>NC_071441.1:55915009-56228581 GCF_017976375.1 Cuculus canorus
TTATGTGTGTGTTGGAGTTACAAACTGGCTACAGAAGTTAGATTGTTTAGACAACAATTTTCACCCATAGAATACAACCTCAGAAAGAGCTGCTGAGAGGGTGGTGAGGCCTTGGCACAGGTTGCTCAGGGAGTAAGTGGCTGCACCATCCCTGGAAGTATTCAAGGCCAGGCTGGATGGAGCTTTGAGCAACCTAATGTGATTGGAGATTTCCCTGCCCACTGTAGGAGTTTGGACTGGATGACCTTTAAAGGTCCCTTCCAACACAAAGCACTCTATGATTCTCAGATCAGATGCAGCTTGTAAGGAGTGAGAATAAAGGATGAACAGCTGCAAGCAAGTCTCATTTGAAGAGAGGGTGAGATTTGGTCCTTGTTTCTCACCATGTCTCATGGGCACATAGACAAGTAGACGCTGCTATTGAGACGTTTTTTCCATTGTCAGCCAGCCCTGCCTGGCTGTGTTGGCACAGCCGACTGCTCACATCAGGTGAAGATCTGAACTATCATGGACTCTTTAGCTTGACCGCAAGGTGCAGTTGTGTGCCTTAAACTATGGGGAGCAGCAGGTGTGGTCGGTTGCTTCTGTGACCAACAGGGCAGACATCCTGCCCTGCTGGTCCCCTCCTTTCGTGCCTGGTTGCTCTTGGGCTGGCCTTTCACCAGTGTCCTGAGCCTCTCCTTGCTCCAGGAGCATCCTCCTAATAAGGGTGAACATCTGAGAGCTCAGATGTGTTGGATGCATGATCCGCAGTGAAGACAGCTATTTGGAGGCTTTTAGAAACCTTGTGGGAACATATTACCTTCTTACAAAGCACCTTCCTCTGAAAAATCTGAGGGACCCCAACTAAGTGGAGTGCTTGGTCTTCCTTCATCTCTGGGATGCTGGGGAATAAATACATCAGGAGATACCCACTGTTCAGGTACGGTGGCCAGAGTGGGGTGACAAAACAGCAAGATGTGAGTCTTGGTGGTGCTCAGCCAGAGGAGATACAGTGAGGGTGCAGTGATGTAGAGTCATCTGAGCTGATTTTCCCGGGTAATAGATTTTATTTTTAACTACACATAGGCTTGTGTGACCTCTTATATTGAATAACTGCACTGTTCCTCTCGCTGGTTCCTTTAATAACAACCTTCTGCTCCAGCTAGTGTGAAGGTCAGCTGCAATTCCTGTAGGTTCTCCTTCTCATTTAAGTGAGAATTTGCTAACTAGCATCCGAAATACCTTCTCAATCCTTCTTTGACTCTTGTTCTTTGCAGGACCCATTTCACAGCCTTGCTGAGGAGATCACAACAGTCTCTGAGGGGCTGACCATGAAGCAGGTTATGGACACAGTCTGGTGCCACTGGCACATCCCTGCTTGTTCTGAAATGGCCGAATCACCGTGCCTGAGCAAGGGAGCATGCTTGTTGTTTCGGGTCTCGGAGATTGATTTCACAACCTACTTGCTGCCTCATCATAGTTTTCAGAGCCTCTGGTAGAAATGTGTTTTGTTGATAAGATTTTTAATCGTTAGCCATGAATTTCTGCTCGTAATTAAGTAATTGTGTGAATTAAGTGCTTAGAGACATGGGAGAAATGTAGACATGATAAGACACAGGCGGTGTTTTGTTGCATGCTTGTTGCTGCTGCCGTTGCTTGTGCTGCTGTGGGTGAACCTGTCCCCCTCCACGCTGCTGGTCCCACGTCTGCCAGGGAGTCTGTCCAGCTCCCTGATGTTTCCAAGCTGGAAGCAGGAGCTGTGTGGATTCAGCTTCTTGCTCTATGTTTGTCTCTTCTCCAGTTCCTCCACTGTTCATCCAAACAGGAAAGGCTTCTTCCCTCACCACCATGGGTCCTTCCCTGACTCTCTCACAGGCAAAGATGCTCTTGGGAACCCATCCCCACTGCCTCTGTGTGCATGCCACAAGCACCTGGTCCGCACTCTCAGATCTCCTCCCTTCTTTCCCTGCAAAACCAGGGACTTCCATATCAATAAGGAATTTCTTTTTAATGTGCATTTTTAATCTGCTGTGGCCCAGAGAATAAATTAGTCACATACTTTTCTCTAGAAGAATCAAACGAGCAAACACATGGCTTCGATCTGAGTTCAGAGCTTTACAAACTGAGAACTGGCATCTCTTGAGGCTGCCATAAATGTCTTCCCCTGCAAATCACTGGCCCTGCACACTCCTCTGTCCTTCTGATGGCTGTCACCCTGCAAAGGTGACCAGCATGGAGCTCTCCAAGAGGCACCATGGTTCCAGCAGAGCACAGTGCTCTGATGGCACAGGTGAAACGCTGTGGTGTGGATGGATGGATGGATGGATGGATGGATGGATGGATGGGGAGATGGATGGGAAAATAACGAGCTTAATGGTCAAGCCTGGAGATGGTGGTTAATGCCATGATCTGGCTGAATGCTGGTAGCATGTGTGGCTCTGCAGAACATGGTCTGGGGTCTATCCTGGTAGCATCTTCATCCACAGCTGCGAGGGAGCACACCTCACCAGGTTTTCAGATTATGCCAAATTGAGTGCTGTCAGTGTGCACCAGACTAGGGCTGTCACCTGGGGGCACCCAGGCAGGTTTGGGGAGCAGCATGAAATCCAACAAGGGCAAATATAAAACCCTGAACTAAGGAAGGGGACACTTTGCAACAGAACAAGCTGAGAACTGGCTGCTGCAGGGATTCGGGGGATACAGGCAGAGTGAGAGCTGAGCATCTCCATGCCAAGTTATACAGTGAGGACGACCAGCAGCATCCTGGCCAGGAGATGGAGGGAAGGGATTATCCCTCTAGTTTGACAATCAAGGACTCACAAGGGAATGATGAGTGCAGTTTTGAGCCCCCCAATGCAAAGAGGCTATAGGCACAAGTTGAAACAAGCAAGATACAAACTGGGTATGAGGAAAAGCTCCAAACCTTTCCCCAGGAGGGCTATCCAATGGTGGAAGAGGTCACTCAGAGAGGCCACACACTCTCCATCCTTCAGGTTTTTCAAGGCCAGGCTGGATGAAGCCCTGAGCACCCTGGTCTGGCCTCATTGCTGGTCCTGCTATGAGCAGCGTCTTGAGACCTCCTAAAGTCCCTTCCATCCTGAAATGCCCCATCGTCCTATAACTCAATATTTTGATTATGGCACTGCTGAAAATGTGCTGCAGAATCAGAAATTCATACGCTTCTTCCTGATATGGTGAGCAGAGATGGGGTCAATAAGCAGGAGGAGAACAGGTCCCTCTCTGGAGAGCAGTGATGCCAGCACAGTCCACACAGGTACACAGATGGGACACGTCAGCTCTAGACCCCAGTCACCACTGAATGACAGAACCATGCATTCCCCTCAGAGGCTGGAGGGATCTGTGCGTACGCCTCCCCTGTCACAGAGCAGTGCTTAATGTTTACAAAGGGATGAGGAGAAATTGGCCTCTGCATCCTTCTCCCACCCATGACCAAGGTCTCAACCCACTGCAGCTCTGGTCGTGCCTGGTCATGGCCCCTGGCTCCGCATTCCCTGTCTTGACTGTGCTCTGTACCCATCTCACACCTGCTTCCAGGAGACTGGGGATGGTGGGAAGGGGAAGTGGACCTCGTGTAAAATGGGGACTGTTGGTGAATATTCCTGGATATGTTTGGAGCAGGCGGGATGTTAAGAGCATTGTGTGGCATCTGAGTTACGGGGTCATGGGAACTCAGCTTCTTCACCTGCTCACAGCCTGGGCAGGGGATGCAGCAACTCCCACAGCAGCTTGCCTGAAGTGGACAGTTCTCTTAATCCTCATTGTTTGCAGTTTACACCTGAAGCATGAGAGTTTATATCCCTTGTAAATGTTTATTTTGTCTAGTGTAGCGCTCTGTATGTTCTCATTATCTATTTAGAGGCTTAATCCACTGCTGATTCCTCCTAGATTCGTGGTCTCAGCACCACCTTGGGGCACAGGATCCCACAGGTTAATGAGATGCCAAATGCAGAAATTATCTCTGATAATTTGGTATTATTGTTACTATTTGTTCACACACTGTGATTGTGTCCCTAAATGTGCTGTTGCTTTAGAAACACAGTATTTTCCCAGTGGTTTCCCCTTTGTCTTCTTGGCCGAGCAGCGAGAAGCAAACTGCATCTTCTCCGTCCAAACCTATTCTTGCAGCCAGGAACCTGGTGTCACCTCTTTTTCTTTATTCCTTTCTGAAAAGGCAGTCCCAGGGATGTTTGGCTCTTCCGAAGGAGGGAGTGCCATCTTTTGCATGCACCTTCTTCTCTCTTTGCTCCCTTTACCACCTTGCATTTGCAGATCCAGCTTTAGGAGTGTGACAGGAGCCAGTTGGGACCACATCACTAAGAAATGCAATATTTGCAGGGATTTTACTCCGTGACCTTTGTGGGTGACCCCAAGCCTTTTTTGAGGTGAAGTCTTTGAAAGGGAGCGCAGCTGCTAGAGTGACGGTCTGCTAGTCATGGATAGCACACTGTTACCATATTTTCCTCGCCTTTGGGAGGTTGGACTGTGTCCCCAGCACTGTTCCTTCTCTCCTGTGAGCTCTGGTGGTCTGCAGGCTGGGGCTGGTGATGGGGACCAGAGCTGCTTGCCTAGAGTCTTTTCTTGGTCCTCTGTTGCTCCACACACTACCAGTTTATTCCCAGCGTCGGGTCAGGTCTCTCTCCATGGATCACTACTCGTGTCCATGGGACTGCTCCCATAACGTGTCTAGTCTGTGTGGTCCCATGAATGGGGAGGATGGTGGCCACCAGTGAGGGGACAGAGAGAAGCACATGAGGACTGGTGGAGGAGCTGCAACCCTACGTTCCCGCTCTGAGGACCACCTTTCCAGGTGTCCCATTTGTGTCCCTGATGGTCCAGGGTAGTGGGGCTCATGGTGATTCCCATGGCCAGGACAGTGTGGGCCAGGCAGGGGCTTGGGCAGGTGATGACCATGTTCAGCTTCAGCACCTGCTTGTCCTCACCATCAGATTCATGGTGCTGTGGCTGAGCTGGAGAAAGGTTATGCTCAAGTAGCCAGGATCATTCACTTACATCATAGAATCATAGAATCATGGAATGGTTTGGGTTGCAAGGGACCTCAAAGCCCAGCCAGTTCCACCCCACTGCCATGGGCAGGGACACCTCCCACTAGGTCAGGGGGCTCCAAGCCTCATCCAGCCTGGATGCTGAAACACTCCAGTCGTGGTGCTAGCGGTGCTGGGACAGGAGCCCTTGCTGCCCCCCACGTTCTGTTTCCCCCTCTCTCTGTCTCCAGGGATGGAGCCCCCTGCCTGCTACCCGTTCTCACCTCGCGGGACTGTCATTCACCCTGTCTCCCGCTCTCCCTGTGGGCCTTGCACACCGGGTGACAGGAAAGGGTAGACTGTCCGGAATAGTGATGCTGAAAATATAGTCATTAATGGGACTCTTGAAACCCAGATGTCCTTTCTGAACACTGGTAATTTGTTTTTAATGAAAAACCATGCAGTGACCCTGAACAAATGAATTTCCTTTATATGAAGTCTATGTGCAATTACCTGACTAAAGGGACCTGAAAACAGTGACATTCAAAACTGGGCTTTGAAAAGAAAAGCATAAAAAATAGCAACGGTGTCATTAGCAGTCCTTTATTCGGGAGAAGATGCTAGTCCTAACTTGCAAAGCAGAAGGAGATTGTATTGGGAAGCAAAATACATGGCTTTCAGATGCAGTTTTATCTTGTGGCCAGGAGATATGAATACAGAGGAGCAATGAGATTGTGTGACCTCTGCCTTTCGGGGCTGTTTTTCCTCCTTGAGCATGGGACAGCACAGACCCCAGCCCACCTGCACCCAGCCTGCAGCGAGGGATGCAGGAGTGCAAGCCCTGGGTCAGGGGCCAGCAGTTGGGGTGTAGGAGCTCCAGAATAAAGCCCATGGGAGCTGGTGGGGTTTGAACCCCCCCTAGTGTGTTCGGGACTTTATTAATTGTTTTTTTCATTAGTTTGTGTTATTTGTTCTGGCTCTGCCTTAGCCAAAGTTTTGCTATCGCCTTCTGTAGTCTTCTGATGCACAGCAGTGAATATGTGAACATGAGGTAGGTGGAAAGTAAAACACTTAAAAACAGGGGCAGAGAAGGGAATTATGGTGGGATGGCAGAGAGCATTGATGGCAGAACCTGAACAGGGTCCTCCTCCGATTTACAGCAAAAAGCTGGAACTGCTGGGTTACTTGGACTGGACTCCAGGTGAGGTCTCGCAAGAGAGGAATAAAGGGGCAGAATGCCCTCCCTCTCCTGATGGCCACACTGCTTTGGATACAGTCCAAGACACAGTTGGCCTTCTGGGCTGTGAGCGTGCATTGCTGGCTCATGTCAAAATCAGGCCCTTTATCCTATAAAGACCTAAAGCAAGTGAGGAATAAACCTTAACACTTCTTGGGTGAAGGGGAAAGTGTGCACATTGGCTCCGTGGAGCCTTTAGGTGACTCCTAAGTCTATTTGCCATCTGTTTCACCTGCTTCATGCTGCTGTTATGGTGAGGATGTACCTCTGCCCTGATTATGGGCTTTTTCTATGCCAGTATTACCAGTTTGTGCAGCTCATGTAGCTCAAACCCAGCCATCACTTGAAGCACCCCAGAAGCACCTTCACATCCCACACATGCTCCCTGAAGCTTCCACCACCAGAGCAAGAAGACCCGTTGCCAAAGGACAAGAGTGTTGACATTTGGCATTTTCTGGTTAAGTGAATTTACTGTTTTTTTCTCCTGCTGCACGAAGGTGCCTCCCTACCCTTTTGCAGTCTTGGAAGACAAATCCCAGAAAAGTTTCATCACGTATGATGGAGCAAGTGATGCGCCGTGAACATCTTGGGGCAATTGGAGATTGTAAATCAAGTGACAAATGATTCCCTTAATTAATAATGAAGTAGTTAAGTAAATAGTACGCACTCAGAGGCTGCTCCTGAACAGTTTGAATGAGGGAACATCAGGATCTTGGAGGCCTGGAGAAACATTTGGATGTTCACCTCTGAGGAATGTTATTACCAGAATATAGGTAAAATGGATATTGTTTTCAATATAATGTTGTCAAATATTATGCCATTAAATTGATTTAGGAATTAGCGCCAGAGGAGGCAAGAAGGTGAATGCTGGGAAGCCAACAGATCAGCTGTTCCCAAACCCACCTTCCTCTTACAGACCTGATCCTCACCTGGGGTCAATTATTCCCAAGCCCCGGCCGCTGGGGCTTTGCACCAGCTGAGGATGCGGTCCCAAGCGTCCCATGCGCAGCAAAGCTGGTCCTGCCTGCTCAGCGGGCTCCGACCGTAATTCCTGCCTCCTCCCATCGAGGTGAGACGCTGCGCGCATCGAAACATAAGTAAGCAAGACGAAGTGTGTATAAACAAAAGAGTGCACGTTCAGGAGTGAGGAGGAGGAGAGGAAACATATTGTATTGCTCCACTCTTTGGAAATTTCTATGCATTTGTAATAACAAAATTACCATAATTTGCTCGTTAACGCAGCTAGATCAGTCAAGCATTGTTCCAAACATGCAGAGGCTGCTTCCCGCTCCAGGTCTGCCAGTGAGTTAAGCACGGTGGAAATTAGCATGCAAATAGCCCTAATTCGGCGGCCGAGCTGTCAGATCTGCGTTCAGCCGCTTGTTCCCTTTGAAATCCCTGACAGGAGCGGCTCAGGCAATCCCACCCTCAAGTAGATCCAGCCAGAAGAGGTACCAAGGGGGCACCTCCTGAGTGACAGTTTGGCTGCCTTCAGTCATATCCATCAGTCGCGTCCGCTGGCAGTGGCGCGCAGCGACGACGGGGGGCTGCGGGTGGGGGCTGCTTCCAGCCAGACCTTGGTGCCAGAACCACCCCTTTCCCACTCTGGGATGGTGCTGGAGTGCTGGGCTCTGGCAGCGCCCGTGGGACAGAGGAGTGCTCCACTCAGATGCTGATTTTCAAGTGAAGCTGTATTTTTTTTGAAGCAAAAAGTGTTGCCGTTTGGTTTTTTTAGCACTGAGGGGTGGAATTCAGGGTCTGTGGTCATTTCTTTTGGAGCTCTGCCCAGGAATCCTGGCTGGGCTGTGGTTACAGAGCTTGCGGAGCATCGTTGTGGAGGACGCTGTGCTTGGTGAAGCAGTGCACGGTCAGCATTGGAGTGATGCTGCATGGATTGATGTGCCTACTGCACCATGGTTGGGAGGAGAGGACTGGAGGTGCCCCGCTGATGGCAGAGGGCTCCATCCTGCATCTCTGGGAGGAGCCGTGGGACTCTCCCAGCTCCTGTCTCTGCAGCACACACTGAGGTACCCACAAGGAGACGCTGGCAGCAGCTGAAAACAGGGACTGTTTTGTGTCGATGGTTCATTAGGTCTTAAGAGTCTGTCACGCTGCCCACCTTTAAACTACACAGGTGATAATAAAAGCAACAGCAAGAATTTAAAAAGCCTTTTGTTGCTGTTTTGAGGATTTTTATGCTACTAAACATTTTTCTGTCCCCTGCAAGCCATTTCTTTTTGACACACATCCTGCTGGCAGCTACAACAAACACAAGTGTCTGCCCCAAAATACCCAGAAATTTAAAGATAAAGTGCTTGTAGAATAAATGTGTTAACAGCTTGCGCTGTGCTCATTAATTGCATTGACCCCGTAGGACAAGGCATTGGGAACTGCCCATGCTGGGCACTGTTGGCAGAGCTCACCCTATGCAGGGTGCATTTGCCTCCACTGAAGCAGCTCCAGGGTCTCCTCTGGGCACCAAGGAGGTCCCCTCTGCACAGAGGCTGCGGGGTGCACTGCCGTTCTTTTCCTCCAGGGAGGCAGGAACAGCTTTACAAAGGGTTCCTAATGGATTGTCTGCCTGGCTCTCAGAACCAGTGGTGACAGTGGCTCCCCAGGCAAAGTGCCCCTGGTGTGCCAGCGATGAGAGCTTGGTGTCCAGCTGGGGTGTGATGTGTTGCAGGTGAGGTGTGCTACAGCATCCCACCTCCTTTGCTCTGTTTTTATTATTAGTGACAGATGTCCATGAGTGGAAACATAGCAAGAAGAAACTGTAATTAGAAAGCCATGGGGTCTGAATTAGGTCTGATTTTGAGAATCTGTGGTTTGGATTAGAAACAGAGCACCAAAAAGTCAGTTGAGGTGCCCAGTATCCAGAGCCATGCACAGGCATTGCCTTCGAGGTGGGAAAGCATGAGTGGGGCTGACCTGGATTCACTTGTGCTTTCAGTGCTGAATTCAACCTCCTTGCTTGCTATGAGATTCAGAGCAGAGTAGGAGCTGTGTGAGAGCATGCAAAATGCTTTATCATTTCTGAGAACTCAGCTTTTTACTGTTGTGTCTCCTTGTGTTACGTCAATATCGGAGTTTAAAAAAAATAGAGGTTACAAAAGCATCACAGTTAAACCCAACAAGTTATGTGAGCTTTGACCACCGTGGTGAGTCCAGTGTCTGTGCCTGTGATTGTTTGGGTGCTGGAGCAGCTCTGAGCCTCACGTGCTGGGTGCATGCAGGAGCTGGACCTAGACACCTAAATCAATCAGGCATTTTCCTGACAAACTCTGCTTGTGTATGAGCAAGCACCGAGATTGCCAATGTAAGTGGGGTGGAAAATGTTTCATGGCTCGCTTGTTGGTGAGCAGGAGTGTGACATGGCTGCCGTGTTCCATAGCTGCGCAAGGAGTGTGTGGTGTCACCCTGAAGGCAGCAGCCAGTAGCAGTGTTCAGAGATTGGAATCTGTATTCCCATCACATCCAAGCTCTACAGCCCGACTGCCAAGTGTTCTGTTGTGTGGTGGGTGCTGGGAGGATGCAATTACTTCTCTCCTGCTCGTTGGATCCTGGCAAACGTCTGCCACCAATGTTGAGCATCCAGTGGAAGGGTGGCTTTTTATCCATGATCCCAAGCCCAGATTCTGCATGTCAGGCTCAGGCGGGACAGGCTGAGGGGATCTGCCCGCCTTTGTGATATTAGGAGACGCTTGCAAGTTCTCCTGCAATGATCTGGATGTCTCCTGCTTCCAGGGTTTGTGCAGACAGGGGAACGCTAGAGCCCTGGTCCTGCACCCAGGCACCTCCAGCTTCCAACCCTCTGCTGCTGCATGACAGGCATGAAGAGGTTTGGGGCGTTCGTTTTCAGCTGTTCTCCTAAGCATTACTTCTGGATTCAGCATTACCATTCGCTGGACTCGTTTTCTGAGACTGAGGCTTTCTGTGTGGTTATTGCTGGAGGGAGTTTGCTTGCAGTTAAGACTGCTTAAACACAGAACATCTGCCCTGCAATGAGCAGCAATGCTGAGATCTGACATCTGTAGCACACAGTGATGTTAAATATTTTGAGAATTAAGTGTTCTTTTTCCAGTAGTGTCTAGATGCATTCAGACTTTATCAAACCAAATGAAAATGACATTTCAACAAATAGCAACGCAGTACGGTACAGTGAGGTATGACCAGTGCAAAAGAAACAAAATGTAGTAATAGAGAGAAAACCAAATTAAATATAAAATATTAAGCAACTGGACACACCTTAGTAGAAATGCAGGAAGGTGCTCCAAGTAATACCCCATTTCTGTGGCAGAACTTTCCTCTGAAACCACATGTTGAGGCAGAGGCCCTCAAAATGCAGGAAGTATTGTTTGTGTTGGAAAACTGTTGCATGTGCTGTGGTGTTGGGGAGATGTAAACCCCTGCATAGAGTCTGAGGATGTGTCTCTGCGTGCTCTGCTCACGGGCTGTCTGGCTGTGCCAGAAGGACAACTCTGATGAGGAACTGAGAAGTCTGAAGAAAGAAGGACACATTCATAGAATAATAGAGTCACTAGGTTGGAAGGGACCCACTGGGTCAACGATTCCTAACACTCCAACCATTCCTAACACTCTCTAAACCATGCCCCTCAGCATCTCATCCACCCGTCCCTTAAACACCTCCAGGGAAGATGATTCAACCACCTCCCTGGGCAGTCTGTTCCAGTGCCCAATGACCCTTACCGTGAAAAATTTTTTCCTAATGTCCAGTCTGAACCTCCCCTGGCGGATCTTGAGGCCATTCCCCCTTGTCCTGTCCCCTGTCACTTGGGAGAAGAGGCCAGCTCCCTCCTCTCCACAACTTCCTTTTAGGTAGTTACAGAGAGCAATAATGTCTCCCCTCAGCCTCCTCTTCTCCAGGCTAAACAACCCCAGCTCTCTCAGCCACTCCTCATAAGACTTGTTCTCCAGCCCCCTCACCAGCTTCGTTGCTCTTCTCTGGACACGCTCCAGAGCCTCAACATCCTTCTTGTGGTGAGGGGCCCAGAACTGAACACAGTACTCAAGGTGCGGTCTCACCAGTGCCGAGTACAGAGGCAGAATCACTTCCCTGGACCTGCTGGTCACGCCGTTTCTGATACCAGCCAAGATGCCATTGGCCTTCTTGGCCACCTGGGCACACTGCTGGCTCATGTCCAATCAGCTGTCAACCAACACCTGCAGGTCCTTCTCCTCTAGGCAGCTTTCTAGCCAGACTTCTCCTAGTCTGTAGCACTGCATAGGGTTGTGGTGCCCCAAGTGCAGGACCCGGCATTTGGCCTTGTTAAACCTCATGCCATTGGTCTCGGCCCAGCGGTCCAGCCTGTTTGGATCCCTCTGCAGAGCCTTCCTACCCTCCAGCAGATCCACGCTTCCACCCAGCTTAGTGTCATCTGCAAACTTGCTAAGGGTGCATTCACTTATTTCTAGCAGCAAATATGGCACAGGGCACTTTGACTGCAAATAAATCATCTATCACCTATGACTGTGCTAGATTTGGGATAGAATTTTGTGCTGACTGCAGAGTAAGCTGGGAAATTTAAATCCTGCATAAAATGACTAAAAGCAGCACCCTGGTCCCGATACGGTGTCTGTTTAATAGCAGATGCTCTGAATCCAATCAGTCTTGGGTAGCAGGAGCAAAAGTTGCTTTGCCACATGGATGCTTTGTCATGGAATAAATAACTTCCAAGCATACTTCGGTGTTTTACTACATGGAAGAGTGTGCATGGACCCTGGTGGATTTGTGGCAATGAGTGGGGGAGGCATTGGCCCAAGTTGCCCAGGGAGGTCATGGCTGCCCCATCCCTGGAGGTGTTCAAGGCCAGGTTGTATGGGGTTTTGAGCCCCTGATCCAGTGGGAGGTGTACTTCCCCCTGGTGGGGGGGATGGAATTGGATAGGCTCTGAGGTCCCTTCCAACCCAAACCATTCTATGAGTCTGTGATAAGCAGCATCCAGGTGGGAGAATTGCTGTTTGCTGTGTCAGTGAGAGGCTCTGGGCATGCCCCATCTTCTCTTCCTCATACCAGCCTCCTTCATCATCCTTAGCTCAGGCTGTTTAGTCTCTGATCTTGCACATTTTCTGAAGTCAGGAAATGTAATGTCCACCCTCAGTGAGGAGTCTGGTCCCAACAGGTGTGCCCTGGACTGTTGGTGTGCATGGGGAGCAGTGAGATCCCCAGGGGACGTGCCATGGCAGCCACAGTGTACTTGAGCATCAGCCTGCTGGCATGGGGGGAGATGCCCCACCTGTCATCACTTCTCCTGCACATGGTTGCTTCCTCAGCACAATTTTTGGCTGATTCACCTGGATTAGCCCACGAGAAGCAGCTGCAGATATTGCTTGAAAATGACTCTGGCTATAAAACATTTGCCAGCAGAGTGTCTGTCCTGCTGGAGGACCGAGCTGCCATGCTCCTGGAGATTGACCTAAGATCGGCTGACATGGTTTTTCTCTGCATTAAAAGGGTGGCTGTAACGTGGATGTGGTGTAAAACCAAAGCAGTGGTGTGAAAATCAAGTGAGAAATTATCTGTCTTCTGTCACTCAGGCATTCATTTGCATTGTGTTTGGTGTCAGAAAGAAAAGCTGACATCTCTGCTGGGGCTGTGTCTCTGTATTTCAGAGCTTTCACAAGCTCCTCACGATGAATGAAAGAACCAAAGAGGGAAAGCAAACCCTGCTGATATGCTAAATCCCCAGTCCATGGGCGACTGAAGCCTGGAGTACAGCTGGAAACATGGCCTTGCAGGTAGAAGGGCTCAGATGGTGAGGTTTTGACTGGCTCAATCAGGAGCACTCATTGATGCAGGGGGTTTACACAAGGACAAGAGACTTCTCTGCCTATCTGAGGTGCTACCACTTCAGAAAGAGCATGATCCATTCATCGCCTCGTGTAGCTGGAGCTGCTGGCCTAGTCCCAGCTGAGCTGGCCCCTGGCAGTCACTGCGGATGGGGACACCAGCGGGATACCTGAGAAGGTGCTGGTGTGGGAGGATGCTCCCTCAGCCATGCAGATGCTTTCTTGCCCCTGCTCACACCTGCACATGCAGGTAATTGAAGACAGTGCCTGTGTCAGCAGCAATGAACCATTATTGAGCTACCGAAATGCTCAATTTCCAGACTTCACAATTTCCACACTGTAGCTGTGTTATTATGGCTCATAACATTATACCTACTTCTGCTACTAGCTAAATTACTTGTGTAATTCTTGGAAGTAACTGCACATTACATTATCATTATGAAAGCTGGAATTATAAAAAAAGGCTAAAGTGAGGAGGAAGCAGGGAGAGCAATGTTTTCATCTGAACCAAACACATTTCCCTTAGGTAGCTTGGAGAGTTTCATCCCACAAGATGCTCCTTGGCCCTTTTTACACTTTTTAATTTGGGATGGAACTGTGTTGTAAAGCTTGCTATTTTCTGTGAGACAGGAGTTTTCCTTTTCATCCCGCCTGTGCTGCCAGCTGGTCAGTCCAGGCAGAGAAGATGGAACAGTACCTGCCCATGTAAGCCATCAGGATGCACCCACACACATCTGGAGAGCCTGGGTACAAGCACAGGGAGTGAGTGGCGTCCACTCCATGCTCCTTGTCCACTCTAAACGCCTTGTCCACTCTGTGCCTCTCAGCTTTCCTGAGCACAGGGTGAAACGGGGATTTGAGAAGGGTTGTTTAGTCTGGAGGAGTCTGAGGGGAGACCTTGTTGCTCTCCATGACCACCTGACAGTATGTTGTGGTGAGGTGGGTGCTGATCTCTTTAATCAAGAAACAAGTGACAAAATGAGAGGAAATGGCCTCAGTTGCGCCAGAGGAGGTTTAGACTTGATATTAGGGAAGATGTCTTTAGTGACAGTGGTGAAGCCCTAGCAGAGGCTGCCCATGGCAGTGGTGGAGTCTCTCCCTGAAGGGGTTCAAAACCAGCATATGTATGGAACTTAGGGACAGGGTCCAATAGGCACGGTGGGGTTGGACTGGATGTGCTGAGGGGTCTTTTCCAACCTTAATGCTTCTGTGATTCTATCAAGGTCACTAGCAGCCCCAAAGACCAGGCTTGTGGAGCACCACTACCTGACTTGGGGTGAGAAGCTGCAGCAACCAGCACAGAGCAGCCCTGCACTCCTGGCCTTGTGTCTGGCTGCTCCAGGGCTGAGGCTCTTGCACAGTGAGCATGGCATGCTGGGCTTGGTGTTGCTGGCAGTGCAGCTTCTCCCTGCTGGATGCGCCCAGGGTCCCAGCAGCCTGTGTGCCAGTGGCTGATGGAGAGGGCAGACAGCTCTGCGGGAGGAACTGGAGAGGGAAGGAGTGAATTCCTCATCGCCATTAATTGCACTGCTGTCTTCTGTGCAGATGAGCTGGGCAGTTGTCCTCCCAGAGCAGGGAGATAAATCTCTCCTAAAGCAGTTCCGATGTGGTTGCTCTGTGGCACCACCTACCTTTGTTGTATTAAAGTTAAATACCTTTGTGTACAAAAGTTTAAAGTGCATGGCTAAAACCTACGTGCTTGCAGTAATTGCAGATGTAAATCTTTTTGTCATCCTGCAAAGAGTAGGTGAGGTATTCCATAAATATGTCAGGAGCAGCATTAAAATTTTATGGCAGGCAGCACGGGTCGAGAATAGTACAGTGACTTCACAGCAAGGTACGTCCACCTTAACCCACAACTCATTAGTCATTGATGGGATTTCTGCGCCTTGTAGCTTCTTGGAAATGAGGTAGTGTTACAAAAATCTGTTTTCTTAAAATATGACAACCTACTCAGAACCGTTAAAAATAAAAATGTATGTGTTTGAGCAGGTGCTAGTTAACGTAAAGGTAAAATAAGGGGGAAATGCTGTCCAATCTGCATGATCATGAAATTATATACAACCTTCATTAGAAGTTAATTGGCAGTCTTGATGGGAATGGGAACTTCGGATTGATGTCTGAATGTGACCAAGTGCCTTCCATCTGCAACAGCAATAAACTTCTGCTTGGCTGATGTGCAGGAAAAATTAGTGGGTATATGGGCTAATTTGATTTTGAAAACACACGTGTGAAAATTGGGGTGGTGGCTACATCTCAACCATTTATTGAAGGGTTAATCGACAGTAACGAGGCATTACAGACACGAGTGGGACATGCGTTTTGTGAGTGCAGATGTGCTGGTGGAAAGGGTCAGAGGTGATCATGACTGGTTTTTTATCTGCTCGGTTCACATTGCACATTTACCAGTGGGTTTGCAAGCCTGTTTTTTCCCCTCCTGTGTGCAGGGCATGCTTATTCCTGTGCATTCCCATCGGCAGATCTCTGTGGTGTGTGTCTGTCCATACCGCGGGGCTGTGTTACTCCCCGTGCCCCCTCAGTGCTCCCAGGAGGAACCTGCTGTTGGTGGTGGCAGCCCCAGCATCCCAGGAGAATGCTGCCCAAGCTGGTGCTGGCAGCAGGCTCCCTGGTGCCCTCACTGCCTGATGTGTGTGTGATACCTCACCTTCTGATGGATTAAACCCCATGCCCCTTCTCCAAGCCACCAGCATCACCTCGGCCATTGGAGGTGGGTTGCTAGGTCACTGTACATGGAGGGTATCGGAGGCATTTTGGGGTGCTGGCCAGGTTGTTCCTCCTGGTTTTGGGGAGAGAAGTGAGCTTTCACATGCAGAAGGTGCTTCACTGCCTGTGTTTGTCCAAAGAGGGTGTTGTGGGTGCCTGGAGCCAGAGCGCTGCTGATGCTGCTGGCTGCAGCAATTAACAGTCACTGCTGCATGTCTGGGCTGTTCTTCCAATGAGCAGTACAGACACGTCTAATTAATTGTAGGGCACTAATTGCACTGCCTGGGATCCTGTGAGTGACTCTGTACCCATGGCTAGTCGGGCTCGTGCAGTGCACAGCAGCTCCAGGGGCTCTGTCTTGGCTACAGCTGGACAATTTTTGACATAGTTTTATCATGTTGTGTTTGGAGAGCGCAGGTGGAGGCTTAGAGGGCTCATAACTTGCTGTTTCTCCTTTGTTTTGCATTGAAAATCAAGAGGTGAGGATTTTGTTCTGTGGAAGGGAAGTTTTGCCTGAAAACCATTTATGAGGGCTGTTCTTTTGCTGAAATCTATTGCTTTCTCTTTCATCTGACAAAAAAAAGGAAAAAAAAAGAAAAATATTACTTGTGCAGACAGTCTTTCCATTTATTAGAGCTTTATTCACTTCTTTCCTGGGGAATGGATGAATTGCTGGTGAGCAAGGGCCCAGAGACTGGGATTGGCTCCCCATTTCCATAGAATCATAGAATCAATAGGTTGGAAAAGACCTTTGAGATCATTAACCGTATTAACTGTACCTGTCTACTACTAAAGTTTATTCCTACGTGCTTTATCTACCTCTCTTTTAAACCCCTTCAGGGATGGGGACTCAACCACCTCCCTGGGCAACCTCTGCCAGTGCTTGGTAACCATTTTGGTGAAGAAATTTTTCCTAACATCCAACCTAAACTTCCCCTGATGCATCTTAAGGCCATTTTGATGCAGATGATCTCAAGCCTTTTGAAAAGCACCTTTCTTCTTTCAAAACTGCTCACAAAAGAGGTTTTCTAAAACAGCATTTTTCAGCCCCCCAGGAAATGTTTCTGTTTCATTAAAACTCCTTCCAAGCACAAACTGTGCTGTCTCGGGCATTATGCAAACATGGCAGCCGGGTGTGTGTGTGTGAGACGCTGAGCATCCTCTTATGGTATTTATAGATTAGAGCAGTATAAATCACTGGTTCTCTTCTTTGCTAACAAATGTTAAAATTGGAAGAAAGTCCAAGTTTCAGTCAAAGCAAAAAGTGGCAATAAATATTACTTTGGGATGGCTGAAAAGTTTTTAAATTCAAAGTTATAGTTTGTTTTCTAGCTGATAACTTTTTGTTTTGTTTTTTTAGTCTCACTGAACTCAATTTGAAAACTCAATATCTCTCTAAATTTAAAAGAAAAAGAAAATATTTATTTGCAAGACAAATAGAATCAGAATTGTTTGGTTGGGAAAGACCTTTGAGATCATCCCTGTCCACCACTAAATCAGGTCCCTGAGCACCTTGTCTGCACATCTTTTAAACCCCTCCAGGCATGGGCACTCCACCACCTCCCTGGGCAGCCGTTCCAGTGCCCAGTAACCCTTTGGTAAAGAAATTTTTCCTAATGTATAATCTGAACCTGCCCTGGTGCAGCTTGAGGCCAAACATCTGATTTTTTTTAAAACAAAAACTTAAAATTCAGAGCTCTTTTTAACTGAAGGACATTGCCAAAATTGTCACAAAATTGCAAAAGTATCTTAGTGATGTGAAACCACTTTTTTTGGTGTAAAAGTAAGTTTTCATTGAAAGGTGTTTCCCAGGTCCCCTGTACAGGGAGGAAACTTCTAAGGGAGTCAGCTTTGTGAGTCGCAGAGGTCACAGCTTCCCAGACAGGGCTGCAGACCTTGTTCTCAGCCATCACAACGACATGGTGTGGAGAAGAAAAATGTGCTTTACTGCGGGGTAAACACTCTTTTAGAGAGACCAGACTATTTTCCTTCTTTTCTAAGGTCCCTCATGCTTGTTTGTCTCTCTGGCTTTGCATGGGATGCTGCCCAGGGCTGCTGGATTAGCATGGAATCTCTCAGGGCGTAAAGTGAGAAGTGACTTGTCCTGCCATCCTGTGGTCTGTGTCCCCGTCCAGAGCCCACAATGCCTGGCCCTATTGCACACCCAGCTTTTGTGTGACAGATTTCAGGGCTGTGCTTGGATCTCCACTGTTTCATGATGCAGTTAGGTGATGTGCAGGCTGCACGCGCTCGCCTGGCTCAGGGCAGCCCTGCTCCCTATGCAACCAAGCATAGCTTAGCTACCAGGATAATGACTGTTACTGGGATGCACGGAAGAAATTTATGATCCATGTGATTACTTCCACAAAAGAAAACGATAGAAAACAGATAAAAGTCATGAGAATGTTAGTTTTAAAAGTTACAGTAAGGTCCTTTGCTGCAAGGGAAAGGTAGAGACACCTGTAATCCCTGCTGGGAGGTCGGACTGGAGGATGAAGGGGTTCATCTGCACGAGCCCACGACAAGGACAACAGATTAGTTTTGAAATTAGCCAAGACCCCAACAAGAAACAGGCAAGGTGTTGCTGTTCCTGGCCAGACCCTGACTTTTGCCCTCAACCTTCTGTTCTCGTCCTTTATGCAGCTGCATTTATCGCACACTGTTTCTTCTGGCTTTTTTTGATGTTCTGCCAAATGAAAGCGTGAAATAAATACTGTCCTAAACCTGGAACTTGGGCAGCCAAAAGACCCAGCTAATAGGGCCTGGGGGAAAAAACCAAGCAACTTGGAGAGGTCTGACAGGAGGGAGGGCCAAGCTGCAGGGTTGTGGTCACTCTTCCTGTTGGGTGGCAGTTAATCTTGCTGGCGCTTGCTGGGAGCTGTCATGTGGTGATCGCAGGGAGGACGGCATGTTGATCACCTGCAGTCATCATATTGACATAGCCAGTCACCCCACGGTTCTGACGGTGTCTCCCCATCCCAAATGCATGTGTGAAAACTTGATGTCTGAGAAAACACCATGAAAAATGCATGAACATTTGTATGCCTTCATGCAACTGGCCCTGGTTGAGCTGTAGTGGGTCTGGAGCTTCTGATTCTTGGGGTCTTCTGAGACTCTGGGAACTGGAGCAGTGTGCTGAACTTGGAAGTTCTCCATCCTGGAGATTTCATTCCTTGGCTAGACATGGCCTATATCAAAGCTGGCCCTGCTTTGATCGGAGGTTTAGAGCAGGTTACCCACAAAGGCTGGTGTACGTTACTCTGTGGTTACAGCATCCATGTTTAAAAAAAAAATAAATGGCAAATACTTTGCATCCTCCTCCCACCTGCTAAGTTCCAGTGCTGACTGAGATTGACTCTGTGTCTGTCCCGTCATGGAGCTGGCCATTCGACAGCATCTGCAGTCCCTTCTGCCCCATCTTTTTGCCTTTTGGCAGTGCAGGAAGGTTTCCAGCACCCTCCTGCCCCAACTCCAGCACCGGTGCATGGAGATGCCTGTATCCTCCCCCGTCTCCCTAAAGCTGTGGCCATTTGATCACCATGAAATCTCTTACTTCATCTCTTGGTTCTTGATATTTTTAAGCTCATGCTTTTCGCTTTCTGTGCTTTCTGCACATCACATAGGAAACTTTCAGGAGGCTCACCTTAGAACCAAAACAGACTGTTAAACATGAGTTGATAATCCCCAGAAAAAACACTGCAGGCTGGATGAGGCAGCACTTCAGACTAGATAATGTGGTTCTGCCCATGTCAGAGGATCCATCCACCACCGTCTGACCGTGTTTACAGCCAGACCTGGGGCTCACCCTGTAGGCATGGAGGGTGTGTTCCTCTGTCCCACCATCTCAGGGTGGAGTGCATCTCCCAGGACTTGCTGCTGCCTTGTAGCCACAGTGTTATCGAGAATCATAGAATCCTAGAGTGGTTTGAGTTGTAAGAGACCTTAAAGATCATCTAATTCCAACCCCTCTGACATGGGCAGGGACACCTCCCACTATACCAGACTGCTCAAGGCCCATCCAGCCTGGCCTTGCCACTTCCAGACAGCCTCATATGCAGCCACAACTTCCCTGGGCAACCTGTTCCAGTGCCTCACCACTCTCATTGTGAATCAACCTTCCCTCTTTTCCTGCCCCTCTGCCTCTGTGGGTGATGGGGCTTCTGACCCCTTTTGGGCTGCAGCCGTGTAAGGCATTGTGGAAGTGTGAAGAGAGGTCTGTGGCGAGAGGTAGGCTTCCTCTGGCAGAAGCCCATGGCTTGGTGTCTTTGTGTCTCAGTGGTGCCAGAATTATGAAGAAGGGGTCTCACTTTTTCACCTCTTCCTCATGCTACTGGCAGGCACCATGCGCGTGTGTGCAACATGTGCGTGCTGTGCTGCTGGGTGAACTCATTCGTTGTGGTTTTGAATGGGGCAAGGTCTGGCCACTGAGTAGGGTTGTCAAGAAATGCGGTTGATGGACCTTGGAATATCTGTTGGAAATCACGAGGCATTCATGCAGTGTTCATTCATCTAGCTTAGTTTCACTTATAGCTGTACCATTTGTCTGCCGAAGTGCTGCAATGCTAGTAGCAGGGCTTGAGTCTTTCTTCCCCTCTTCTCCTCCCCCCTCTCCTCTCTCGTATTTCTTTTCTCTTGTTTTCCTTCCTGCCCCCCTTCTCTTGCTCTTTCTTTTTTCTCCTTGCAAGGCTGATGGATATGCAGAGTATGTTAAGAAGCAAGCAATACTGTCACTGAGCTGATGGTGCTCAGTGACTCCTCGAGCTCCTGGCTGGTCTGTACTGCAGGAGCTTGACACCCTGACCACTGAGGCATAAAAAACAGAGAATTGGAAGCCTCAGCCTGACAGGCACCAGAGCATCCCCTAGAGAGGGTCCACGATGTGTGTCTGTGTGCGAGCATGGGGAGGAGGGCAGGGCAGTAGGGATGGTGGGGGAGGAGAGCAAGGCAGGAGAGGATGAAACAATGAAATGTCAGCCCGTTCCCACCCGCAGCCCTGCCGCAGCGCTGATGAGCGTTTAGAAAGTGCTGCTGCCTGCTCAGTGGTGTGCGGAGCATCAGCATGGGACAAACTGGGTCTGTGCCGCCTCGGGAGGATGGGAGAGAGGAGCAGAGGGTGCGACCGGGAGGGAGGGAAAGAAAGTGGTGGAACAGCTGTAAATGAGAGGTGTTCCTGCCCTTGGATGGGTATGGATGCCCTCCCTCAGAGCGCAGCTCTTGCAGGGGTGTGCAGCTCTCTATGAGCTTTGTTCAAAGCCTGGGGTGCTACCGGTGCGTGGAGGAGCTGAGTGGGCTCCACTCCACGTCCTGTGCAAATGACCTGGAGCAGGGCTCAGAGTCCGTACTGTCTGCCCTTGATTGTGCCTCTGGACTCAGCACTGGTGAGGCCACATCTCAAATCTGGGGTTCAGTTTTGGGCACCTTAGAACAAGAAATACATTAAGGGGCTGGAGCACGTCTGAAGAAGGGCAGTGGAGCTGGGGACGGTCTGGAGCCCAGGGGTTCTGGGAGCTGTGGGGGCCCTGGGGCTGTTTAGTCTGGAGAAGAGGCAGCAGGGACATCTCATCACTCTCTGCGGCTCCCAAAAAATGCTTGTGGTGAGGTAGGTGTTGGCCTCTCCTCCCAAGGTACGAGTGATAGGATGGGATGAAATGGCCTCAAGTTGTGCCAGAGGAGGTTCAGATTAGATATTAGGAAATATTTCTTCATGGAAAGTGCTGTCAACACCTGGCAGAGGCTGCCTGGGACATTGGTGGAGCCTCCATCCCTGGTGATGTCTAAAAGCCACGTGGATGTGGTGCTCAGGGCTATGATGTAGTGGTGGAGTTACCTGTGTAGGCTTTATGGTTGGACTTGATGATCTTAAAGTTTTTTAGCAATGCAGATGATTCCATGATTCCATGATTCTGATACAGCCAGGAGTTCTGAGCTGAAAGTGCTGAAGCTGCTGGCTTCAGACCATGTCTCATTGCCCTGTCTGTGAATGCTGGGCCAGCGGTGGAGAGAGCAGGTCAAGGCTGGTGGGTGCAGTCCTGTGGGTCTGAAGAGCAGTGAGAAACAGGGAGAGGGTGTTCACTGGCATCCTTTGAAGCAGGCTGAGGGGCAGCTCCTTTTTACTGAAACAGCCTTGTGGGGAGACCAAGCTACCCTAGACTGGAACCTTTATCTTGACTCCAACCTGTGTTACCTCTATATTGGCAGAAAATACCTTTGTTTTGGCCGCAGTGACTGTCAGGACCACACAGGTATCACAGCCCACCATGCTGCCAAGCTGAGAGCTCCCCCTGACAGGCCACACAACCCCACCAGTCACCTGAGCATCCTCCCCCCACCCCTGGGTCACCAGGTTGCCTAAACCATGTCCTGAGCGAGGAGACCACTCATGGGCCCCAGGAGCCAAGCATGGTCCCCAGGGCGAGTGTGTAGGTCATGCTGGCTGGGGATGCTGAGCCAGGGCAGCTGGGGATGCAGTAGGATGGTCTGTGGCTCATCTCAAGTATTGGCACCCTGGGGCATTGGGCAGGGGCCACACCAGCACTGAGGAACAGTGCAGGCAAAGGTCTCAGCGAGCATCTTCTGCTGCAGCGTGGCAGCTCTCTCCTATTGCCATAGGAAGCCTACTCTTTCTCCTGCCATGCTGTGTGGTGTATGTATGTGTTTGTGTATGGCAGAGGAGGAAGAAAGAGAGGATAAGAGCAGGAAACTGTCATTCATGGAAAAAATCCTAATAAATGAGCGGCAGGGTTGATATTTGCATGGTGATGGACCTGCGTGCCCTTCCCAGGGTCAGAGCCCCACAATGCAAGGCTCTGGACTGAAGAGCCTGCAGCTGAAGTATGAAACAGGAGGTGATATGTGAAGAGAACAAACAGATGGGGAGAGTGGGAGCTGGTGCAGTAACTCTTAGAGCCTTCTCTGTGTCTTTGGAGGGTTTCAAAGCCATCTGAAACTGATGCAAGCATCCTTCTCCTTGGGTTGCAGTGATGGGTGGGCAACTGGGACTGACACCATGTTCTCCTGGAGAGCCTGGAAGGGTACCCAGTATCTAGAAGATGACCTGGTTGGTCTTCTCCTGAGGCGAAAGCCTGTCTGAGCAGCCCTGTCCTTGTACTGTGCATCTTGCCCTGAGTACTGTAGGGCTGTGGAGTGGAGGGCCACCCCATTGGTGTCCCAGACTCCTCTGCATCCCTCCTTGCCATTTCACTCCTGCAGCACAGACTGCTTGAGCAAATCCCACCAGGGTGTAGCAGGCCTGGACTACAACACAAAAAAGATGTGTAAAAGGCAGCTGCACTGATTTATTTAATAATTCACCCACTCGTACTGTCTCTCCTCAAAGAGGGTGGTCAGGAGGGCTTTTACTGAGGCCGTCACTGGAGCACAGCATGCACTGAATAGCTCTGTTTCTCAACGGCAGTAACTGTAGCCTCAAATCAGATAATCTTTTGTTTTGTCTATCTCTCTTTAACTTAGGGAGTGAGTTTTCTGGAAGCCCATATAGCCACCCACAATACTCAACGTACAATGACTCCTGGAGGTTTCCCAACCCTGGACTCTTGGGTAAGTTGCTGTTCCCACTGTGGGGTCGTAGTGCAAGCTGTGTCCCGTTTGCAGCCCTGTAGTGGTCGCCCACTGCTGGGGAGGCTGGATGAATGTCCTGGTGTGGTCCTGGGTCCCCATGCTTGGCCCTCATGAAGGACTGCAGGTCTCCATCATGGTGCACAAATGCTCTTGGTTGCATTTGCCAACAAGAAGCCCCAACTAAACCTCTTGTCTACCCTATTCTGCCCCATAATATCTTTCCAGAGTGTTGCCAGAGAGCAGGATTCCCATTTTTTTTTGAGGGTAAAGAATCCTGTTCGGACAAAACTTGGGTCTCCTCATCGCTCACAGTTGAATGTGAGCCCTATCACTCCTCACGCTGTTACTTCTTGGTCGTTCAAGCCCTTTGCATTTCTCCCCAACCTCATGTTGTGTTGGCTCCACAGTTGGGTGTTCTCCCAATCCGGCCCTCCTCTGCAAGGGACTGCTGCACCCTCACTGACACTGGCGTGGTCTCTACAAGCGGTGGGGGGCAGGAGCCCCACAGCTCACGTAGGATCATGGCCCTCATGTGAAGGATAAACATAATCCATTTTACACCACTGTCAAAAGCTGGCCCACTTTGACCTTATATACATGTAGCATGCAGTAATTAGAATTTTTCCCTGCATAATTTGCATGGATGAGGTAAGTAAAATACCAATTAATTGTCATCTCTCAACACAGGAGTAGCATGCCTTAGAGATTTCTGGATTTATGGATGACAGGGCTGTTATATGTGACCTCCAGCAGCGAAATAATTTTGAATTTTTGTCATACTTTTTTCATCCAGTTTCTTTGTTTTAAGTAATTGAGTCCCCATGTAATTGAGCCACCCAGGCTGTATTCATCATGGTTCTTGTCCTTAAACAAATCCTTGGGGAGCAATAGACAGCCTCTGCCTCTCATGCCATGGTGCTGGTATAATGCTGCTATTTGCCGTGCCACATTTAAGGGTTTGTTAGCGCCTCCATCATAAATCAGCGGGCAGATCTCCGGCTAATATAGATGGGCATAGCTGCACAAAGCCAGGGGAAGTCACTGTGCTAAAACCTGCAGTTTCCATGGCCACAGCCAGCAGTGCCGATGGGGTTTTGGCTTGGCCATGTGGGGAAGATGCTTTAGCCAGGGGGGAAAGCACACACTGCGCTTTCTTCATCTCTGATTTTGAAACTCCTTTGGAAGCAGGAGGGCTGCTTGAGCCAAGCTTTGCTGTGTGGACAGTCTTGGGAAGCCAGGGTTTAGGTGAATTTATGAATTTTGCTTGCAAACTGGTGAAGAATCTGGCAGGATATAGAACATAAATGAAAACTCAGCCCCAGTCCTACCTTTCTCTGTGGAGAGAAGGCTTTATATGAGGTGCCTGGGCTGTGCACCGTGCTCCGTGTGGGTGCTCAGTTCCATGGGAGAGCATTTGCACGTTGGAGCTGCACCAGAGCCATCCTGGAGCTCTCTGCTGCCCTGCAGGGATGGGCACTGGTTCTTTGGTGTGAGCTTCTGCCCACCTTCCACCAGTGGTTTCTGTCCACCACTTTCATTTGGGAAGATGGGCTTGTGCAAGCATTGAGAGTGCTGGCCAGAGTCCATCCCTATGGTGTTCCAAAGCCAGCCGAGATGGACATTTCTGGGTCAGGAGAAGACTTTAAAGCAGAGGCTGGTCAGGAGCCAGGCACGTGCTGCTGGGACATCTTTGACCTGTGCTATTCTCTTTTTTTAACCTGTTTTTCCTCTTTTTCTTGTTTCTTTTTCTGATGATACATTCTGGGGGCAAGTTCTGCCTCATCTTTGACCATGTGGGTGGTGTGCCATACCAGCACAGCTTAATGGACCTCATACTCCAGGCAGCACAGCTCGTGCCTTGGGCTGGTGAGGGTTTCTACAGCAGTATTTTCTTTGCAGCGTGCTGTGAGCATGTGTTTGAATGAGGCAAAGGCAAAAGGAACTGGATGCTGCAATTTTCCTTCAGAAACTGCAATTTTATTGGAAATGAAATGTTTCACACTATAATGACAACCATGCTGGCATATTTTTTTGCTGCTGGGAGTTGTTTAAATGTATCCTTGTAAATACTTCCTTGTTTTTAGCCTCCTTGAAATACTTTGTTTTGATATTTTCAGAATCTGATGTTTCAGTAAATACAGAGTCAGTCACTGCACAGGTAATGTTACATTGCTTTGGGTGCACAGTGACAACCTGACTTGGAGTTACAAGCCTGGAAGTTTTGATGCCTCAGAATGGAAAAGAGATGGGGATTCTTGTTCTGCAGCAAGACCTAAGGAAGAACGTACCATTCCAGTTCGGCCTGATGTCGAAACTGGAAGAGATGGAGTCCTTCTGGAAAGGCAATCCCCTTGTCTGACCACTGGACGTTTTAAAATGCTTATTCTTCAATGTTCCTATCATTGCTGCAGGAACTGCTGAGTGGTCGATTGCTGGTGTAGCACCTCCCTGTGCCACTCAAGTGCCCCGTGGGTACCATGCAGGAGCTGGGCAGTGAGGTCTTGGTGAGCTGAATCTTGGGATTCCTTTAATTTCAAGCCAAAATGCACCAAAACACAAAATAGTGGTGGCTTTGGAAAGGCATTTATTAGAAGTGTGAGAAACGCTCATGAGTCCAGTAGGTAAACTGAGGCGCGCATCTTGGGAAGCAGCATTAATTATTTATTAATTCATGATTGCAATCGCAGGAGTGACTCCTTCTGACAAGAAGAAGAGTGTTCAACCTTTGTCAAACCCCCCTGTTTTTATACTGTTCATCTCAAAGCAAGACCACCCTGTCCCAAAGTTTAAAACCTATCTAAAAGCTAATTTTCACGTATTTAATTTCTTACCCAATCTGTTGTTTGTAACTCCTTACATTCCTAAGCAGGTTTGTACTGTACCAGAAGTGTACCAGATAATATTTCTTACCTATTTTTTTCTACTAACTTCCAGTTCAACCAGTTCTTAGTGAAAAAATAACCTTATGAAATCATATTTTTCAAGAGGGTTTTAAGTTCAGTTCAGCAAGGCCCTCCATCTTAATGATGAAACTTCCATTTTGTGAAAACACAAGTAGATGTACTCTCCCAGAAGTCAATGTTCTACCACACAGGTCACTGTAGAGGTCCCTGCCCCAGTGCCATGGTGGGGAAGTGACCTCACTTGCCTGTGGTGCAAGAGAAGGAAGACAAAGGCGGTGAGCTGGGGCTCCAGGAGTCCCTGCGAATTCCAGGCACAGCTGTAGGACTGGAAAGAGAATGTCTCCATGTTCGCCTGTAGTCTGTGGGTCAGACATATCTCTTGTGCTCTGAAGAGACCCCGCTTATCCACAGCCCTGCCTCTGTCCCTGGGAGCCTGGTCCTGCACCCTTTTCTTCCTAGGTGCTTGCTAACCCCACTGCCAATCCAGAGCAAGGAGAAATCTGTGGCAGAGCTTTAAAATCCTGCTCCAAGTCTCCTTGCACACCCAGAAGGCTCTGTGCGATGAGCCACAGTGGAAGGGAGGTTAATTTAAGCTATATCCAGGATGCTTCCACTCCTTCTCAGGAGTGTACGTGAGTGCGCTCAGTAATTTTCTCACAAGAGCAAGTGCTGGCAGCATCAGCCGCAAAGCAGAAATCTTGACAAAATTAATCAGGACTGGTACATGGACTGACACAGTTTGTTTTACTAAGTCCCGCTCCCTTCACTGAGATGAAAGTGTAATACTGTAAGCACTTAACAGCACCTACATTCAATTAATTCCCTGTGCTGGCAAGGAGGAATTGCAGCTTAGCAATCACACCAGGCTGAGACCTGTGAAAGGGGAGCTAAAAGGAAAGATGCCGTGATTTACAAGTGGCAGGAAGAAATGAGACTCAGGCTGAAAAATGATTTTTGGAGGGAACAAAGAGAATAGGAATAGAAAAAGATGGGAAGAGTGAAAAGGCTTTGGTCATTAGTCCATGGTCTTTGTCCTGTGAGAGTGGAGCTGCAGTGTGAGGTATGAGCTGGTGTCTTCAGGACAGGCTGGATTGATCGGCCAAGTGCTGAGCTCTCCACTTGGGACACAACAACCCCGTGCAGCTCCAGGCTTGTGGAACAGTGGCTGGAAAGCTGTTGAGGGGAAAGGACCTAAGGGGACTGGTCCACAACAGCTGAACATGAGCCAGCAGTGGCCCAGGTGGCCAAGGCCAATGACATCCTGGCTTGTGTCAGTCATGGTTTGGCCAGCAGGACCAGGGAAGGGATTGTACCCCTGGACTTGGCATCAGTGAGGCTGCACCTCAAATCCTGGATTCAGTTTTGGGCTCCACACTCCAAGAAGGACATTGAGGGGCTGGAGCATGTCCAGAGAAGGGGACCAGAGCTGGGGAAGAATCTGGAGCCCAGGGCTTCTGGGAGCAGCTGGGGGACCTGTGGCGGGGAGGGGGTTGTTAACCTGGAGAAAAGTAGGCTGAGGAGAGACCTCATCACTCTCTGCAGCTTCCTTAAAGGAGATTGTGGTGATGTGGGTGTTGGTCTCTTCTCTCAAGTAATAGGTAATAGGATGAGAGGAAATGGCCACAAGTTGCACCAGGGGAGCTTCAGATTGGATATTAGAAAAAACTCTTCATGGAAAGGGTTGTCAATCCCTGACAGAGGCTGCCCAGGGCAGTCTTGGAGTTTCCATCCCTGGAAGGGTTCAAGAACTGCCTAGCTGTGGCACTTTAGGACATGGTTTACTTTGCACAGTGATGTTGAGCTGACGGTTGGACTGGATGATCTTACAGGTTTTTTCCAGCCTTTGTGATTCTATGAGTCCATGGAAAGGCAGGACCATGGTCTTGGCATGCAGGTGGTGGGTAGTGGCTGTCTTGCTGCGCAGAGCACTGGCTGCTCCCCATTGACACTTCTGGTGCTCTCCACTGCTCTACATCAGGTGACCCACCTTTGTCCACCCCAGCTGTCCTGGGAACTGATGCAATCTGGTGACCATGCTCCCTTCTGTGCTGGGGCAGTCCTGAATGGTGTGCCCTGTAGCTTTTGTGAAAGTGGAAATAAACAAGCTGCAATCCTTCAGAGTGGTCAACAGAAGCAAGGGTGGCAGAAGAAACCAGGTACCTGCTGCAGCTCTGCAGTGTCTTCCTGCCCTCTCATCCCATCGTCAGCCCCATTGGCACCCACACAGCAGGGGCATGGCAGTCTTCGCTGAGTGAGGTGGCTCAGTCCTGCCCCAGTCATGGGCAGAGTGAGGACAGACCCCAAGTTTCCAGAGGGATGTGCTGGAAAGAGGACGCAAACCCTGGCCACTCATGTGGTGTCAGACTTCATGGCTGTGGCAAGTGTCCCCATCTCAGAGTGAGAAGCGGGGGCCGAGAAAGGGGCATCCTTTGTAATTTCTGTCCACTCTGCTGTGAAAAAGTGCTTTCTCCATGATGCTGGAAGTGCTACAGTACCAGGGTGTGCATGGAGACACACACACAAGCATGTGGGAAGCAAGTACTTTTAGAGGTGTTCAAAAAACGTGTAGATGTAGGGCTGTGGGACATGGTTTAGTAGGCATGTTGGTGTTGTGTTGATGGTTGGATTGGATGGTCTTAGAAGTCTTTTCCAACTTTAACAACTCTATGAATCTCACATGTATGCCTGGCGCACAGTCCATCACTGCCAGCCTGTCTTGGCACACACATTGGTGTAGAGCCAGCTCAACTCACACACACAAAGAGTGGATATCAACCACACAATCTAACAAAGAAAAATGATTCAATTCCATGCTGGCCTGTTGCAATAACTTCTTTACCATTTCTGCTTGTTGTATTGGGCTTAATGCTGCTCGTGGTGAGTTTTGTTGGAGATGATGTCCATGCTCCTGCCTGGACGTGGTCCTTGCATGCTCCTGGGAGGGTTCACTTGTTGCGGACGCCTGCACCATCGTGATGCTGCAGCTGATGGTGCCAGCACAGCATCATACGAGGGCAGGGCTTGGAGTTGGTCAATTAGGATTAGATTCAGTTCTTCAGTGGGTTTCTGTGAACAGATTAGAGAACAAGTAGGCACCAGAAATGACTGTGTCAAGAAATGAATTGATGATGGTATGAATTAGAAAGGAAAAATGACAGAAGGACAGACAAGTCTGTTCTGGATGGGGGCCTGGTGACAGGGAGGGAGAGTGAATGCTTTGTGATGTGAAGTTTTCATTTTTCACTTTAAATGCAAGTTTTTTTGATTTCACTGCTGAAAAAAATCAAACTCAAGTGAAGTGTTAGGCCTTTGGAAAGCATGAGAGAAATATTGGTTGTTGGTAGCTCCACTGTGTCAGAACAGCAGAAAAGGGATGGGGAAAAGCAAAGACTCTGACCCCTAAAAGACCTCCTTTACTCCAAAACCTCAGGAAGCACTGCTGCTGACTCTGATGGGCCCACCCATTGCTTTGTGTGAAATTGTTCAGTGCCTCTGGATCCCTTCCCTGGATTTCCCACTCCTTCCCTGGATTTCCCACTTCCTCACTCTGAGCTGAGCTGCCATGAGGAGGCACTGGTGCCAGTGCCAATGCTGGCAGGAACCAGGGTCTCTGCTAGTGGTCATGCCTGGACCTGGCCACCAACCCCGTCCCCTGCTTCCCATCGACCTTCTGGTGCTGAGGTAGGTGAGGACAGCAGTTCCACCCAGCTCTTTGTGGACCTGCAAGGCATCGACTTGTTTTGGGGTGAACTGCTAAACTGTATCTCTGAGAACCTCCTCTGCCCATTTTAAACCCCTTCAGGGATGCTGACTCCACCAGCTCCCTGAGCAGCCCCTGCCAGTCCCTGAGAACCCTTGCAGTGAAGGAATTTTTTCCCAATATTCAATCTAAATCTCCCCTGGCGTGACTTGTGACCATTGCCTCTTGTCTTATCCCTTGTCACTGTGTAGTGTTTGAGTGGAGGAAGGGAACCATGTATTTTCAGCCAGCAAGACCACAAAGCGGCAATAGCATCGTTCTCATGCAAAACACCTGAGTGTGATTTTTTTTTCTAGTTACCCAGCCCTCATTGCTGTGAATCTGAGCTCAGACTGTGGAGCTCTTTGCCACCCGTGTCAGCATGCTGCAGGCTGGTGCCTTTCCACCTTTGTCTTGCTCACGGTCCTCTCTTCTCTTGCAGGCTCCCCGTACTACTACAGCGCTGCAGCCCGCGGGGCAGCCCCACCAGCAGCTGCTGCTGCCTACGACCGCCACTGATGCTGGAGCCCCGGGCGCCAGCGCTGACCACATGCACCGCCTGCGACAACCCACCACGAGTCACCTTTCTGCAGCCACGCCAGCCACGCTGCAAGGGGATGGAGAAAGTACTTAAGTAGGAACATGCTCATTGGAAATTTTGCTCTTTAAGATTGGCGAACTGATTATTGTTGTGTTCTTAAATCTGGTCATGTGGACCGGGTCTCAAATCAAACAAAGAAGCAGGAGGATGTGGTTCTCCTGACACTCTGTGTGACAAAGAACGCGTGGTAGCTCCGTGTCCATTGCAGCCGGCTGGCTACCGCTCTACTCGCCTGTGGGTGCCGCGGCTGTATCTGGGGATAAGGAAGAGGTGTGAGCAGCCTCCCTGGGGCGGCTTCCTCTTGCTGCACACTGAAACAGGCTGTGAGACTCGAGGCAATTTTCTTGGTTTTATTATTTTATTTCTTTTTGGTTTGTTTTTGGTTTTTTTTCAGTGGCAAAGAAAAAAATATCAGTCTACTCATTTTTACACAAGCACCACTGTAAATAGTCGCTTGTTTGTTTTACTACGAGAGTGGCTTAAGCATAAGCAGCAAAGTTGTAAAAATATGAACTCTGAAAATGTGTTTTGAAACCGGTGCACTGATTCAAAGAATTCAGTAAGCTTTAAGCAACTTTGAACCAGGTTAATACTCATCATGGCTGTGTTTTGGGCTGATGTTATTTCTGTGTAGAGCATCCTAGCTGACAGTCGTGTGTGATCATGCTGTACGCTGGTATCAAACACATGGGCAACCGAAGACAGGGGCCGTTTTGTGACATTTTACCACTTAGTATTCATTTATGTTCATTTGTCATCATAATGAGCACTGAAACAAATTCTCTGGCTTCACGTTAAGCAGCATCCAAGAAGGAATTCCTAAATAATAGCTGACACCTTGTGTACATCTCAATAGGTTGTGTGCTAAAACCCAATTATTAATGCCCGGAGAGGAAGGGGGAGAAATGCCACGGTAATGATTTTTGCTAAGCGGATGTATTAAGGGGGGCGTTCCGAGCGTGAGGCAGCCACACGCGCTTCTTGAGGCAAACTGGAGGGGAAGGCGCTCTCTGTGGGGGTCTGGGCATCTTGGTGAAGGCATTTAAAATTCAAGCTGTCGCAGTCCAGATGTGGACCGGTGGGGATTTTGCCCCATTTATTCCACGTTTCTTCCCTCCTACTTGGAGAGGGAGCACTAATGGTGACATGTCCTTGGATGTGCAGCTTCCTGGGGCTGATGAAGAGAGGATAGTGGCTACAAACAACCCAGTAAGCAACCACACCAGTCATGGCCACGTCATGGAAGCCCGGAGACATCTGGATTTCCCTCTGCCACAGGCTGAGCCTCAGTCACTCATAGATGACAGGCAGTACACCATTCCCTCCATCTAAGGGCAGTGTAGAAGTTCCCTGACCCTGCTGAGGTGAAGATCTGGCCATAGCCTTCCTTATTCCCAACCCAACCATCCTCATTTGCCCAGAAAAGTACACACACTGCAGAGCGGTCCTCTTGGGTCTTGCCTGCATGTGTCCCAAGGCTGAAGAAGAGTTGTTGGTGTTGAACATGAGATGAATTCTTGTGGATGAGCAATCAAGTACAAATACTTTGTTCCAGCTGTACAAGCATTTATCTGAAGTGGCAGCCCCTGAGCTAACACTCTTCCTTCTCCTCCTCCCTCTCCTCCTCATCACTTGTGCTGCGTGTCTGGTGTCCATAGTGGCCACTGGCCCTCTCCAACTCAAGAAGCGTCTTCTTGCACTGTGGGAACACAGCTGTCTCTTCCAGGTTTCCAGAGCAGATGTGTTCAGATCCTCAGAAGCCACAAAGGCACCGAAGTCCCACTGGCATAATGACGTTTCAGTGAGATGATCACAGACGCAACCAGGGATCTTGGCCAAAATCCTTCACGCTCCATCCCTCACCCAGAAGTAAGTTCTGTGACAAACTAAGTAGTGAGAAGAGCCCAGCTTTTCCTTTTTCAGCAATTAACAGCTGATACACACCCATTTTTAACTGAAGACAAAGAACTGCATGGATTATTTACACCAGGAACCTTCATCCGTTTCTGAGCATCCTTTGACTGCTTCCACTCTGTTGGCAAAGCTGCAAATGATGTTTCTGTCCTTCAACACTGGTTGCATGGAGACTCTTTATGCCTGCCCCAGTCCAAGGCATGCACGTTGTCTGCACCAAGGGCACACACCTTCTCTGTGAGTTTGGGAAGGGATCAGGCCATGTGCCTTGGCTGAAGACAAAAGAAGTGAAGGTTTGACTACAGGCGTGTTGGTGCAGGTGTTGGATTTGGGGCAGAAGTGGGCTGAGCTACACCAGCTACTGAGACACCACTTGCCTGGTGACCGTGCTGTGCTAAAATGAGTCTTTCTGTCTGTCCAGTGAGGGAACAGGGAACAGCCACTCCTGTTGGTGGTGTGTGGTCCATCACTCACTCTGTGTGCTGTCCTATAAACATGCTTCTTTTACTTGTTTCGTCAGTGGCATGGCTTGTGTGATGTGTGCTAGCTCAGATAAATTTGAGGAGACCAAACCCAAGACTTAAGCATATGTTAGCATGTTTGGGCTGATGGTGCTTGCAGTTGGGCTGGGGACTTAGGAAGGGCACAGCTGTGTGTTTCCTCTGAAGGATGCATGGATGCTGCTGGATGAAGTGACCTGGGATGCTCAGACCTACCTGTCCCTTTGGTTTTCACTGGGACTCTTTGTAGGTGGCCCTTGGCCACAGCCACTTTCCAGGCATGGTACCACCTGGGGTACAGGCAGGGATGGTGCCTGTGCATGGGCAGTGCACAGATCCTGGCTGGAGCCACAGAGGGGACCCCAACTCCCACCCTTGCACACACAAGGTGGGTGTCCGCTCCCACTCCACCTCCCAAAACACAGCAGCCAGGCTTGCTGACATCTGCTGGGACTGCTTCCCTTCAAGAAAGGCCAGTAAGGGCTGGCCCATTGAGTATGCGTGCTGTACTTCTTGAAAAGACATTTCTTCAGTGCTTTCCAGTTCTGACTATTTCACCCGGGGTTTATAAACTGCTTTTCTCAGGAGGTCTGGACTTTCTGTCCATAGTCTTCTCTGGGGGAATCATCCTCCTTGGGGAACGTCTTTGAAAGGTGCCACTGGCAGCAGGTGGTCCTCAGGGGATGGCAGGGAGTCATCTTGTGCTGCCTCCTCCTCCGTGGCCTCTCCACAGCAGGGAGGGGGAACAGCTACCCTAGCCCATTTCGCAGAGGGTCACTGGGTGAGGTGGAAGCTGGAAGAAAATGACCCCTTGGGGATGCAAGGAAGGGAGAGAGCAAGACCAGCACAGGGGTTTGGAATACCCTGCCTGCTTTTTGCTCAGGTGAGATCCCCTTAGTATCACTACTAGACCTTTGTGGAGATCAGCCCTGTAATGTCCCTTTTAGGCAGTTTCAGCTCTGAACTCTGTAACATGCTTGGCTGAATGGATAGTTTTCCAGTAGTGTGTGTCTAAGAATAAATTCATCAAGCACAGGCTGAGAAATGAAATCTGAGAGATGGAGAGGGAAAATGCTGCCATAAGACTAAATCAGCAGAGGCCATAAGCTAGGATTACATGAACTCGCTTGTTAAGGAAACTGTAAATCAAACGCTGTGAGAGTGTGACCACAAAGAAGACACAAAATACTGAGTGCATTGAGTTAGCTTAGCATCTGTGAAGGCTCAGTTATGGAGGTGTTATTACTGGGCAGCTCCAGTGACCTGCAGAGCTCAGGAGGTCTCAGGACCAGATCCGCAGACCATGAGTTTTGTTTATTCGCTGTCAAATCTGAGAACTGTCCTGAGGTCTGGAACCATGGGAACAGATAGTGCGTGCTGATGAGATGCAGAGCTCTGGTCCACGGTGGACCAAAGGCAGCATCTAACCTCACTGCTGGGACACCTGAGAAAGAGACAGCGAGGGAAGAAACAGTGACAAGAAAAGAAATGTGGAAGTAGACGTGTTTTTGGGGAGAAAGTCTTTCTCACCATTGTGGAGGGATGGTCCATGTAACTCACGACAGTGCTGGGCACCCATCACCTTTTCGCAGCTCCTTGTGGCCAAGTCCTCTTGGCACTGTGATGAGGCCCGCCATGCCAGATGTTGAGCTGCTGGCTGTTGATAAATGCTCTTCTGTGCCCAATCTTAATTAATGAGACTGTATTCTTTTTCTTATTTTTTTTAATTTACCTACTCTGCATGTCCTTCAGCATGGAAGACAGAGGAAGCCATGTAGCAGTGTTGCTTATTTCCAACCACAAGTATCCCTGCCTTTACAGAGCCTTGGCCCGTTGCAGGGTTAAGTCACGTGGCTGCTGCTGGCAGCTGCGTGGCTGTGACCGAGTGTGCTCTTTGCTGCACGTGTGTTCCCGTGCCACCGGGACACATGAGGTCACAGCCATGACAGGTAGCATGGCATGAAGCTGACCCATCCTGTGACTCTGTCCCAGCAAGCACTGGGAAAAACTGCTTTTTCTTCTGGATTCACTGAGAAAATGACGTTAGAGGGCCAACAGCTCTTGGGTAACGCAGCCTGCAGCCTCTCTCTGAGTGCACGGGCAATGGTCCTGTATGTGCATGAGGAGGCAGAGCTGGGTTGGGCAGCTTGCACTGACACGTGTGCTGGGGTTGTGTGCTGACCCATGGCCACCACTGCTCCATGCTGGTGTGAGAGCAGCTGTGGTGGCACAAGCCTGGGAGACATTGTCCAGGGAGCCCTGTTGCGCTCCTCAGAACGAAACCTGCTCCTGTTGCAGGTACGCGTTACCAGAGCATGAGAAACAAACTGATCCGAAAGGATCAACACCAGTTAGCATGGCTTTTCTGGTGGAGCTAATGAGACTTGACATGCAAACTCCCAGTGAAAAGCAATTGACGAGGTGCCTAGTGGCAGGATTGTTCACTTTGGCATTGTGGCTGGCGTAGGCGTCAACTCCGATCATGATCTCCACTTGCCAGTCCTGCGGGTGGGCTGGTGCTGTGAAGGAGCTGCGCTACAGGGGCTTTGTAGGACACAGTGGCATGGGCGGGCGTGGGTATGGGAGGGACACGTACACGTATGTGCAGGGACAGGTGCACTCAAGTCTTGCAGAGGAGTGGACCTGAGCCCTGGCCACCGTCCAGCCAGACCCCTGTGTCCAGGGTCTCCTGCCCTGCCAAAGCGAGGTGGGAGAACGGATGGCTGGCATTGAGACCTGCCTTTCGCTTCACTCAGCCTCGCGCGGGAAGAAACCTTGTCCTGATTTTTCACTTTCTAGTGGCCTTTGTACATTCTGAAATTACAGAAACTCATTTCATTGCAAATGGAATTCCTTTCCAAGAAAAAAAAAAAAAGAGAACAGGCTTTTTTTTTCTTAGAGACAAACTACTTTGTATTAGGGACTTCTAGCATCAAAGAAATACATATCTGTTGTATCCACCAAAGTCTGCAATGCCTGCATTCAAGCTTGCTTCTTAAAAAAAAAAGACAGGAAAAAGAAAAGAGAGAGAGAGAAATAAAAGCCTCCTCTCCTTGAAAAATACATACAAACAAACAAAAAAAAATAACTTACAAAAAAAAAACTCGTAAAAATAACTGTTAAATTGCCTTTGAAAGTAGGGGATAACATCTGTTGCAAGACAGATGAAAAAAATGCTTCTTAAAATGTGTATGTTTTGTATTCTTTTTTTCTAGTAGGAAAAGAACAGACTTGAAATCTTGGTGTTTTTTCCTTAGTGCTGTGTGTTGCTTTTGTGTGTTATAATATTTGAATGTAATTACAGCAGTGCCAATTTGCCAAAGATGTCGAACATTATTTTGGGGATTTTGTTTTGGGTATTTTTTTTGTTCTGGGGAACAAGAAAGGGAGGCAGGCAGGGGAGTGGGAGTGCTAAGGCATGGGTTGAAGGGGAGGGGACATTTGAAGGGGGGTTTCATTTATTTGGGTTTTTTTCGATTCTTTTTTTCTTGTCAATACTGAAATTTGTGATTTTATTCTAAGTTAAATGGTTGACTGCAACACTTTTTATTTTTAGATTAGTTGAAGAAACATGCAATAAGATTGGCGTAGTTCAATATCTGTGTGTCTTTTCATGAGAGTGACTGTTACTTGTGGACATTTGGTTTTATGTAACCTTTATGTGAGATAATTATTTGTAAATATTTACCATAATTTTATTGGTTCCTAAAATAAAAGTAATTTTTTTAAGTTCAAAAAGCCTGCTTTCACTCTTGTTTTCACCTGGTATCCTGGATCCCTTGGAAAAAATACCAGGTGGTTGCATTTGAAATGGAGTCTTGGGGGCCCAGTTGTGATGGCATCCATCACAGGGAGCCAGGCACTGCAATCTCACGGCTCACTGGATGAATCTCACCAGCTGGTTGCACCATCAGACTGGTAGAGCGCTTCCTGCTCCTACAATGCCTGAGCCACTGCGCAGATAGTGAGGTCTGCCTATGTGAGGGAAGTCCAGCTCCTCAGATCTCCATGGGAAGAGACCAGACCTCTGCCCGTGTCCATGCTGGCCACCAGGCTGCAGCCAGGTTGGGAGACGGCACTGGAGAGCAGGTGAGCCCTGGAGCCCATCCCACCCATGCCTTGAGATGCACATACCCATATGTATGAGCCACTAGTGAAGGGAATCACTTCACTATCACTATGATAAAAAAACCCCAAACTTATTAAAAAGAGTTATAGCCAATGGCTGATGGATTCACAGAATCGTAGCATAGAATCCTGGAATGGTTTGGGCTGGAAGGGACCTAGAACCCATCCAGTTCCACCCCTTGCCATGGGCAGGGACACCTCCCTCCAAGCCCCATCCAGCCTGGCCTTGAACACCTCCAGCCACCACTGCTCTGGGCAACCTGAGCCAGGGCCTCCCCACCCTCAGCGTGAAGAATTTCTTCCTAATGTCTAATCTAAATCTTCCCCCTTCCAATTTAAAGCCATTCCCCCTTGTCCTGTCATTCCATGTTGTAAAAGGCCCCTCCCCAGCTTTTCTGGAGCTCCTTCCAGCACTAGAAGCTTCTCTAAGATCTCCCCGCAGCCTTCTCTTCTGCAGGCTGAACAACCCCAACTCTCCCAGCCTGTCTCATAGCAGAGGTCCTCCAGGCCTCTGATCATCTCCCTGGCCTCTTCTGGACTCGCTCCAACAGCAACATGTTTCCCCTGTGCTGAGGACTACAGAGCTGGACACAGAACTCCAGGTGGGCCTCACCAGAGTGGAGCAGAGGGGCAGAATACCTTCCCTTGCGCTGCTGTCTGTGCTGCTTCGGATGCATTATTTATTCTTAATGAGATACACATAATGCATCTACTTTTGGGCATAAGTGGGGGTTTATTTGAGACACTACTGATATTTCTGCTCACCTTTGTCTCCATCTTATATCCCATGGGGGCAGCTCTGTGCTCCTCCAAGTGCATGCACATGCTTGGCAACGCTGTCTCACCTGTGTGACCAGAGCCAAACCTATTGTGTCACCTTGAGTTGTGAGAAATTTGCTTGGATCATCATGAGAGCTGTCCTGCTTGTGCTGGCTGGTGCTGCTGCAGAACCCCAGCACCCAAGCGCTGGGCTTGTGAAGCCGTGGTCAGGGAACATTCATTCAGTTTGTGAGGAGATGTTTGGACTTAGCCCCTATACTCTGTCTCAATTTTACTGGTATTCTAGCAACTGAGATATTGCAATGTCTAAGTAACATTAAACAAATAAGGGTGAATGGATCCAGAACTTCAGTCCTCACCATTTCTAAGTTCACTAACGGTGTTTTTATACCAGGTCTGGGATGGAGTTAATTTTCTTCATAGCAGTCAGTATGGTGCTGTGCTCTGGTTTTGTGGCTAAAGCAGTGTTGATAACAAGCTAATGCTTAACTCTTGTGGAGCAGGTTTGCATAGCATCAGGCTTTCTCTGCTTCTCCCTCAGCAATCAGACTGGGGGTGCAAAGGGGCTGTCAGGGACACAGCCCGGTGGCCGACCGAGCCGACTAAAGGCATATCTATACCATATGGTGTTGTTCTCAGCAATAAAAGTGGGGAAGGGAGGTTTTCCAATGCAGTCGTTGCTCAGGGACTGCCTGGGCACCATCAGTTTTTATGTGGGAGGCTGTAAGTGGTTCGCTTTGCACCATTTCATTTTGATTTTCTTTTCCTCTTTCCTTCACCGAGTAAACTGACTTTATCTCAACCCATGAGTTTTTTTCACTTTGCCTCTTCCTGTTCTCTCCCCACTCCTGTTTTGAGGGGAGTAAGAAAGCAGCTATGTGGATGCTCAGCTGCTGGCCATGTTAAACACACCACAGCGAAGTACTCATTATAATAAACATTAACACCGGTTCTGACAGATAGCATCATGCCGAGACCTCAGGAGAAGGGTGCAAAGCCACCTTATTTCTGCGTCCCAGTACCTGAAAATACATTTCAGTCCTAAAGCTGAGAAAAAGAATACACAAAACTTGAGTTCCACAATTAATCAAATAATTTTGGATAAATAAAATCAGGGGACACTCAGAGAGAAGAGGCAGAGAGAGGCAGAATTCGGTCAATGAGCAGCTTGCAACCAGTTTGTACTTGACCCCAGTAGGCTGCACTTTGGGGAGGTGCTTGCACTCTCCTCTCAGGCGACACAAAGCAGGGATGCTTTCTTGCACAGGTATTGAGAAGCTCAATATGAGCCGGCAATGTGCGCTTACAGCCCAGAAGACCAACCATACCCTGGGCTGCATCAAAGGCACTGTGGCCAGCAGGGAGAGGGAGGGGGTTCTGCCCCTCTGCTCCATGCTCCTGAGACCCTACCTGGAGTCCTGTGTCCAGCTCTGGAATCCCCAACATAAGAAGGACATGGAACGGTTGGAATGGGTCCTGAGGACGCCACAGAGATGATGTGAGGGCTGGAGCAGCTCTGTTGTAAGGACAGGCTGAGAGACCTGGGGTTGTTCAACCTGCAGAAGAGAAGGCTCTGGGGAGACCTTAGGGGAGCTTCCAGTACGCATAGGGGGCTTCAGGAAAGCTGGAGAGGGACTTTATAGAGGTCTGTAGTGATAGGGCAAGGGGGAATGGCCTTAAACTGGAGAGGGGCAGCTTTAAACTAGACATAGGAAGGAATTTCTTCCCAATGAGGGTGGTGAGGACCCTGGTCCAGGTTATCCCGAGGAGTGGTGGCTGTCCTCTCCTTGCAACGAGGTGCTGGTGGCAGGGATTGCTGTTCATGGGTCTATTTATACTCGTTGTACTTCTGTTGTCCTTCAGCCACGTGAGGTTAAGAGAGGAACAAGTTGCCTGTCCCACAGCAGGCAGGCAGTGCCCGGTCCTCATTAAGCCCTCCCACGTCTGGATGTGAGATGCCGCGTCAGCCTGCTGGCAGCAGAACAGTGGGATGAGACCTGACAAAATTGCGGTGAGGGGCGCGGGATCTTCCTGTCTCTCCAGGTGCGAGGCCCCATACCGCTTCCTTCAGTGAGAATGCCCTTCAAGGATGCAAATACGGTTTCAGCTCAAGCCTCCATACAAATGGCCATTGTTTAAGGAGCCCGGGAATTGTCACTTAAACTTCTAATGAATAGGAAATGAAGACCCTTAGTTAAGCAAAGGAACATCTCCGTATTGTAACAGGTTTTGCAGACAAGGGCAATATGCTGTCCAGCCAGGAAAGTCAGGAGCAAGGATGGCATGCACACAGCAGCTGGTATGGAGAGATCAAAGTGATGGCCCCTTTGCCAGGATTCCTGCAGTGGGCCGTGATGGCGATGAGCAGGAACATCTGGAAATAATGTCACAGGCAGCTGGTGAGAACCTGCAGCTTCTGTCTCAGGATTTCATGACCTGTTTTCATTCTCAAAAAAGCCCTCAAACTCTTGAAATGCCCTAGGAAGAAATTTCTTTGTCTGTTTGTGCACCGTGTTGGAGCCCTGAGGAAGCATCCATTAGGGCAGCATTTCCAAAGCTATGGGGCTACTGCCCATACCTGAGTGATGAATGGAAAAGCGTGATCTGCAGACATCCATCAGGATGGGCTTCTTTTCTGCCTGACAGTGATCCTCACTCATTCACTCCTCCAAAGGCTCTGCTGAACAGCAGGCTTTGAGCTGACTTGTAACTAGACACCATGCCCTTGCTTCAGACTGAGCAGTAGGTGCTGAAAGTGTAGCCCAAGCTGCAGAGCCAAAGCTGGTCACTGTGCACACAAGAAACTGGTGCAGCCCAGGTGCATCAAAATAGGTACAAACTGGCAGCCTGCAGCAACATCAAACTGAAATAAGGGCTAGGAGGAGGATTTGGCAATGGGACATATTTTGCAGAAGCGTGGAAAGAATGTGAAGAAATGGATTCACCAGGGAACTTCCAAAAGGTATGAAGCTGTGCATCATGCTCATCCGTGTGTGCAACCAAACTGATGGAGCTTCTCTTAAAGTGCAAGAGTGCTGCAAAAGGACTTAGAGGAAACCTTCCTTTCAGGATGATTTTCTCAGATGGAAATGTCTTTAAATCTGGGCTGTTTATATGATGCTTCCAGACACAAAAGCAGAGTTGCTGTAGTGCAGGAAGGCTTTTTTCAGAGCCACAGAGGATTTTGAGAGTGCATCCTGCCCTCCTCCCAAGGCTGGTCCACCTCACTGTCATGCACTGTGGGGTAACACCGTGGCACAGAGTGAGAACCCACCACGTCCATTCCCTCCTCGACCTGGGTTTGAATCCCCTCCAACAAAGGAGAAATTCCCCACTGGGTGAAACAGGGTTGAGAGAAGATGAAAATCCTCTCCCCTGGGACATTTGTAGGAGGTCCACAGCATTAGAGCAAGGTAAGGGAACATGGCTCTTGGAACTGAACCATCAGAAAATACTGTTTGAGTCAACAGGACCTACATTTTATGAAGGTTCTGGAAACATGAAAGGGTTCAAAAGAATGTTTTGTCAATGCTCAGGAGAAGTAGGGTGGCTGTTCAGAGAATCACTCCCCCAAAGGTGGTAGAAAAGGGGTGAGAATTTGGGTAGCAGTTAGATGCTGATACCACCAAAGGAGTTCATGTGTGAGGGTCCTATCTGGTCACAGCCTCAGATTCTCTCCCTGGGTGTGGTGGGATAATATCTCCCAGCCACTTGCTCAGATATCACGCAGTGGGGTGGAGGAAAAAGTCAGAAGGGGGAAAATGAAGAAAAAAAAAAAAAAGTGAGTTGTGTTGATGACAGTTTAATAAGAGAAGCAAAACTCTGTGTACAAAGAAAGCAAAACAGGGAGCTCATGCCCTGCTCCCCATCAGCAGGAAAATGATGGGAAGACCCAAGTTATAATACTGAGAACCTCTCCCCTCCCTCCTTCTGTCCCTGAGGTTTCATTGGTGGGGGGTACGAGAAAGTTGGGGAGGGGCTCTTGATCAGGGAATGCAGTAATAGGACAAGACAGAATGGTTTTCACCTGAAAGAGGGGAGACTGAGATGAGAACTTAGGAAAAAATATTTTCTTGTGAGGGTGGGGAGGCGCTGGCCCAGGCTGCCCTGAGCAGTGGTGACCGCCCCATCCCTGGAGGTGTTCGAGGCCAGGCTGGATGGGGCTTTGAGACCTTGATCCAGTGAGAGGTGTCCCTGCCCATGGCAGGGGTTCGTAACTGGGTGGGCTTTGAGGTCCCTTTCCAACAAACCCTTTCCATGATTCTGTGATTCTTTGTGGTGTGTGATGTCCCCTTGTTCAGCTGGGGCAGCTGTCCCGAGCCGGCCTCCTGTTCATTCTCAGCCCACTGGCTGGTGGGGTGGAGTGGCAGAAAGAGAAGCTGGTGATGCTGTGGGAGAACTGCTCAGTCACAGCTGAGCATCAGCAACCCAAAACACAGCCCCACTCAGGCTGCTGTGAAGAAAATTAACCCTATCTCCACCAGAGCTGGTAACACAGCTGGTTTGGACCGAGAGGGATGCTCCAGCCACTACTGCCATGAAATGTCCTTGTTAAGCCTCTGCCACCTCACAGCACAGGGAAAATCACACCTGATAGGAAAGTGCTAAATTCTGGCTCCTAACACTATTAAATCCATTGTAAACAGTCTCTGATAACACTTCAAAATAATGGCCCATTATGGCAGCAACGCTTAATTAGAGTGGATCTGACAAATGGAGTCGTCATGATTAATGTTATTGTAATGAAAACATCTGCAATTTGGTATTAGGCACAGAAATGTTTGGCTTCCCAGGAAACCCTCAGATACAGAGGATGTCTTTTATATTCATAGGGATATAATAATTCCTCTGAAGGAATCTCATCGTAATTTAGCATGAATTAATGTCCATTTATCGCACTGTGTTACCTAGTGCAGCAATTTATCTAAATCCTATATATGGAATGTAGACTCTTGTCTAAGAACACCCGATAATGGAGAAATCCTTTGAAGAAATACATTTACTGTAGATCATTAATGCTCAGTGTGTTAAGTGGCCTTTAAATTAAACTAAGTTAAATAAACTCTTCTTTAATATACCAGAGTAACTTTTCCATTAACAAACACATTAAGGCCTTTTTCATTTACATACAGCTGATGCAAGCATATGATAATAAAACGTTCTATTAGCGGAACAAAACGAAATTCAGAGTGTCTATACAGTAAGAAAAGGCAGAGGTTTGGCATGCCAGCCTCGTGTCTTTGGGCAATCACATGCCAGCGCTGCAGGAACTTGCACTCAGTTTGTCTGTGAAGCCTGGCTCTGGGATCTGCACTGAAGATTGTTCCTTCTAGCAGAGTAAGAAGCTGCCAGGCAGGGGCAAAACCCCACAGAGGAGGGTACAGGCTCTCCTGGGGGCACGTTGAAGTATTCTGTATGGGCAAAACACGTCCACACTGCTATTCTTGCCTCCCTCCACACCTTCCCTTGGACCAATGCGTCCTGCTGTGGGTGTCTCTCATCAAGGCACCATCTCTGCCTGCATGTGAGCTCTGGTTCAGTTTGTGAACTGGTTTTAATGTGGCTCCACTCCCTTCCTGGGAAGAGGATCTGAGTTGCACACTTCGGGGTGCTGGTGGATGAGAAGTTCTGCATGACCTAGCAGTGTGCACTCATAACAGAAACCAACCATGTCCTGGGCTGCATCCAAGGCTGTGGGACGATCAGGGAGAGCCAGGGGGTTCTGCCCATCTGCTCTGCTTTCCCAAGACCCCACCTGGAGCTCTGCATCCTGTTTTGGAGTACCCAACATAAGAAGGGCATGTAACTATTTGAAGCCAGTCCAGAGGTGATGTGAGGGTTGGAGCACCTCTGCTATGAGGACAGACTGAGAGAGTTGGGACTGTTCATCCTGGAGAAGAAGGCTCTGGAGAGAACTTAGAGCAGCTTCCAGCACTGAAAGGGGCTCCAGGAAAGCTGTGGAGGGGCTCTTGATCACAGAGTGTGGGAAGAGGACAATGGGGGATGGTTTTGAGCTGAAAGAGGAGAGATCAAGGTGAGAACTCAGGAAGAAATTCTTCATGGTGAGGGTGGTAAAGCCCTGGCCCAGGCTGCCCAAAGCAGTGGTGGCTGCACTGTCCCTGAAGATATTCCAGGCCAGGTTGTATGGGGCTTGGAGCCCCTGATCCAGTGGGAGGTGTCCCTGCCCGTGGGAGGGTGTACAATTGGATGGACTTTGAGGTCCTTTCCAACTCAAACCATTCCATGATTCTATGATTGTGCTCCAGTTTCAAATGCGAATGCAGTCATTGTGGTGGGGAAGAACTACAGCCACTTGTGGGGCAGTTCTGCCACCATCTGTCTCCACTCCCAGAGAGGAACACTTACACTGGCATGACGGCTCCTGCTGGTGTGACAGCCCTGTTCCTGTGCCAGGGGGAACCTGGCAGCAGAGCCCTGTGGGTCAGAGATAGAGGGAGGTCTCCCCTACTGAGCATCGAGTCCCCAGCACTGCACATTGTCTCCTCAGCAAACTTCTCAGACCTAGGTGCAAGATGCTCTTGAAGGAGACCGACAAAAGTTCTACAATGGTGTTTGTCATCATACTCATGTTTAAACCGTGTTTACACCAGAGCCTGGTGTGACTGTGCAGACCCTTTTATTTGGCATTTTTAAGCAAGAGTAAGAAATCTCATACAGGTGGCAGAATAATCTGCCTTCGTTCCTACCGCCAGCATTAGCATAGCGCCCTATGTGTGACCAAGATAAAGAAAAGCTCTGGCTATTCCGGGCTGGAGGAGAAATCCTGGTAAGTGATCCTCTGCTTGGGCTGATGGACCAACTTTCTGCCTGACTGGCACATCAGTGGGAAAGGGAGCGAGGGGTGCAAAGGACATGCTGCACAGCAAGGGAAAAATGAAGGCTGTATCCCAACACTTATTGCTGTCAGGCTATTAAAAATTCAGCTGGAAATATCTAATATAAGAGGGAGGCAGCAGCTTGTTCTGTGTGAATGCTGGCAGACAATTCTGATGGTGAAAGCAGAACCCCCTTCATGTTTGATTGGGTGGTGTGAAAATGGCAATACAAGTCTACCTGTTTGCCTTATAAAAGCACTATTTAATACTTCACTTTCTTTATACATTATTCTCCCCAAAAAATCTTTCATCTTGCTTGTCTCAACATACTCTGCCTGTGCTAATTTTTTTAATTATCCAGAAGATGCAGGACTGTTTGGTTCAGGGACTGACTTTGGGATTGTGGGCTTAAATTCACTGACTAAAAACAATCACGCTGGCTACCAGGCTGTGAAAGGTGCAAAATTAAGTTTGTTTAGTGCACCTGCTTGGGAGAAGCAGAGATGTAAAAGCTCTTGAGTATCAATCACAGAAAGCAATGTATAAAACAACGTGAAGAAAAAACTTGGGTAAAATGCAGTGTTCGGAGCAGGAGAAAAAATGAACTTTTATATCCACATTCCTCTAGAGTCAACAAATAGTAACAGTGGTGGGATCTGTCCTCAAGAGCAATCTGAAATGCCTGCATAAAAAGTGTGCAACTTTGCTTCTTTCTTGGCTTTTGTGTTATAGATACTGAGATGGAAATCTTTGCTGGCCACATGGCAGTAGGTCTCCCAGTGGAAAGGAAAATGCCCATCCACCCATGGCAACCTCCTGGCACAGTGGAGTCAGGAGTGTGGCCTTTGAGCATCAGGAAACCACAGCTACACATCTGCTGGTCAACACCTTTATATCTGACTGCAGTCATGCTACTGCCGTTCATATACAATGGACAAGGATTTGATCTGTGTTAACCAGTCCTGGTTGTTGGCTGGAAGACAAAGGTTTGCAAGTAGAAACAACAAGAGTTATCTGGAGCTCTGCCTCCAGTTCTGGAGTCCTCTGCACAGTGAGAACATAGACCTGTTGGAGCGAGTCCAGAGGAGGCCACAGAGATGATGCGAGGGCTTCAGCACCTCTGCTACGAGGACAGGCTGAGAGAGTTGGAGTTGTTCAGTCTGAAGAAAAGAAGGCTCTGGGGAGACCTTAGAACAGCTTCTAGAATGGAAAGGGGCTCCGGGAAAGTTGGGAAGGGACTCTTGATCAGGGAGGGTGGGGACAACATGAACTTAAAGAGGTTTTGAGCTGAAAGAGGGGAGATTGAGATGAGATCTCAGGAAGAAATGTTTGCTTGTGAAGGTGGTGAGGCGCTGGTCCTGGCTGCCCAGAGCAGTGGTTGCTGCCCCATGCCTGGAGGTGTTCAAGACCAGGTTGGATGGGACTTTGAGACCCTGATCCAGCAGGAAATGTTCCTGCCCATGGCAGGGAGTGGAACTGGATGGGCTTTGAGGTCCCTTCCAACCCAAACCGTTCTGTGATTCTGTGATTAACATAATAGTTAAGGTGATGCTAAGGGAAAATACTGAAAACATTTTTTCCCCTTTGTTTTGGTCTCCTTTTCCTCATCATTAGACAGAAACCCCAGAGCTTGGACAGGCAGCCTTCCATTAAGGCCCAGGGGTCACACACCTTTAGAAACAGGACAGCACAGGTGGAAAGAAAGGGGAATGACTTTTTTGGGTCCCACGTGAGAACCTTCAGTGCAGTTGATCTTACAGTCCCCTCAAGCAGAGGAGAAGTTATCATGTAGCAGGAACCGTGGTCTGAAATGCGGCACGGGCAGCAATACCTGGTACTAGAGGCTCTTAGGCAAAAACCTGCTTGATTTCATTTGCCTCCTGGAGACCCCAGGACTTGTGTGACATCTCAGAGAGGAGTGGGAAGGAGCAGGAGAAATAACATCCACACATCTCCACACCTCCATTTCTTCTTATACTGCATGCCGAACCTGAAGGCTGATGGCAGGGCAGGGTCTTCAGTGCGGCTAAGTTTCCACAGCTCCTGAAACACAGCAGATAGCAGAAAATTATGGTTTTGGAGCCATTTCGGCATGGATTTCTGCCAACATGTTTAATTTTTCTGTCCTTTTGTTTTATATGTTTTGGGTTTATTTTGGCTAACAAAAGTATGAAAACCAGGAGGTGTCCATTCTGTTGTGTTAGTGAAGGGCAATTATTCAATGGTAGTTAAAGACACGCGTTAATGCCATGAGTTCTCAGTACAGAGAGCGGGGAATGCAGTGACCATCACAGCATCTCACAGGTTCTGTGTAGAGGAACTGGGCTAGCTCCCACATGCCAAAACCAAAGACACTAAGTCAAAGCCACGTTGATGAAGATGATTTCACCTCACTAGATCCAGACAGAAACAGAGCACCTGAGCAGCTCAAATACATGACAGGTCTTCATTTTAGACTGATCCTTTTGCCACTATTAGGAGAACTGTGGCCTAGAAGGACCTCCTGAATTCAATGACTACTGTATTCAGCATGGCAACAAACAGTTCAGGTTTCCTGCTGTCCAAGACAAATGACTTGTGGCTACTTACATGGCCAAAGGGAAAAAGACACTGCCAAAATGTGGCTGAGGGCTGCCCCCATGGATGGCACCAGGGCTGTGAGGCACACACAGATGCTGCTCTGAGACTCTGAGACCCTACATATCAGCAACAGTGCAGCAATGTGAGTATCAGCACCTCTCCTAGATGGGCTGGATGCAGCTCTTATGTCTGTCCTGTTGCTGTGCCGAGATGTGGCAGCCAAAGACTCAACTCACTCTCTTGAACATCAGTACCAGACTAGGTGCCAGGAGAAGATGTGAGAATAGCTGAGAGTTTCACTGAACCACAGTGAGGTTGAGGCTGAAAGGGGCCCTTGAAGATAATCTGGTCTAACTGTCCTGCTCTAGGAAGTTCACATCAAGCAGGTTGCCCAGGACCACATCCAGATGGCTTTTCAGTATCTCCAAGGGGAGACTCCACAACGTCCCTGGGCAACCAGTGCCAGTACTGGTCACCCTCGCAGTAAAAACATGTTTATTAATATTCAGAGGGGACCTCCTGTGGTTCAATGTGTGCCAATTGCCGCAGGGCACTGCTGGAAAGAGCCTGGGTCATCCCCTTGGCAGCCTCCCTTCAGGTATTTATCAACATGACTGAGATCCCGAGCCCTCCCTGCTCCCGCTGAGCGCTCCCAGCTCCCTCAGCCTTTCCTCACCCAGGAGATGCTCCAGACCCTTCAGCGTCTTAGTTACCCTTCACTAGGCTGTCTCTCCAGTTTGTCTCTCATACTGGGGAGCCCAGAATGTACACAGAGGGAGTCACTACAGAATCCAGATCTCCAGACCCAACCAGGACACTGTTGTGCTCTCACATAAAATCTTTGCTGCCTGGGTTTGGTGGAGTTCTCCCTCTGCAGCTATTTAGCCATGAGCAGATGCTGATGTGTAAGTGATTTTTCAATATATGATCATCTCTTTGTAGAATCAATAAAACTTATATGAGAAGACCTTGGCTAATTCTTTTAATTCTATTGTACCCAGACACCAATATTTACAACCCTCTACGAAATTAAGCATTTTAGGGCACAACCACAGCGTAACAGTATTTGCAATATGCTTTCTAATTTTATCTTAGTGTGATTTGTGTGTTTGTAAATACTTTGCTAGCAGCTTTACCTACCATGCCATGCATTTTATAAACAGTGTGCATGCTGCCCCTTCTTTCCTTGTTGCATTACCACCAGTTCAGCATGGTTCATGACACTGCTTTGGACTGTGAGCAGCATAATCCCAGCTAAGAAAATTGTTCTCTACCATGTTTATCTATTTCATAATTCATAGAATCATCATAGAATCATGGAATGGTTTGGGTCAGAAGGGACCTCAACGCTCACCCAGTTCCACCCCCTGCTATGGGCAGGGACACTGCCCCCTGGATCAGGGGCTTCAAGCCCCATCCAACCTGGCCTTGAACACCTCCAGGAATGGGGCAGCCACAGCTTCTCTGGGCAACCTGGGCCAGGGCCTCCTCCCTCAGCGTGAAGAATTTCTTCCTAAAATCCAGTCTAAAACTTCCCCTTTCCAGTTTAAAGCCTTTCCCCCTCATCCTATCACTCCAGGCCCTTGGAAAAAGCCCCTCCCTGTAGTCCCTTTCAGTACTGGAAGCTGCTCTAAGGTCTCCCTGCAGCCTTCTCTTCTCCAGGCTGAACAACCCCTGCCACATGCATGTTGCTTACTAATCCAAAACTAATGTGGGTAACGTGAAACTCCGACTTTGTGTTCCCACGCGCTGCCACTGGGAGAGCCGCGCTGTGTCTGCAGCAAAGGGTTTCACACTGTATGGAAGAAAATATGTAAATACAACAATCAACTCCAATGTAACAACTAAAATAACTTTTAATTGTTTTCCCTTCACTTGTATTTTCTGCTTGGCTGACTCTGCTTATGGCTCCTGGAAAGGCCAGCTCATCAGTTTTTGTTGTTAATCAAGAACAGTAATTGTGTAAGTTATAAAGACACAAGACGATTCTTTGCTGAATAGGATAACAACTTCCAGAAAATGCAGAGTAGTTTTTTAAATGTTTTTGATCAGTAATTTGTAAGACTGCTATCTGAGTAAACAAGGTCCCCAAGAGGCACTGGGAATCCAGACTTCAGGAAGGGTTTGCCCCCGTGTTCCTGGTGTAGTGGATGCTGCTTCAGAATAAGGGCTCTCAGGGGACACTGCCAGCTCAGGGAGCTGTGGCCAGGCTTGTTCAGGGTCAGCAAACACCGTGAAACCAGAAGAAATGGTGGGAAAACACCTTCCTTACCTCTGGCACCAAGACAAGTATCACAACAAGCACCATGAAAGTGGCATAGACAGCCCTTCGAAGGTGCCCTTTGTCCTCGGATACTGGGGCAGGAAGCAGGGACACATCACAAGTCCAACCAGCTTGGAACTGCTAGGAATTCCGAGCTTGTCCTGTAGCATGAGTCCCACAGCCCCCTCCTCAAGGCTTCCCTGGATACAGCCTTGCCAGCGAAAGAGCATATTTTGCCTGCCATCACTCCTTTTCTCCAGGATCCATCCTTGCGAGATGCTCCAGTTTGATCTTCCCATGACCTTTCCCTCTGGTGCGGAAGCATTTGCATGTGTGCAGTTTTTTCTTGCCCGGGTGGGCGAAAAAGGTCCCTGAAGAGGAGAAGGAGGACGAGGAGAAGAGAGACTAGCCATGAAGAGTAAAGGAGGAAGCACCCTGCTATGGTGTCAGGAGCTGGGCTGTGGTGGTGCCCTGGAGGTGTTCAAGGCCAGGTTGGATGGAGTTTGGAGCCCCTAATCCAGTGAGGGATGTCCCTGCCCATTGCAGGGGGGTTCAAACTGGATGGACTTTGAGGTCCCTTCCAACCCAAACTATTGTATGATTCTATGATTCCATGATTTTAATCTCTAACCAGAAAACTTTGAGGGAGGAGATGGATGGATTTTTTTTAATACAGCTAGTTAAGTACTTCTGTATCCTGAAATCCTTTTGTGTATATCACTGAGTTATGAAATGGATTTAAGTGGATGAACCCTGGTGTAGCCTGCCCAGCAATGCATGAAGAAAAGAGTTAGAGGTGTAAAAAATGTCACATAGCTTTCTCATATGCATTAAACTATTAATAAAGATAAAATGATCTTTACGTTTTCAGTTTATAATGTCTCTTTTGCGAAAGTAAGAAGCGGGGTTGATTCACAACTCGTTGGTTTCACTGCTTTGTGTCATTACCATGAACATGTCAAGAATCACACCTAGATGAGCACTAAGCTGAGAGGAAAAGTGTCAAGTGGAAAAGTTTCTGCTTTTTCAAGCCAGAGCACTGTTTCTGTAGAGTCCCCTCCCTGTTCTGTGGGTCCACAGGACATGGGGTCCATGGTGAGGAGAGGGGAATATCACTTGGTGGAAATTCCAAAAGTGAAAGTGATGAAAACCTCTTGATGTTCCCAGGGATGGATTGCATCCCGGCCCTGATGGCAGCTGTGCATTTTGTAAACAGCGTTGAACAAGCTCGTTAAACAGGGAAGTCATTAATACATGCTTGCTTCATATTGGTTTCTAATTTGTATTCAAGGCATCCAGAGTGGTCAGAGGAATGGGAATCAGGATGGCCAGGCTTTGTAACCCATATCCGATGCCATCCATAGACCCTCAGTAAGTGGTCTGATTTCTGTAAATCTGAGCACCTGGAATGACTCGCGAAGTAAAATTTCCGTAAGGCAAACAATAACATCACCAGCAAACCCTGTGCACTCTATGAATCCAAAATAAAAACCTAAATTTGGGGAAATCTGAAGATACAGACCAGAATACCAGGCATAAACTGAACCAATCATTGAATAACTGTGCAAACTTCCTTGTCTGGCTTTCCTGCTGATGCAGCTGATGCAGTAGGAGCTTTGGACTGATCCATGGTGCCTATCAGAGGTGCATGGTGACAATCACAGGACCACTGTGACAAGCCCAGAGGAGCACCGGGGCACAAAATCAGCTGGGAACACAAATTAGAGGAAAGGAAAGAACACACCGTCCAGGACCCATCCAGGGCTGTTCCAGGAAAGGCTCCAGGACAGAGGGGCAGCCACCATCTAGATAGAGTCTGTGCCCAGCTGCTGAGTGCATTTATGTACATTCCTGGTGGGATGTACATATATTCATAGTGGAGAATTTCTGTCCTGAGAAGCAGGATGAGGCCACTGGTGCTCCCTGTGTTCGTGTGAGTGTTCTGTGTGCCTCTCTCAATTTGTGTGGCCAGGCGTGCACACTTATATCTGTGTGTAAATGTGTGAGTGCAGGACCTGGGCTATGGATCTCACTGGAGCTGCTGAATCCTTCACCTAAAACCATCTTCCTTCTCTGCATGCCAAATGGTGAGCCACATCCCACATTCCACTAAAACAGTGCTCTTCGATCAAAATAAGTGACACCCCCCCTTTCCACAGTAAAAATTGCCTCAAGTCTGCAGCTGTGCAACATTTGCATCGGTACAGTTTGTCTTGTCTGACATTTAAGCCACACCATGGATAGTTTTTCTGCTGCTGTCAGCAAGCTGGACCAGCTCAGAGATGGGCACCTTTTAGAGGGAAAATGCCTGGTTTCTCCTGGGGGTATTCCTCAGCCCATGCAGACAGAATCATGGAACCTTAGAATGGTTTGTGTTGGAAAGGACCTCAAAGCCCATCCAGTTCCAACCCCTGCCATGGGCAGGGACATGTCCCACTGGATCAGGAGCTCCAAACCCCTTTCAACATAGCCTTGAACAACTCCAGGGGTGGGGCAGCCATCACTGCTCTGGGCAACCTGGGTCAGGACCTCACCACACTTACAGGGAAATATTTCTTCCAAAGATTTCATCTCAATCTCTGCTCTTTCAGCTCAAAACCATCCCCCCTGCATCCTATCCCTTCACTCCCTGATCAAGAGCCCCTCCCCAGCTTTCCTGGAGCCTCTTTCAGTACTGCAAGCTCTTCTAAGGTCTCCATGGGGCCTTCTCCAGGACGAAAAACCCCAACTTCCTCAGCCTGTCCTCATAGCAGAGGTTCTCCAGCCCTTGCATCATCTCTGTGGCCTCCTCTGGACCTGTTCCAACAGTTCCATGTCCTTCTTATGTTGGGAATTCCAGACCTGGACACAGGGCTCCAGGTGGGGTCTCACCAGAAAGGAGCATAGGGGCAGAATCCCCTCACTTGCCCTGCTGGTCCCATGGCTTTGGACACAGCCCAGGACACTGTCGGTTTCTGGGCTGCGAGCACACTTTGCTGGCTCATGTCCATCTTTTCCTCCCCCAGCACCCAAAGCCCTTCTCCTCAGGGCTGCTCCCAATCCATTCTCTGCCCAGCTTGTGGTTAGCACCCCATACTGTGACCTCTTCCAGAGCTGCAAACAGCTGAGGTAAACTTTCCAACAAGAAATGGGAGAATGAAGGTCACTCTACCCATTGAAGCTGAGCCCCATCTCCCTCTCCCACACCTCTAATGGAGCAAGACTTGAGGTCACAGAGCATCCTCCTGCCGCAGCATTCAGGGCTGCAGCATGGGCACTCTGCTCTGCTTTCCCTCACTGTAAGTTTAAATACTCATCTGTTCCATCCCTCTGCTTGGCTGCCCTTGTTTTCTGTCCCTTATACAGTGATTTTCAGAGGTTTGTTTGAAAGCCAGTGCTCCTCAGAGATCTCTGCCCTGCATTTGTATTAGATGTATTAAATCTACCTGTGTACATGTTCAGCAATGCATCCCTGCTGCGAGGCGAGGCAGTTGCTGTACTCACTTTGGAATGAGGAAAGGAACATCCCAGGGCTCAGACAAGTCCATGAGGAACACACTTTGTGAAGACTTCAGACCCTGCTTACCAGGTCAGACATTAGTGCTGTAATTGCCACATCCTCACATACCACAAGGTGCCATCAGCTCTGCCTGCTGTACAAAGCCACAAATAATTAGAGTTAAACCTAATTATTTTAACATGAACTTATTAACCAAGTAAAGTTAATCATAGAGTTAAAATGACAAGTGCTGTGGGTGACACTACAGCTAGACAGGACTGAAGGTGACCAGGTTAATTTTCTGACCTGCTTCATCTACACTAAAAAGTTGCAATAGTTCATTGTTTGTATTTGAAACGCTTCACTGTTTCCATGATTTTTCTCTCCCATACATGCATGTCCTGCAGGTGAAAGGGGGCTGGGGCAGAACAAGCATCTGGCACATTGGAACAGGCTCCCCAGGGCGGTGGTGGAGTCTCCATTTCTGGAGGTGTTTAAAAGGCGGGGTGATGAAGTGCTTAGGGATATGATTCAGTAGTGGACAGGTATGGTTGGACTTGATCTCAAAGATCTTTTCTAACCTAATGATTCTATGATTCTGTAACTCAGCATCTATAGGGGTGGGACGAAGGGTCATTGATTCCATCCTGTTGATCTCCAGTCTAGCCAGGGAGATCCGACATCCCGCAGGATGGAGGACAGTGTCTGCTCTCTGAAACCTCTCTCACAACATGAATGGCTTGTTTTCAGACTATCAAATCTATTTAGCAGGGAGGTGAAATATGCAATTAGCATCATAGAAACAAGTTTCACTTCATGATACATCTTAATTAGCTATGTAATTTTATTTATGTTCCATTTGTAAAGTCCAGTCTTGTAATTACTGCTTCAGTGTTGAGTGAAGCTTTGTTCTTCTGGTTTTTTTTGGTTTTGCTTTTTTTTTTTTTTTTTTTTTGCCTTGAAGCATAAAGGAAAGAGAAGCATTTGGCAAATGGTGAGGAAAGTTGCCTGTTGTGAAACGCAGTTCCAGGAGATAGAAGCTCCTCCACTTCTCAGACGGCTGTGGATTATCTGTTTGCTTTGGGTCCTCAAATCTAAAAGTGAAACAAACTGAGAATCTTGACCTGTTCAAACAGCTGTTCTGGTGGGACGACAGTCACCAACTTTTATTTGTAGCCTGTACCAGTCCTGATAACTGGGTCAGGATTATTGTTTCCAGGAAAATCTCTTTCCCAGAATGGGATATCACTCTCATTTATCTCCAGTCCTTTGGGAAGCACGATGCTTGAAACACCATTGTTTGACAAGGAAAATTCTCCTTTCTAGATGCATTTATTTCTCTGACACCTCCTACCAATTAAGAATAAGAATCTATTGCTGAATGGCTTGTAAATGGACCACTTTTGCTGGAGCATCCCCACAGGTCACTATGGCTTCTTGGGATTGGATTTGACAGCAGCAACAGGCTATGCTCAGCAGAACTCAGACACCGTTAAAAAGAGATCCTCAAATGCCCCCAGTGAGAACGATGTGAGAGCACAGGGTGCTGTAGGGTGTGTTTTGCAAAGGATGAGCAGAGGCAAAACCTGGGGTAAATACCCTAGAAATTTGCCCAAAGAAGCTGTGGGTGCCCCATCCCTGGAGGTGTTCAAGACCAGGCTGGATGGCGCTTTGAGCAACCTGATCCAGTGGAAGGTGTCCCTTCCCATGGCAGGATTTGGAAGTGGATTGGATTTGAGGTCCCTTCCAACACAAATCATTCTGCAATTCTACGATTCTATACCAAACTTTGGGGAAAACACTATATTCCAAGTAGAGGAGAATGGGTCACACATCCAGGGGAGGTGGATGCTGATACCACTGGCAGGTAGAGAAAAATTCAGTGTTCCACAAGTACCCAAGAGCAGGGCTCAGCTCACTCCCTGCAACCCAGCTTGGAAGGAAGAGAAGAAGTTTCATAGGGACAGGGGGATGTAAGTTTGAGGAATCATTAGCATTTGACTGGCTAAAACCCTGCCCCAGAGTTGCTGACAGATCATAGAGAACCACAGCATTGTAGTTCAGTAGTATGTTTTTAAAGAAAAAAGCTATGGGCAGGAACACCTCCCACTAGATCAGGCTGCCCAAGGCCCCATCCAAATTGGCCTTGGACACTTCCAGGGATGGGGCAGCCACAACTTCCCTGGGCAACCTGTTCCAGTGCCTCACCACTGTTGTGGTGAAGAAATTCTTCCTCACCTCTAGCCCCACCTCCATACCACCCCCATCCCCCCATCCCCATTTCTCTCCTTCTGTCTTTCTCCCTGGTATAATTCCCCATCCCAGCGACCATGCATCTCCTTGCGTTACAGGAAGGTCTGGTTGCTGTTACATTCCCTGAGCTCCATGGCAGTGGAATGGGACAGAGAAGTCTTTAGAGGGCTTTGCATAGCCAACCCAGTGTGTAAGCCTGAGATTTGTACAAGCGCCAAGCCAGGACCTCCCTCTTTGTCCCAGCAAGGGAACAGCAAGGTATCTGGGTGCTACAGCAGCCTCCCAGCTCCCCAGCTTGTTGCTGATGAAAGAAAATCAGCTGCCTTTGATCTGATCTGCCACCAGGCTTGACACGGACCTGTGAGCTGTTTTCATTAGGGGAAGACACCAGCTGCTGAGGCCCTCAGGAGAGTCCCAGCGCTGCAGAGGAGAGGGGGGGATAAATGAATTGTGTCACTTTGCAGTGGCTTGGAAAGGGATAACAACATATCACAAGCTGCACCTTGGAGATCTTACTGTGCAAATAGGGGAAGAGGCAGGAGATGAATAGAGCGAACCGTGTTGGTGCTGGTGATCACATTCAAACGCAGAGCTGCCAGCACATTTCTTGCAAGAAGAACACCACCAATTCCAGGGACACTACCCAGAGACACACTGCATGCCCACCTCTCATTCTGTGTCATTTAAGCAATTTCCATTTAGGGAGGTGAGAATATTTGCTCCTTACATGCTTCAGTGTCTCCAAATAAATTAAAACGTAGAAAATAATATGAAGAAGTTAATAAATTTCAGTGCTGCTCTGGTGTGGACAGGAGCACTGAATGGCCAGGCTTAGCAGCATTTCTGAATTCTGATTAGATCTACTGGGGAGCAGGAAGAAAACCTCAAACTCTGTGCTGGTAAAATCTGCAGATACCATAGGTTAGCAGAGTGTTGGGCTTGCTAGACAACTCAAACCTGCAAAATCTGCTGATTTCACTTGAACAACACATCTTTCACGTGATAAAATTCAAGGTCTGGTAGGCATGAGCATAGGATGATGTCAGATTTGTAGCAAGGAAGTATGTGTTTCTGGAAAGGAATAACAGGGGAAAGGATGTCAAGAGGACTGAAGGTGCGAAACCAACTGACGAAAAGCTTCCAGGGCCTGGCTGTGGCTAACAGACCAGGGAAGGACCACAGAGTTGGGAAGGCAGGACAGGCAGGAACGTTCCTTCCGAGTACAGCACTGGTGGTACTGCAGCACACTAAGGCATCTATGAGTGAGAAGAGATGCAGCAAAACTGGATATAGCTCAAGGAGAGTCTTTTACAAGAACTTTGGGCCTGGAAACCTTACCTTTTGCTGGTCCAAGGGTCAGTTAAAGAGTAGCTTGTGTTACATTGTCTACAGTCAGGAGAGTTGGGCACAAGGCTGTGGTCTGACAGAGGAGTGGTCCCATGTTGTGCAGCGACAGGAGTCAGGAGTTGAGTCAGACAAACATAGAATATGGCACGCACATCTGAGAATGGGACATAACTGAGCACAGGGCTTTTTGCAACAAAATGGTTTTGTCACTGTTGATTCCTCTAGATGTAGTCTCAAAAGATAAACTTGGTGATAGTCTTGGACTTGCTGGGAAAGGCTGATGGTGTCAAACCATCTCATGCTGGGATCCAGGGCAGGTGAAACTGTGTTCCCACTGGCCTCTCCACATCCGGTTCTACATATTGGCCTTCTACAACCTGGGAAGGTTTGGGGTTGGATGGCAGGCAGCATCACCTTTACTCCTGGATCATTGGTCGCAGAATACACTTTTCTCTCAACATTGGTCTGCTTTGACTCCTACAGCACAAAACCAACATAATGGGCAGACGCCTCTAAAACAGAGGCTGGGAGGAATGATTAAACTTGCCACATTGCCCTGCTGCAACACTACAGACAGCTTCCACTGCAGGGGATGGGCCCATGCTGGGAAGGCCCAGGTTCAGAATCCCTAGGTGTATATGGCTGAAAGAGGGTGACCTCCAGCAGCTTGGAGGGAAAGGACTGGGTGTGCACAGGTCTCAGACCCCTGGACACCCATGTAATCACTTTAAACCTCCTCTTCGGGTCAAGAAACCGCTACCAACTATCCTCTAAAAAGGAGTGTACGCAGGTGACAATCTGCTTACAATAGAAATAATGTGAATATTAAGTTAATCAAAGCACTCACATTGGGAGGGATTAAAGGAGGGGAGGGGAAAAAAAAAACCCCAGCTCGTAACAAGCAATCCATGTCACTTTTTTTCCCTCCTGTGTACTCTTGCTCTGTCCCATTTGTCTAGCAGTAATCTACATTTCAAATGATTACATGGGAAGCTGAAGTGGTAGTGACAGGGATAAACGAAGCTTGTTAAACTAATAGCTGCACTAATGCCCAAATATGTGAACTTCCAGAGTCAGGCAGCATCCAAGGCTGCTGGAGCTGTCAGCCCTGCTCCCCCTGGGCTCGTCCGCCAGCCGCTGCCACATGATGAATGGCCCTGTCGAGTAAATTCATCCGGGGCCCAATTAAATAGGCAGAAATGAACTAGAGCCGTCAACCAGGGAGAGAGAGAGGGAGAGGGAGCGAGGGAGGGAGGAAGAAAGAGAGAAGATTTGAAAAAGGAGAAAAAAAAAAGCTCAGGGTGGGAGGAGGGGAGAAATATTCCTCACAAAGTCAAGGAAGCTCCAGCACAGTGAAGTCATTCTGTCAGAAAATGGCCATTTAATGCTTTGCCGAGCCCACGACAGATAAGTCATCTGAGGAAGCTTTAGTGGAGTCCCAGGGCATTTCATTTATTAATTATCAGCTTCGAGCGTGGATTGCAGCCAACCTCTCCCTCTTCCCCATCCCTTTTTCTCTGCCGAGCGCTGTCAGTGCTTTGCCTCCTCCCTGTCAGCCGGGAGGGTGGCCACGCAGCAGCGGGCAAGCCGGGCATGCGGCAGCACAGACGGTGCGGAGAAGGAGCTGAGAGTGCTTCATGCCTCCTCCTTCACCTCCCTCAAAAAATCCTGGCAGTGTTGCTTTGCCCTGGTCATCCCCTCTCCCTCCTCCTGCTGTGCTGCAATACCCCCATCTCCCTGGGATGGAGCAGTTGGACCCCACAAGATAGTCCTGCCTGCCCTGCAAACCCCCAAGACCCTTATTCCTTCCTCTCATGGTGGAAAGAGAGAGAGATGGGGCAGGGGACAGCCCTGGGGAAAAAGCGGCCCTTGGAAGCTGTGTTTTCCCTTGGGAAGACCAAAGGTGAGTTGTCAAGCTTCGTATGAGCACTTTGCCTGTTGTGTGCAGGACCTTGCATCATCCAGGTCCTCACTTTATGTTCTCGATGCTGGTCCCACCTGCATCTGCTGGCTCCTCACTGTTCCCTGCCCAAACAAAGGGCATTCCCTTGTGGCACACGCTCATGGAAAGCAGAGACAGGGTAGGTGAAGGTGGACACAGCAGAGCCACCAAGCTAGGCAAGCCCTTGGCTTGCTTGGCAGATCCAATGCCAGCCAGGATTGCTTCCAAATGTGCCTACACTAGACTGGGAGATGCTGCTGGAGGGGGGATGTATCCCCTACTCATAGAACAGTTTGATTTGGAAAGGACCATAAAGATCATGCAATTCCACACCCTGCCATGGGCAGGGACACTTCCCACCGGATTAGGCACTACAAGCCCCATCCAACCTGGCCTTGAACACCTCCAGGATTGGAGCAGCCACCACGTCTCTGGGCAGCCTGGGCCAGGGCCTCACCACTCTCATTAGGAAGAATCTCCTCCTAAAGTCTCATCTAAATCTTCTCCCTTCCAATTAAATGCTGCTTGTAGGAGCTCCTGCACACAAGGAAGAAGAGCCCAGGGTCTCTGACAGAGCCAACGGGATGTTGCAAGTGGACTCAGCTGTGAATAAGAGAACCATACTATGGTTCACATCCTTGGGACTTCCCAAGAAACAGGAATTGTGTAGTGGACACCCACAGAATCATAGAATCATAGAATAGTTTCAGTTGGAAGGGACCTTAACGATCATCTAATTCCAACCTCCCTGCAATGGGCAGGGACACCTCCCACTCTACCAGACCGCTCAAAGCCTCATCCTAGGCTAGCCTTGCCTTGAACACCTTGAGGGACGGGGTAGCCATCACTTCTCTGGGCACCCTGGTCCAGAGCCTCACCACCCTCAGTGTGGAGAATTTCCTCCTGATGTCTAATCTAAATCTGTCCCTCTCTAATTTATTTCCTTCTCATCCTATCCCTCCAGGCCTTTGTAAAGCACTTAAAATCCCACTGACTACATCTGATTTCTGCTCTCTCCTCCTACCAGCTGATGCCCTGAGTGTTTCAGAGAAAGGCTGTCTAGGGCAGCTTTCACTGCCTGGCTGCAGCCAGGCATGTTCTGGGAGGCAATGGGAGACCCAGATGGTCTATCTAGTGCCTTCACTGAAAACAGGGTTCGTCTCCTGCCCTCCACACAGATGTCATCAAGGAAAACCTGGCACTGCTTCTTCCTCCAGCCCCTGCTGTGGTGTGAGTTCTTGTTAAAGCACCAGACAATAGAAACCCAAAGACTGTCATTGAGCACTGTTGTGTTCGCATCACAGAGCACTTGCCCCTTCCCTCCTTCGGCCCCAGTCTTATCATAATTTCTAAAAATAACAGATTAGTTATATTTTTGGCAGGGGACATGACACTGTGGTTCAGCTGAAGCAACGCAAGAGCTCTTCCCGGGCCCGGTGGAGTAATGTACGTGCAGCAGAAAGCTGGGAAAACATGCTCGCAGTTTACAGTGTTTCTACATGGTGAGATATGTGAAGAATGCACAGCCTGGAAGGGTGGTACTTGCGAGGGGCTGGCACCCCATCACTGTGTGCTCTTACCTGTGCTAACTCTTGGTACTCATTCCTGAGCTGCTGGGACTGCAAGGTCTGTTGTAAGGGCACAGTGGCTACTTAGTTGTGGGGAGGGTGTCAGCTCAGTCCTGGTTCTGCTCAGTTTGGCAGCACGGACAGGCTCTGTTGGGCATGTGCATCTGGGGGGCTCACTCCATAGTGCTGTGAATTTTCCTCACCTCTGCCAAGTCTCCCTGGTCCTGCACACACAAGCTGGGGGCATCAGACAGCTGTGACAGGGGCTGAAGCCTTCCTTCCCTTTCCCTTTCCCTTTCCCTTTCCCTTTCCCTTTCCCTTTCCCTTTCCCTTTCCCTTTCCCTTTCCCTTTCCCTTTCCCTTTCCTTTTCCCTTTCCCTTTCCCTTGCCCTCGCCCTCCCCCTAGCCCTTCCTTGCCTTGCTTTTAACTCCCCAAACCTTCCCTTTCCAAACCTCCTCCATACAATCACTGCTCCTTGGACAGAGGACAGCAGTGTTTCTGTTTGCCTTCCTGGCCACTGCAGCACATTTTTCCTCTGAGTGCTCCAGTGACAGCCACAAAACATGTCAGCTCCTTCCAGAGCAGAAGGTGGTGTTACTGGTAAATTACCAGTTGCTCCAATTATCACATTGTTTATTTTCCTGGCTGTTCTCTGTGCTTCATGGACATCTCCAGAGCTACAGTTCTGCTTTACAGAACACCAGTTGCATATTTTAGTGCTGTGTGTGCTCCAGGCCCTGTGGAAGAAATGAACTGGTCTGACTGTTCACCCTTCCTTCTGGTTTCTGCCTGCAACTGGTGACACTCAACCTCTGAACCTCATGGCCTGCTTTCTGAACGCTTTGTGAGAGATGTTGTAGACTATTCCCTGAAAGACCAGAGAAATACCACTAAGCTGGGCAGGAGCATGGATCTGCTGGAAGTCAGAGAGTCTCTGCAGAGAGACCTGGACAGGCTGGATCCAAGGGCTGAGACCAAAGGGAAGAGGTTTAACAAGGCCAAGTGCCAGATACTGCATTTTGGACAGAACAACCCCGTGCAGCTCTAGGTTTGGGGCAGAGTGGCTGGAAAAATGCCTGGCAGAGAAGAACCTGGGGTACTCGTTGAAAGCAGCTGAACACGAGCCAGCAGTGGCCCAGGTAGCCAAGAAAGCCAATGGCACCTTTGTATGGATCAGAAGCAGCGGGACCAGCAGGAGCAGGGAAGGGATTTTGACCCTGGACTCAGCCCTAGTGAAGCCACACCTCAGATCCTGGGTTCAGTTTTGGGCCCCTCACTCCAAGAAGGACATTGAGGGGCTGGAATGCATCCAGAGAAGGGAAACGGAGATGGGGAAGGGTCTGGACAACAAGGGCTATGAGAGGTGCCTGAGGGATCTGATGTTGTTTAGCCTGGAGAAGGGTGAGGGGAGACCTCATCACTGTCTACAGCTCCCTGAAAGCAGGTTGTGGTGAGGTGGGTGTTCTTGATCTCTTCTCCCAGGTGACAGGTGATAGGGCGAGAGGGAATGGTCTGAAGATATGCCAGGGCGGGTTCAGATTGCATATAAGGAATAATTTCTTCACAGAAAGAGTGCTCAGGCACTAGCAGAGGCTGCTCGGAGAAGTGGTGGAGTCCCCATCCCTGGAGGCATTTAACAGATGGGCAGATGAGGGGCTCAGGTTTATGATTTAGTAGTGGAGAGGTATGGTTGGACTTGATGATCTCCGAGATTTTTTCCAGCCAATCAGTTCCATGAAATACTACCAATTGTCTATTCTTTCCATTGCCGTCTTAACGAGATTTTACCATTGTTCAGGAATTCTGCACTGAAATTCCCTGGTTTTCCTCATCATGTCTCTTGTAGTCTATGTGTTTGGCTCTCCAGCTCAAAATGGCCACAGCTTTCTCTGCAGAGGTGGCCCTGTGGTGTAATTCCCGGCAGCGCCCTTAATCACCAAAATCCTATTTGCTCTGCTCTGGTCGACTGATGCAGCAGCCAGCACTAATGGGGGGCATTGCAAAGGTGTTGGCAGAGCGCCGCTGTCATGAGGTCCCCCAGAAGTCTATGTGTGTTGTCCACACTGGGAAGCCACCCTCTGCCTCACCATCATGCATAGCAGAAGATATGGTCCAGCTTGTAGCAACATATAAGTAAAGGTATGACATTTCATCTCTGGGGGAGCATTCATTTCCCAAGCACCATAATCCCTTACTGGGGATCATGGAATCAGAGGATGATTTGGGTTGGAAGAGACCTTAAAGATCATCCAGTTTCCACCCCTTGCCATGGTCAGAGACACCTTCCACTGGATCAGGTTGCTTAAACCTCATCCAACTTGGCCTTGAACACCACCACGGATGGGACATTCATGACTTCCCTGGGCAACCTGGGCTAGGGCCTCCGCACTCTCAGAGGAAAAAATTTCTTCCTAATATCTAATCAAAATCTCCCCTCTTTCAGCTTAAAACCGTTGTCCTTCATCCTATCCCTGCAGTCCCTGAAATAAAGCCCTTCCCCAACTTTTCTGTAGGCCTCCTTCAGGTACCAGAAGCTGCCCTAGGGTCTCTTCTCAGCCTTCTCTTCTCTTGGCTGAACAACCCAAACTCTTTCAGCCTGGCCTCGTAGCAGAGGGGCTCCAGCCCTCACATCATGTCTGTAGCCTCCTCTGGAACCGCTCCAACAGTTCCATGTCCTTTTTATGTTGGGGATTCCAGAACTAGACACAGGACTCCAGGTGGGGGTCTCACCAGAGTGGAACAGAGGGGCAGAATCCTCTCTCTCACCCTGCTGGTCATAGAATCAATCCAGGACTCCCTGCAGCACCCAGCACCCAGAGCACAGCTAAAGGAGTAATTAAAAAAGAAGCTCTGTTTGTATTAATAAGTCAGAGTTTGGGGGTTTTGTGGTGTGGGGAGGGGTGTGTGTTTTTGTTTGTTTTTTTTTTCTCAGGGCAAAGATTTTTCTTATCTGTTCACTGAAATGCTAATGATAGTCAGTGATTAGAAACTGCTGCTCAAGTTTTGAAAGTTCCCAGTGGGTTTCGCAGACACGGCATGCAGCTTGTCAGTTCAGGAAATGCTTTCAACAAATCAAACTTCAGGGTATGTATTTTTAAGAAATATTTCATTTTCTTAATGCTTGACTGTGCTAAAGCCGACAGGGACTTTTGAGTTAAGTGACAAAGACCACATTATTAGTTGCCAAGCCAGTTCTGATAGGAGTCTTTCATGGTGAGATGTTCTCAGATAGGCATGAGGAACTACAAGCGAATGTGAGAAATGCTTATCTTAATTAAAAATAATAATTGCTTTGTTAAAATGATTTATGAACTTTTTTTTATTTATCAGTGTGGGAGAAGTTCTCTGCCAGCCAGATGAAGGCGCTCAAATGACAAATGCAGACTGTTGAGAGATGCAGGGCTCAGCTTCCTGCAACTTTAGCATCAAGGATACAAATCTGTTTGCAGGTAACGCTGTATTAAACCTTATTAATGCCAGCACCTGCACTGGTTTTGAAGCATTCAGGTCTGACTGCAGAGCCTTTGGAGGTTTCCAAAGCACTGTTCCTGCTGCTTCAGCAGGCTTAGGGAAGGTTATTCAACACTGCTGGTGGAACTGTGGTTGGAATACAGGACCTAGCACACTAGCTACCCATTGCCCCATGAGGAGCACTTATCTTGGCTTACGGTCCTTCCTCTGTAAGAAACCAGATCAAGCTTGTAGCCCAGTTTGCATGGAGGAGTTGCAATTAGGCGCGGGCTTTCCCCATGCACGTGGGGAGTTATTCAGAGGAACTGAGGCCCGGCTAAAAGCACTACCCAGAGTCTTCTGTCAAGTAAGCCACATGCAAAGCAGATGAATGTGTTTGTATCATGTGCCATGATGTGACCCAAACATGTGGTGTTTGGGGCCTCTCAGACAAGAAAGATATTGAACTGCTGGAGTGTGAGCAGTGACGGCAACAAGGCTGGGGAAGTGTTTGGAGAACAAAGGTTCTTCCTCCAGCTACAGGAGTCTTCACCTCACAAGCTCTCACCAGGGACTTCAGCCACCCTGGCATACGCTGGAAAAGTAGCACGGTAAGCTGTAGGCAATCCAGGAGACTCCTGGAGTGCATTGAGCATAATTTCTTAAGCCAGCTAACAGAGACGCCCACTCGAGGGAAAGCAGTACTAGACCTGATGGTCACTAATGCAAGTGAACTTATCAGTGACGTTAGGATTGGAGGCAGCCTGGGCTGCCATGATCACGTACTGGTGGAGTTCAAGGTCCAGAGGGAAATGGGACAGGCAAGGAGTATAGTCAGGGCCCTAAATTTCAGAAAAGCAGACTTCCAGCTCTTCAAGGAGTTACTCAGTAGGACCTCCTGGGACATGGTCCTCCGATACAAGGGAGCAGAACAGAGCTGGCAAATATTTAAGAATGATTTCCATGAGGCACAAGAGCACTGAGTCCCCAGATGTAGGAAATCAGGCAGAACAGTGAAGGGACCAGCATGGCTGAGTCGAGACCTGCTGGTCAAACTCAAGAAGGAGAGGAAACAGCACAGGCAGTGCAAGCAGGGACAGGGAACCTGTAAAGAGTATAGGGACGCTGCCCAGCTGTGTAGGAATGAAATCAGGAAGGCCAAGGTACACCTCGTACACCCTCAGCAAGTTTGCAGATGACACCAAGCTGAGTGGTGCAGTTGCCACACTGGAAGAATGGGATGTAATCCAGAGGGACCTGGGCAGCCTGGAGAAGTGGGCCTATCCAAACCTCATGAAGTTCGACAAGGCCAAGTGCAAAGTCCTACACCTGGGTTGGGGCAATCCCCAGTTTCAATACAGAATGAGGGATGATGTGAGTAAGAGCTGCCCTGCAGAGAAGGACTTCGGGGTGCTGGTTGATGAGAAGCTCAACATGAGCTGGCAATGTTTGTTCGCAGCCCAGAAGGCCAGCCGCGTCCTGGGCTGCATCAAAAAAAGCTTGGCCAGCAGGTCGAGGGAGGGGATTCTGCCCTTCTGTTCCTCTCTTGTGAGACCTCATCTAGAGTATTGTGTCCAGTTCTGGAATTGTCAACATAAGAAGGAGAGGAGCTGTTGGAACAGGTCCAGGGGAGGGCTACAAAGATGATCAGAAGTCTGGCGCACCTTCCCTATGAGGACAGGCTGAGAGAGTTGGGGTTGTTTAACCTGGAGAAGGGAAGGCTCCAAGGAGAAGGTATAGCAACCTTCCAGAACCTGAAGGGAGCTACAAGAAAGCTGGAGAGGGACTATTTACAAAGGCTTGTAGTGGTAGGACTAGGGGCAATGGGTATAAACTGGAGAGGGGCAGGTATAAACTAGTTGTAAGGAGGAATTTCTTCACTATGATAGTGGTGAGACACTGGCACAGGTTGCCCAGGGAAGTTGTGGTTGCCCCATCCCTGGAGATATTCAAGGTCAGGTTGGATGGGGCCTTGGGCAGCCTGATGTAGTGGGAGGTGACCCTGCCCATGGCAGGGGGTTGGAACTAGATGATCTTTAAGGTCCCTTCCAACCCAAACTATTGCATCATTCTATCATTCTGTCATTCTGTGTGGGTAGAAGGCTCTCTTTGTCATTGTAAAGCAGTAGAGAGAAACAGTAGAGAAGTTCAATCATGACATAGTGTGTCTGGGATATATGTACACGTATGTATGCACATATCCCTGTAGCTCAATGTACCCCACAGGCTATGAGATTCAGTGTTCTCCAGGACGGCCCAGGAAGATGTGTCCTCACCCCAAAGTTGCAACCTCCATGCTCCTGCTGGCTCCAGTGTGACCAGGTCCTCAGCTACCCAGCATCTCCCTTCTCCCCTGCACTCCCCTATAGCCCACCTCTCTTTCAGGATGGACAAGATCCCCCCATGCCAAGCTTTGCACTGCATGGTAAACAGCTCCTCTGATGTCTGAGCAGGAGGACAATCCATCATTTTTAGTGTTTTGCCCCTCCCTGGGGGCATGGTAGGAGAGGAGGAGCACCAGCATGAGACTCTTCCCATGCAGGCGCTTTGGTTGAGTGGTTGATGGCCCTGAAAGAAAAGGAAAATAAATAGAGAGAGTCTGAAAAGCCCTTCTGTGCCATCCTTACTCTGCAAGTGTCCTGACAAGAGAAGATGCCCTCTGAAATTAATAATCCTGTCTGAGATCAGAAGAAATGTCTGGAATCAGGAGAAAGGAGTGGTATGCAACCACAAGTGGGTGAAGGGGAACAGCCTCCTCCCCACACCCCACAGAGCCCTCTGCCTGGGTGGCCATTCACTTCTGCCTGTCACTGTCCTGCAGGAGCATCATCCTACCAACCCCGCCACACCGTCCCTGGCGAAAGAAGAAGACACAGGACGGCAACACTTGAAACCAAAAGAAGGGAGGAAGAAAAGGGCAGACTGGTTATGGCCAGCAGTCCGTCTGATCCAATATCTCCCATAAGTCATCAAAGGGGCTTTCCAGCACCAGGACAGATTTCTGGGTTAGAAAAACGCCTTAGCGTTAAAATTGAAGATCTTTAACTCAACCAAATCAAAGATGCAATGTACAGACCAAGGAAAAAAAATAACAATGATGTGAATTTGTTTGGTTAGTAGGTATTAAAATACATAATGAAAAAGAATTGTTTGTTTTTGCAGGAAAAACTGTGTAATACTTAGTAATACTTAATCAATATGGTTTGCATGAATCTAGCTGTGATACTGAAGTAACTATTTGAAAATTATTTGATACAGAACCAATAAAGGCTCCTCAAAAGTTTAAAAGTGAAACTAAACCAGGAAGGCTTAAATCAGACAGCAGTCTTTCTTTTTCCTTAGTTTCCCTTGGATGAAGAACTGGCTTTTCAAACCATCCTGTATCTTCTGGACAATCAACTTTAGTGTCCCTGCCCATGGCAAGGGGTTTGGAACCTCCAACCCAAACCATTCTATGATTCTAACTTTAGAATAAAGCCAAAACCTGACATTTCATAAGGACTTGGGACACAGAATTCTGCTGCTTTGCTGGGGAAGCTGGTAGAGGCCATTAAAAGTGTTGAAACAGGGAAGAAAACAGCTGTGTATGAACCTCACCTGGGATGAACTGTAACATCTTGCTAGTTCTGCTCCTTATGTTCCACAAGAGGGATAATGGAGGTCATTCAACCAAGGTACAAGGCATAGAACAGCAGCAGTGTGAGAGCATCATCACTGATCTGAGGAAGGATGATGGTATTTTGGGCCAACAGAGAAGATCACATCTTTGCTAAGGAGATTGGTAACATGCCTCAGCTATGTCACGTTGGTCCCAGAGCATATTCGCTGGTGAGGTGTGACTTGGAAGCTCTCAGACACTCCGGGATCAGGACATGGTAGGAGGTGGCTACTCCCTCCTGTGCATGTGAAACAAAGGATGGAGGGAGGTTTCATCCCTAGCCCTGACTCTGGCCAGGATCTGACTGTGAACAGGCGAGCTCAGCACAGCCAAGGGTTCATAGAATCATAGAATTGTTTGGTTGGAAAAGACCCTAGAGATCATCAAGCCCAATTGTACCTGTCCACTACTAAATCATATCTCTAAGCACCTCATCTATCTGTCTTCTAAATGCCTCCAGGGATGGACACTCCACCACCTCCCTAGGCTGCCTCTACCAGGGCCTGAGAACCCTTTCGGTGAAGACATTTTTCTCAATATGCAATCTGAACCTGCCCTGGCACAACTTGAGGACATTCCCTCTTGTTCTATTGCCTGTCCCCTGTGAGAAAATCCCAGTAGCCACCTCACCAACCTCCTTTCAGGCAGCTGTAGACAGTGATGAAGTCTCCCCTCAGTCTCATCTTCTCTAGGCTAAACAGCCCCAGGTCCCTCAGCTGCTCCTCATAAGACTTTTCCTGCAACCTCTTCACCAGGATCAATCTGTTGGGCAATTCAGTGCTCACCACTCACCACTGCATGCATCCCCTAAATTGCATTTTCCTTCACAACCTTGAGCACTGATCTTTTTCCCCTGCTGATCAACCTGGCCATTTTAAGCAAATGCCAATAATTCCATTTCGTCCCTAAATTTCTTTTGTCATCATCATTGAACTTGGCTTACTAATGATTTCTTAGAGTTTCAGCTTGAATGGGCATCCATAGATTTTCCTTCTTTTTGGGTTTACCTTGGAGTTATCACCGGGTGTGTTTCTGTCAGCTCTTAACCTTTCCTCCCACTCGCCTGTGGCCAAACTGCTGTGTAAATCTGAGGATGCAAAGGGGTTCAGTGGAGAAAGGAAAAGGCTTTGTATCAAGGCCACATTGTTGCATGCATTGTGCCATGGCACCGTTGCACTTCATCAAGTTCTAATTATTCCTGGTTGACAAATTCCTAGCCCTTTCAATCGGAGATAGAGTGTCTTTGGCTGAGTCCATTAGGTCTTGTAATTTTTGATAGCTGAGTTTGCCAGTTGTCTGCATATACTGATTTCCCCCCCCCCCTACTAAAACCAACTTTTATATAACTGTGAGTCTGGGTTCATTTACTTTATGTACACGTCCCCTAAGAGGCAGAGAAGTGAATTATATTCTCCCTCCTGGTCTCGTGCAGTTACTAAATTACATTTTTAGCACCTGAAATTAACGGCTAACTGGAGGTAGGCAAGGGAGAAAGTAAAGTTAATGAATTGACTAAATATGATGGCAGAGGAAACCAAAGAGCTGTACTGCTTCTACCTGTTCTTCCAAATTTTACTAGAGCGTGAAACCAGTGATTACACCTCAGTTCTGGGGCATCCATGGACCAAACAAGATGAAAAGCCTGCCATGAGTATCAACCATTCTCTCACCAAGCAGGCGGCATTATTCCACAGGGACCTGGACAAGATGGAAAAGGGAGCTGTGTGACCCTCATGAGGTTTAGCAAGGCCAAGGGCAAGGTACAACACCTGGGTTGGGGCAACCCAAGGTTTCAATCCAGGCTGGGGGACTATGTGATTGAAAGCAGCCACGAGGAGAAGGATTTGGGGTGCTGAGGGTTGAGAAGCTCGACATGAACTGGCAACGTGTGCTCACAGCCCAGAAACCAACTGTGTCCTGGGCTGCATCCAGAGCTGTGGGACCAGCAGTGTGGGGAGGGACGGGGTTCTGCCCCTCTACCCCGCTCTTGTGAAACCCCACCTGGAGTCCTGTGTCCAGTTCTGGGATCCCCAACATAAGAAGGATATGGAGCTTTTGGAACAGGCCCAGAGGAGGGACATCGAGATGATCCAAGGGCTGGAGCCCCTCTTCTCTAAGGGCAGGCTGAAAGAGCTGGGGTTGCTCAGCCTGGAGAAGGGAAGGCTCCAGGGAGAACTTAGGGCAAATTCCAGCAGGGAAAGGGGCCACAGGAAAGCTGGGGAGGGGCTTTTTACAAGAACCTGGAGTAACTGGAAGAGGGGAATAGCTTTGAATTGAAAGGGGAAGATTTAGATTAGATATTAGGAAGAAATGTTCTCCTATTTCCCTGTGAGAATGGTGAGGCCCTGGCCCACATAGCCCAGAGAAGTTGTGGCTACCCTATCCCTGGTGGTCTTCAAAGCCAGGTTGGATGGGGCTTTGAGACCCTGATGCAGGGGGAGGTGTCCCTACCCATGGCAGGAGGTGGAACTGAGTGGGCTTTGAGGTCCCTTTTCATCCAAACCATTCCACGATTCTATGATTTCAGGAAGCAAGGCCTCTGGAGATAGCCAGCTCTTGCTTTGGTGGTAGGATAGCTGGGGAGAGCTGGGCAGCAGACAGACCCTATACTGGCAGAAGCTTTCCTCACCCCTCTGCCTTCCCTGACACCCCTGTGATCAGAACAATAGTGCTGGTCTGGGGTGAAGGAAGGTCATACAGCCTGAACTCGGGCTGGTTTTGCTTTTCTACTCCATGTGCCCAGTAGATCTGGTTTACTGTTTGCGCTGAAGACACTCTCTGGGGCTTCCTGTGGAACGCATGAGAGTTGTTCTGACGTTTTTTTTTAGCCTCCTAGAGGGATGCACAGCTGTAAGCTCGGATGACTGGAAGCTGTCTTTGTCTTTTTTCTCCTTTCCCCTCTTTTTTTTTTTTCCTCTGTTGTGCAGAATCATAGATTCATTTGTTTGGAAAAGACCCTGGAGATTATTGAGTCCAGTTGTATCTGCCGAACACTAAACCATCCCTGAGCCCCTCATCTGCCCATCTGTTAAACACCGTCAGGGATGGACACTCCACCACCTCCCTAGCAGCTTCTGCCAGGGCCTGAGAACCTTTCACTGAAGACATTTTTCCCAACATGCAATCTGAACCTGCCCTGGCACAACTTGAAGACATTCCCTCATATTACTGCCTGTCTTCTGCGAGAAGAGCCCAGCACCCACCTCACCAACCTCCTTTCAGGCAGTTGTAGGCAGTGATGAGGTCTCCCCTCAGTCTCCTCTTCTCTAGGCTAAACAGCTCCAGGTCCCTCAGCTGCTCATCATAACCCTTGTTCTCCAGACCCTTCAGTAGCTCTGTTCCTCTTCTTAGCTGGGTCTCAGTGATGCTCTTTCCCTGCTTGGACCCACACTGCTATCTGCCCCATGTCCTGCTGAGGCTTGTCCCTCCCCATGCCCAAGAATCCCTTGGTGGTAGGCTCTGGCTGGGTTGTTGAGATGCCCACCGTAGAGGGTAGTGCCCATCAAAGAAGGGTGCCCATGAGAGAGGGCTGCCCACTGAAGATGGGTGACCACCAGAGGGGGGTCCCCACCAGAGAGAGGTGTTTTCTGTGGGGGCTGCAAGAGTGATATTTGCAGGGACAGGGAGATTTACCAGTCCCTACCTGCAGTGTAGCAGGGCTGGGCTTTGTCTCTGAACGTCTTTTGGGCCCCTCAGTACAAGAAAGACATTTTGCTGCTGGAGCATATATGGGGGAGGGGAACAGAGCTGAGGAAGGGTCTGGAGCCCAGGGGTTCTGGGATCACCTGAGGGACCTGGAGCTTCTTAGCCTGGAGAAGAGGAGGCTGAGGGGAGACCTCATTGCTCTCTGCAGGTCCTGGAAAGGAGGTTGGAACCAGGTGGGCGCTGGACTCTTCCCCCAAGTGACAAGCAATAGAATGAGAAGAAATGGCCTCAAGTTGTGCCAGGAGAGGTTAAGACTGGACAGCAGGAAAAATGTCCTCACTGACAGAGTGGTGAAGCCCTGGCAGAGGCTGCCCAGGGCAGGGATGGAGTCCCTGTTCCTGGAGGGGTTCAAAAAGCGTGTGTCCATCACACCTGGGGACAGGCTTCAGTCAGCACCTTTGTGTTGGGCTGGTGGTTGGACTGGATGAGCTTAGAGGTCGTTTCCAATTTTGACAAGCTTATGATTCCATGATTCTAAGTGCTTGACTGGTAGTCAGCAAGTTAAATTAAAAACTCCCTGTTTCAGAGTTTGAAGTTTCCATGGACTGGTTTTGTTTTTTTTTTTTTTAATTGGATGTCCAATGGTTTCCCCTGCTTCTCACTTGGTTTAGCATCACAATTTGTAACTGTAGTTTGGAAAACACAATACCTGGCTTTAACCTTACAGGAAATAAATAAATTAATATTTACAGCTGTAGGATTTCCTCCTGCATTGGCATCATATGCCAAACATTTCCATGCAGTACAGCACAGCTGTGATAGGAAAGACTCAGTGAAACACCCTGTGAAGGGAAGAGAAACATTATTTGAAGCAAAAAGCCCCCAAAGCCGTGAAGTGCTCTGCTGCAGGTCCAGGCTTGCTTAGGACAGGTAATAAACTGGGTAACTTTAACTGGGGACCACAGCAGCAAGGGGCTGCAAGAGACCTGCTCTAAAAAAGTAAATATTGATACAACGTAAGAAAACACAGAAATTTAAGTGGTATAATGATATTTTATTTGATGTGGAAGAAATATTTTCTTGAGAAATCTCTCACCAGCTCCTCTCTGGTGGTAAAGACTTTGATCGGCGTTGTTCATGCAGACAGCCTCCTCAGCAGCTGGAGCATGGCAAATGATATAGTCAGGTAAAATCTGGATTTTCTGATTTAAGGGAAAAGTCGAGGTTTTGAAACTTGTCATCCTACCGACTCAGAGTGAAATTGAGTATTTCCAGAGGTGCCTTGCAGAACCATTGGCTCAGGAAACCTGGTGTTCTATTTCCTGGGGGAACTGAAGCTCTTCCAAATGTGATTATTTTGTATTTCTTGATACCACTTTTGATATCTCAAGTGCTTACATGAGAAGCATGAAAATGGAACTAGGGCCAGCTCCCCTAAAAACAATTAAACCAAATCTCAAACTTTTTCTCTCAAATGTTTTAAAACAAAGATTACAAAACTGAAAAAAGTGTTCTGAGTTTTTCTCCTGTAGCAGTGTCTGAATTTCTCAAAATGAGCATAGGTGCTAAGAGCTCTTTATTCCAGTGAAATTGGTGTTTTCCAACAAAATATGCTGAAAAAAATGTGACTAAGTTTGACTGGCCAGCAGCCAGAGCTACCAACCAAAACCATAGCACAGCAACAGGTTCTTATTAAAGCTGAGTTAATCAAGGTCCATGTTCCTGGATGGAGAACCATCCGTTAGCAGAGTTGAGAAATAACCCTCAAGCAGGGGGGTCTGTGGCCACTCTCGTCCGTGAGAAGCCTATGGACAATGGGCTGTGCTAAAAATATTCAGTTGGGTAAAACCAAGGAACTTCTGCTGTGGGAGACATTGCAAGTATTGAGAGTAACGCAAAGCCTCAGGTGCTGGACTCACACCGTGGCCTGGCTCTTCCAAAACAAGTGCTTGAAGGAGTGGAAATGTTGTCCCCATGTCCTTGTATCTCCAGCTGGAAAAAAAATGTTCCACATTTCTTTGAGGTTCGGAGACCTTCTATTCATGGGGAATAAAAGAGCAGGAAGAGCAGAGTTTTGTCCCATTCAAACCTCACAATGCTGACCATGAGGAGATGTTCGGGTGCTAGCAGAGTGGCCAGTGGAGCTTATCCCTATCCCAGGAGGAGATGTGGCCGCATCACACAGCATGGTTCTTGCCATCCCTCGCTATGGCTGCTGCTCACACTCTCTGTCATGTCCACACCAGTTGCTCACATGCAGCATTAACTCACTCGAGAGGCACCTCAGTCCCTAAATTTTCATCTGCCCACCTCCATTTCAAAACAATTCACCCGAGCATGCGTGGGCTCCGAACCTCAAAACGGCTTTGGCAAAGCACTCCCAGTCACCCTATATGTATCAGGCAGCTCTGACACACACGTTTGAACAAAATGGGAACTGACAGTGTCGAGGCACCGTGAGCATGCGGCTGCAAAGGACTCATGCAATTATCTTTTGTCAGAATTCATCTTGTCAGCCCTGCATGGTGTTAATGTCTTTAGAAACTCTGAAAATGAAAAATCTAGGAAAAAACCCACCAGTTAGAGCACTCTGTGGTCATGATAGTGTTTTTTGGGGGTAGAAGAAATGGCAGCCAGTGAAACTAGCAGTCCCAAGAACAAAAGCAGAGGTGTAAAATCGGCTGCTCTAGCCATGGGATGTAGGTGCAGATGTGGGTCTCCAGGAGTTAACAGTTATCAGCTGTACCACTAGGTGTATTGGTCAGTGAAACCTCTCCTGCTGTTTTTCCCTTTCCAGTTCAGGCCAGGTGTGTGAAAGGCTTGCTAAAACCAGTTCAGCCATCACTAGTGGTAAGGTAGTGTAATGGGAATTCGGTTAATGGCAAGCATGCTGCTGATTTCCCAAGAGGTTCAACAATGCCAAGGTCACGGTCTTGCACTTGGATGAGAGCAATCTGTGGTTTCAATACAGGCAGGGGGACAGTGTGATTGGAAGCAGCCTTGAGGAGAAGGACTTAGGGTGATGGAGGTCGAGAAGCTTGACATGAGCCAGCAATGTGTGTTCACAGCCCAGAAACCAACCGTGTCCTGGGCTGCATTCAGAGCAGTGGGACCAGCAGGAGAGGGAGGGGATTCTGTCCCTCTGCTCCACTCTGTTGAGACTCCATCTGGAGTCCTGTGTCCAATCTGGAGTCCTCAAGATAAGAAGGGCATGGAACTGCTGGAGCAGGTCCATAGGAGGCCACAGAGATGATATGAGGGCTGGAGCACCTCTGTTATGAGGCTAGACTGAGAGAGTTGAGTTTGTTCAGCCTGGAGAAGAGAAGGCTGTTGTGAGACCTTAGAGCAGCTTCCAGCTTCCTTAGAGCAGTACTGAAAGGGAGGGAGAGGGAGCTCCAGGAAAGCTGGGGAGGGACCATATGCAAGAGCCTGAGGTGGCAGGATAAGGGCAAAATGCTTTAAATTGAAAGGGGGAAGATTTAGATTGGACATTAGGAAGAAATTCTTCCTGATGTGGGTGGTGAGGCCCTGGCCCAGGTCGCCCACAGAAGATGGCTGCCCCATTCTTGGAGGTGTTCAAGGCCAGTTTGGATGGGGCTTGGAGCCCCTGATCCAGTGAGAGGTGTCCCTGCCCATGGCAGTGGGTGGAACTGGATGGACTTTGAGATCCCTCCCAACCCAAACTGTTCTGTGATTCTCTGACCTCTGTGAGGGACTTGCCAGCTCCACACTCCGCAGTGCTCATGTTGGTGCTGCTGCTGGAACAACACCAGGGCCAGGATCCCTGAAAATCTCCTTCAACTTTGCTATAAGCAGATTCCTGCACAAAATACTGATCCAGGAGTGCACAGGTGGTGTCAGAGACATATCTTGCAACTCTGGAGGAGAAATGTGTCCTTACACTCTTGCAATTTGCTGGATGAAAGTTTCACAGAGAGCTTAATTTGGTAGTTCTTGTAAATAGTCATAGTTTTGGAAACAAAAAGTGTCTTTGAAGTCTATCTTTTTTTTCAGTAAATTTATTCAGTTTTTCATGCACAAGATTTCAAAACTTTATTTCAGCAGTTTACTTTTTTTTTTTTTTTGCAGTAGGGTGCAAAATTTTTGTTTCCTATGAAATCTCTAAAAAGGTTGTTTAGCTGATTCTATCAAAGAAAGAAATATTATTTCTTACTTTGGCAGTAAAAGTTTCACCTGTTGAAAAGGCAACATTCCTCTTCTCCACAGCGTTTTACTACTCCTGTGCCAAATAGTCCCCGCTGGCTCCTGCCAGGGGTAAATGTGGTCCCTGCAGTGCTAACTGGGTTTTCAGTCGTGGTGGGTGTAGTGCCAGGCTTGGTGGGAATGGACACACTGACATCTGTTGACTGGACATGAGTTCTCCAGGCTGCTGGCAGAGCTCTTGGTGCAGCCTAAGCGACTGCCGAAGCGACTGAGGACAGGAGTTGAAACACAAAGAGTCGCAAATATTGCCATCAGGAAGGGTCTTTTTAGGGAACATGTGCATTTTTCTGATGTCCAAATTGCACTCACAAATCCTGCTGAAAAGACGTTAATGAGCTGCTTGTGACTTGGGAAGAACTCTTGCCTTTGAGTACGTAGGGTTACATTTTAATGGAAATAAAATTAATCTCAAAATTGCTTGATTAGATTAAAACCTTACTGTGCGAATTCGGAATTTGGGGTATTGTTAATTCCCAGCCCTCAGACAACCCCACAGTCTGTGATGGAAGAAAATATTACCTTTACCTCGACGAACGCAGAGAAATTTTCGAAAGACAAAACCTGTAAAATGTCCCATAAATGAGCTGAAGTGAAACGCTGAGCTGGGAGACAGCGCCTCGCCTGCCCACCTTTAGCACTTTTAGGGGGGGGTTCCTCTCCCCACCTTGCTGAGGGAGAAACCAACCAGGCACAGAGGGATTCTTACACGTGATGGGGAGAGGCTGGCTTGTGGGAGAGAGCCCTGGGGGAAAGCAAACATCTTGTGGCCTTCGAGCACCAGAACAGAGAATTACAGAGGAATTCCAGGTGACTTTCATGCCACCTGGTCTGAGCTTCTGCAGGCCCAGGGTCTCTCTCCAAGACTCCAAGGTCAATCAGGATGGGCCTGGAGTGCACAGCAGCCACAGAGTTCTGCTGGCAGAAGAAAACACCTGACCTCTTGTGGGATGATGCTACAAAACCAGCATTAAATGGAGATTTGAGGAGGTGACACTTGAGATCCCAAGAAGAAAAGTAATATGTTAAAACAGAAAAAAGGTATTTGGAGGAAAGCTGAACCAGAAAGAATTGGGAAAAGGGGATGAGATGTCTTGCTGTGGGCTTGAGAATTCTGACTTCACACATCTTCCTCCAGTGGCAGCATCTCTGATGTAACAGGTTTTGTACACATGCAGAACCAACCCCTTCAGCTAAAAAAATGGACTTTCTTTGAACTGGCCTTTGCTTCCAGGGAATTTCTTCCAGGGAATGATAGCATCCCATCATTTTGTCTGCAGGTAACAATGAGTGCAGTATAGAAAGATGGAAGAACATTTGTTGGGAAATAGAAACAGACAGCAGTGATATAGCTTTATTGTAGTGACAGCTGAACAGTTCTGTTTCTATCACAAAGACCTTCACAAAACGCTTTCTGCAGTGTTTAAACCCAGAGCTTTATTCAAACAGAAGGGCCGAGAAATATGTGTTGGTCTGTATTGGCTCCTGCAAGATCTAACATATCCCTAAGTCCATCAAGGCACCCAGCTGCCATCAAACTATCCCTGGTTAAATAACTTTTCAGAAGCCAGAGGATGGTATTGTAAAGGAAAGGAAAGGAAAGAAAAGAGAGGAATTCATCTTTCTTACCATGACCTCCCTCTGGGTAGGTGTGAATTACGCTCCATGTGGGCTATGGAAATCTTTCATGTCTCTCGCTCCATTAGTTGGTACGCTTAGTGAAGGCTGGGTAATAACCAGACATACTCTTCTCGTCATGAACAAGGCATGGCTGCACATTTGCCCTGGTAATCTCTGCTATGTCCCCTTCTCCAAACAACCAGCATCATCCAGTTCCATCCCTGGAGGGTTAGGCAGCCTGACTGTAGCCCTGAGGATGGAGCTGATGATCTCAAAGGTCTTTTCCAACCTAATGATTCTATGATTCTAGGACTAGCAGTGCTGCATGGGCTTCTGGCTCACACATCACTTCCAGCAGAATGAAATAGAGGGAACTTCTTCCAGAAAGTGCCTTACCATCACCTGTGAGGGCAAAGCTAGGACATCTGTAACAGCCAGAAGCAGGAATTGACAGATCTAAGAAGGGTGCTCAGGCAGCAGGTATAGAGTCACTAAAAGTTATCAATTCCTTGCTCTTGCCATAACAGGATTAGAAGATGCATTGCTTACATGGCATCAGTGATACTGGTATTGCTTTTACTGTTCTGCTGGAATTTGTGTGTTAGTGTTTCACTTAAACTTGTAAGTCCTAGAATAAAAATGGAAAGATCAGTCTCATTTAGAGGTGAAGGGAGAAACTTCCCCCTGGCAGCAAGAAGAATTTAAAGAAGTGAAAAGTGAATCACAAGACCCCAGTGAATTCATGTTCTTTTACAAAGCTCTGTCAGGTGCAATGTTCAGCAGTGGAGTGTAGGTGAGGAAGAGGCGCAAGGATGTGCTGCTGTGGGACACTTGGGTTGCAGGTGCTGCAGGGCTGGGCAGAAAAGGAGAAATGCAGAAACCTCCCAATTGGGACACCATGGAAGAAAACCTGAGGCAGGTACCCCCAGCAGCAAGGCTGTGAGAGTCCTGTCTAGACACTAACCTTTTGTTAATGGCTTTGATATGCAATCCTGTCTCCTCATTAAAGAGGCCTCCATTGGCATTGCTGGGCATCAGCACTGAGCTGGTGGCTCTGCTGGACCAGAGTTGTGCACAATCGGCCTTGGAACTATCACTCACCCACCACGGGTCCTCTGCAGTGCCCCTCTGGGTGCATTCTCATGGTGCAGTGGATGGCATGATAAAAACCTGCATTTCCAGCTTCCTTGAGCAGGGAAAGGTCTGTGGCTCATTTGCTGCCCCAGGCTGCAGCTGCCAGAGCCAGGGATGGAGTTGAAAGGACAGGACAGTCCCTTTACGCAGCCTTGTGCCCCACCACAGAGAAGGAACCCATTTTAGGAACAACTGAATTTGCCTGAGCACCATGTTTTTGGACTGGTGAGGTGAAGTCCCCTCCAAGTGTGCATTGCCTTCGGCATTTGATTTACGTGAGTTTTTGTCTTTAAAGTCTTGAAAACCCCCAGGACGAAGGCCAGCACATGCTTATAAAGCATCTTCACAAGAAGCAAAGGTGACTTTTCTTAAACCCTGTCACTTCAGCCTAATTGTTGCAATATTTAAGCTTATCAGACCCTACAGACCAGAGCAGACCTGCTCTTGTAAGGACGACCTGCTCACCAGGTGGGGGAATAGCAGCATCTGACCCTAAGCCAGCAAAGAATTAAAGCAAGGATGAAGAAGATAAGTAAAGCCAAATAATTCAAAGAGAGCAATTTAAGCTCATATTGGCAATAATAATGTGCACTGGTCCACATCTGATCTTCTGCTATTTCTAAATTACACGGAGGTAATCAAAAAGAAAGAGGATCTGCTACACATTCCTGTGCAGGGTAAGACTCGGCAATTAGTGAGCTGAGGTCTCTGGTTGATCAATAGTGACCCTCCCTGGTAGCTCTGGGTCTTTTTACAAAGGAAAGGTAATTTCTGCTATTCCAGCTGCACAAGGAAGAGGAATTTTCCTAGATGAGAAAGGTTTTACCCTCTCTGTGCTGGCTGTTTCTGGAGCAGAATTGTGCCCACAAGGAGCTCCGGGAAAGCTGGGGTGGGGCTTTTTTCAAAGGCCTGTAGCAATAGGATGAAGTGCAATATCTTTAAATTGGAAGGGAAAAGATTTAAACCAGGCATAAGGTGTAAATTCTTCACACTGAGAGTGGGGAGGCCCTGGCCCAGGTTGCCTAGAGAAATGGTGGCTGCCCCATATCTGGATGTGTTCAAGGCCAGGTTGGATGGGGCTTTGAGCCCCTGATCCAGTGAGAGGTGTCCCTGCCCATGGCAGGGGGTGGAACTGGATGATCTTTAAGGTGCCTTCCATCTCGAATCATTCTATGTGTGCTTTTTCCTGAAGTTCCCATTTGACGTCACTGTTGTCAGTAGGTCATAGACTTCAGGGATCGGGTTTTCTGTCAGCTGTTTCTTAGGAAGATCCCAGGAATGCAGCATGGCTGAGGTCAGCAAGGGCCTCAGGAGGTAATCCTGTCCATCCCACTGGGACCAATGCAGGTTCATGTACAGCAGGTTGCCCAGGACTACGTCCTGGTTTTGAGTCAGGTTTTGAGTATCTCTAGGGATGGAGACAATCCTCTCCGAGCAACTTCTTCCAGTGTTAGACCACCCTCACAGTAAAAATTTTTTCTCTTATGTTTAAGTGAAATTTCTTTTCTTTCAGCTTCAGTCCATCGCCTCTCATTTGTTCACTGGACACGACTGAGAAATGACCAATTCTGGCTTCTTTGCTCCTCTCTATCAGATATACATACACTGACGAGATCCCCCTGAACCTCCCATTCCCTGGCTGGACAGTCCCAGTTCTCTTAGTGTCTCCTCATATGACTTTATGCTCCAATCTTTTCATCATTTTTGTGACCCTGAGGAGGATTTCCTCCAGTGAGTCTGTGTTGTTCATACTGGGGAGCCTGTAGCTGGATCTAGCACTCTAGATGTGCCCCACCAGAGCTGAGCAGAGGGCAGGATCACCTCCCTCGATCCACTGGTGATATGTCTCCTAAAGCAGACCACAGACTGTCAGCCTTTTCTGCCACAAGCGCATGCTGCTGGCTCATGTTCAGCTTCTGCCCACCAGGGCACTGAGCTCCTGGTCTGCAAAATTGACTTGCAGACCACTGGTCCCCAGCCTATCCTGGTGATCTGAGTTATGTGTCTCCAGATGGTGGCCTTCACATCTCCTTCTGATGAACTTCACAAGATATCTCTTCCCAGTTCTCCAGGCTGTTCAGATCCTTATAAAAGGTAGTACATCCGACTGCTCTATCATCCACCCCCTCACTTTTATCACCTGTGAACTTGATGAGGGTGGACACTGCACCACAATCCAGGTCATCGACAATGATCTTAAACGATGGATCCCTGGTGTTCACCAGCAGATCTTCTTCCCACTCATCAGAGCCCCCTGGGCCTGGTTGTTCAGTCAGCTCTCCGACCACATCACTGCTCATTTATCCATTCCATCAGTCTGTCTCCGAGTATTTTATGGCAGGCAACATTGAAAGCCTTGCTAAATACAAGACAAACACCCATTTCTCTCCCCTTCTCCACTGAGATGACCTTTTCATCATGGCAGCTATCAGGCTGGTCAGGCATGACTTTCCCTTTGTGAATCTATGCTGATTACTCAAAGCCACCTCTTCCCTCTTCTTGTGTTTGGAAATGGCTTTCTAAACTACTTGCTCCTTGGCTTCCTGGGCTATTTGCTCCATAACCTTCCCACAGGTCACTGTGAGGCTGGCAGGACTATGGTTCCCAGGATCTGCTTTCTTGCTCTTCTTGAAAATTGAAGTGACATTTGCCTTCTTCCAGTCCTCAGGAACTGCTTTCTATCACCACAGCCTTGCAAAGGTGATCAAGAGGGGTACTTCAACAACACAAGTCAGCTCCTATAGCTCTCGGATGCATCCATCAGGCCTCACGGACTTACGTATGTATCCAGGTTGTTAAACTATTCTCTAGCCGGATTCTCCTCTACCTTGATTACAAGCTCCCTCCTGATCAGTTTACCCCATGCGCTTTCTTTTCCATCGCAGTCTACCACTTTTGCACGGAGCTTTGGTGATCCCCACGGACCCTAGATTAAAGCTCTCCATACTGGGCTGACCAGCCTGTTGGCAAAAATCCTTTTGCCAGTCTTGCTGAAGTGGATCCCTTCTCTTCCAAGCAAGCCTCTGTCCTCTGAGAGGGTCTTATTGGTCATAAAGACCAAAATCCTGTTGCAAACACCAAGGACATGACCAGCTGTTGGCCTGCAGGGTCTGCCTAGTCCTTCCCCAAACAATTTCTGAAGGTTCTTAAGAGTTATTCTTCTTCTTAGAAGTGCAGTTAAGCATATTTTCGCAAAGCTATGGGAGTCTGGATAGGATGTGTTAACCAGAAAACACGGCTATTCCAACATCAATATATATTAGCCTGGAGAAGAGGAGGCTGAGGGGAGACCTTATTACTCTCTACAACTACCTGAAAAGAGGTTGTGGAGAGGAGGGAGCTGGCCTCTTCTCCCAAGTGACAGGGGACAGGACTAGAGGGAATGGCCTGAAGCTCCGTCAGGGGAGGTTCAGGTTGGATATCAGAAAAAAATTCTTCACAGTAAGAGTCATTGGGTACTGGAACAGGCTGCCCAGGGAGGTGGTCGAGTCGCCTTCCCTGGAGGTGTTTAAGGAACGGGTGGATGAAGTGCTTAGGGATATGGTTTAGGGAGTGTTAGGAATGGTTGGACTCGATGATCCAATGGGTCCTTTCCAACCTTGTGATTCTGTGATTCTGTGATATTACAGAGCTGGTCCATTACAAGAAACTTAAGAAAAGCAAGGGTTGAGCTGAATCAGTTGGATTTACGTAATTCAAAGTAGGTAAAGCCAATTTGTTTTCATTTCCCCAGTTTCATTCATGTTGTTCAGGTTTTCTTCTTATGTTAAACATAGAATCAAAAAATCATAGAACGGTTTGGGTTGGAAGGGACCTTAAAGCCAAACCAGTTCCAACCCCCTGCCATGGGCAGGACACCTCCCACTGCATCAGGGGCTCAAAGCCCCATCCAGTCTGACCCTGAACCAGGGAAGGGGCAGCCACCACTGCTCTGGGCAACGTGGGCCAGGGCCTCACCACCCTCATAGGAGAACATCTCTTCACGATATTTCATCTAAATCTCCCCTCTTTCATCTTAAAACACATTATTCTAACAATGCTGTATTGCAGATTTCTGGTAGAATCATAGAGTCACAGAACAGTCTGTGCTGGGAGGGACATTTAAATGTCATCCAGTCCATCCCCTCTGCAGCGAGCAGGGATCTCTTCAAGCAGATGCTATTCGATTCGGCAAGGGTTAAAGTGTTTCCTGTCAAAGTTGTAGCACGTATTTCACTCTTGGAAAAGAAAGATTTTTAATAATCTCAGCAAAACAGAAATCCTCATCCCAGTTTCCTCCAGCATGTTCTTCTCCAAGGTGCCTAATCTCTTCCAGCACAAAACCACACTGACTCTGAAAGGCTATTTGTGAGCACAAGCCTGTGTCTCCGTCTCAGACAATGGCTGTAATACCAAACCTTGTTTTTACCTCTGGGTCAAGGCTGCTCTTTTGGGTTTATGGCAACAACATCGAGAAGTAATGGCTTGACTCAGTTTGAAGTGGCTCAACTGTCAGCGTCCAGACATGTGGATGTCTGCAGCAGAGAGGGAGCCACAGTGTAAAGCGAAATAGAACTACCCAGCTGCAAAATCCAGAGTGCAATGAACTGCAATTGCAGGAGGGGAAGGAGGAGTGCAATTGCTTAAAGAAAGGAGTTTTCCTCATTAAAATTGGAAAGAAAAAAAAAATTATCTACAAAATACCAGAGAACTGTGTTCAGGTTTGGGCTCTTTACTCCAAGAAGGTCTAGTGGCAGTCTTAGCAGGGCTGGATCAATGTTTGAACTCAATGATCTTATAGATCTTTTCCAATCAAAGCCATTCTGTGATTCTGTGAATCTACATACCAAACTGCACAGCAGGGTGTCTGTGAGTGGTTAGTGAGGACCTGGTAAAACAGTCTGAAAGCATCTCTGCAGCCCTACCAGCCAGTTTTAATGCTGACTTTGACACCATTGGTCCTGCTACGAGGTCTGGGCAGCCTGCCCAGGGAATCACACTTCTCCTCCTCAAAAACATTAGTTCTGGTGTCTGCAGCAGAGGTCAGGTGCAGGGCGAGAGTGTGGCCCCTTGGGCCAGCACAGGGGCTGCAAGGTAGCTGAAGGGATGAGGCAGCAGCGGCACAGCCCCAGCTGCCTAGCTTGGATAAAGTTTGAAGGTGAAGCTTTCAAAGCCACAGCAGGAAACCTTGCCGCTACATGAGGGTAATAAACTGGTGTGAAGGCGCGCTGCCTCTGACATGGCCATGTGCACCAGCCGCATCCACAGCTAGCCCTCTGCTCCGCGTGCCGGTTCCGTCACATTAACTCATTCCGTGTAGCCATGGCAACGTGTGTGAAAAACACGCTGCCTGTGGGTCCGGATTCGGCACCTGCAGATGCTGGCACAGCCAGGCTTGGCCCCAGTGTGCACACTGGCTGGAGAGCAAACCGCCAATAATGCCCCTCAATTTTGTTCATCAGAAGCACCTCTTCTCACAGACTCCCCATTTGAGAGGTCTTCAAGAAAACTGCCAGTGTCAAAGGGGGAAAAAGAGAAAAATAAGGTAATCTCTCTGGCTGAATAACAAGACTTTGGGTTAGCACTGAACTGCTTTGTTATCTGTAAGGACAGGGCACCAATGCTGCATGGCTGCCAAATTTGTAACTCGTGAACATCCAACACTCCCATTTGTGACCAGCAAAATCCTCCTCCCTGGGCAGGGGGCCATGTATCTCCAGTAGCATCTGTCCCCTCCAAAGCCCAAGTGCACTGGAGATTCTGTGGGGCAACAGATGAAGTTGTCCACAGAACAGATAGCAGAGGAGGCAGAATGACCTGACAGGAGGCACGGCTCAAGATTGAGAAGGCAATGTTGGTGTCAGCAAGAGCATGGGAAGAGGTAGGGGAAGAAGAAGGAAAACATGAAATCCATCAAACCCACATTTGTCTCATTAAAAGCATTTTTCATTTACAATGTTCTGGAATGCAGTTGTCACCCAGCCTTGCAGCCATCACTGTGTTGCCATTCACTTCTTTTTCCCCAGCTCCCACCTCACTGGGACTGCCATCAATTTCTTCCCATCAGCAGCAGTTACAGTAAATGGATTCATTTGTGGGCAACGGGAGCTGAGAGACAAGGGTGACAATATAATTAAGGTTTTTAATTCTATGCCTGAACAGTTAAGTCCAGAACTCATGATAATTAGCTGGCTGCAATGAAAGATCTCTAGTTGTTATTTTCCCTTTGTTTCATGTAATTGCTCACTTTGACCAGCTACATTTGTCCTTTAATCTGAATCGTTGCTTGAAGATGCTCTGGCTTCCCATCCACTCCCTGGGACTGCAGGAAGTGCATTGGCAGTGCAGGAATGTGCGAACATTGAATGCGGACACCCAGCATACTCAGTAGCACGCGGTGTCTGGTGCCTCTCGCATATGAGCAGGGGAGGGAAGCACTGCCAGAGGAAGGAGGCAGCATCACTGGAGCAGCTGAGGGAGGAACAGGTGGATGGATAAACAGGTAAAAAGGAAGAAGGGTGGGTTCCTCATGTCAGAGCATCTGAAAATACCAGAGCAGGCACTGTTTTCAGCATCATGGGCCTGTGCATACCAGCATGTGGCCCTGTGCTGCTGTTGATGCTCACAGAGAAATGGCTGTCACAAACTAGCAAAAATGCATCCTCATACTTGTTTATTTTAAAAATGAGCAGAAGTGGTAATTACCTGGTTAGCCTGCAAACTTCTTTTTATGCTTTCTCGTCTCATAACTTGCACGACATCTGTGGCTGAGACAACACAGTGGGTGAACAGAGCACCCTTATCAATGGTGATGCCAGCAGAAGGTTCTGTTTCAAATCAAGAAGACAAAAATCTCTCAAAGAACACCTTCATTAGAAGAAAGAAGGAGGAAATGCCAAAAGATTGTTTCTTAAGACTGGGTAATGAAGATGTCTCAATGCCTGCTTCCTCCTCGCCGGTTATACCACAAAGCCCTAGGGCTGCCTGCAGAAAACCTTCAAGTCTGCCTTTGCCCTTGCAGAACCACATCACAAGGGCTGCTGCCATGCAACAGCTTGACCTTCACCCAGGATAGATCAGCTCACAGGCCCACAGTCCTCCCAAATGCTCAGGGGTATTTTTTGACGCCACCATTATTAACCTTGGCTTTTCAGTGTATGGGAGCTCACTCTTTCTACCTAGTCTAGTCGCAAGCACACATCATAAAATTACAGAATAGTTTGGGTTAGGAAGGACCTCAAAGCCCATCCAGTCTCTCCCACTCTACCAGGCTGCTCAAAACCTCATCCAACCTGACCTTGAACACCTTCAGGGAGAGAGGATTCACCACTTCTCTGGGCAACCTGGACGTGGGCCTTACCACCCTCATTGTTAAGAATTTCTTCCTAATGTCTGTATCTAAATCTTCCCCTTCCAATTTAAAGACATTCCACCTCACCCTATCACTCCATGCCCTTGGATAAGTCCCTCCCCAGCTTTCCTGTAGACTCCCCTTTCAGTACTGGAGGATATCTAGATGGATATCCTCCATAGAGGCCTCCAAAGAAGATTTTGGCAAGCTCTAGAGTTTTAGGTCTCTAGGCTCAGTAAATATTAGTCAAAATACCTCACTCTTTTTAAGGGTTTCAGAGTGACATTTCTATGATTATCATTTTGCTATGGTATGGCTCTAAAGGGCTCTAAATTCAGTGAGTCTAAGCAAGATGTTCTTCCCTTGGACCTGCATTCAGTCATGACTCAGAGCAGTATGACCAGGCGAAAGCAGGCTCGTGTTTGGTGCAAAGGCAGGAACAAGAAGCAGGAATCAATTGGATTCAATAATCCAATGTATACATCTGAAAAGTTTCAGCAGGAAAAGAGCAGCATTAGTGTTGCAGAAAGTTAATCTGCTCCATGTACTGCTAAAACCTGTTACAAGAAGTACTGGGACAACGTTATGCAACGCTAACTTTGACTTATCACATAACTTAGTGCATAACACCAATAAGACCCTGCAGAGAGACTATTTTGGCAAGTAATTTGCCCCCTCTGACCTGCCTGTAATCTGTGATAGCACCCTCATTGCTTCAACGCTGAGTGGACTGGAAAAGAGACAGAAAAAAATGTCTTCTGAAAAAAAACCAGAAAAAGCTAAGTCAGTCCTGCAAAGGAAAATCAAACACTGACAAGTCATGTAATAAGCAGAAATGCTTCCATCTACCTGCTCCTGTGTTATCTCTAGGTATGGCAGCACCCCTCCCACCCCTCTCTTGATTCTTTTGCTTTAGGGTGAAATTTCAGCCAAGGTGTAAAACTGTTTCAGAGGAGTTTCTGTTTTGGTTTCCTCCTTGTCCTGGGGACTGTGAAAATGTTTTCCATGTGTCTTGCACCACCCAGACCAAATCTGGCAAGCAAGGATGAGGGCATGGGCCTGACTTCACACAGGGCTGAGCTATAAACCAATTAATTCTCAGGCTGATGATGGAAAAATGAGCTACCTAGGAATAACTGTACTGTCCTCTGTGAGAGGCATTTAAATCTGGAGAACTTGCTACTGATTAGCACAGGCATCATTGCTCATGCCAGTAACTGGACTGGCTATGTCTGGTACTGGAGGTTGGCCTTGAAGGAGCGTGGGGTAAGCCTGAGGGACTCCAGCTTTCCACATTAAAATAACCCTTAAAACCTGCACACCTCAGTCTCCACATGGCAAAACCACAATTTTAGTCCTCAGCTCCATTCTTCCCACTCTTCAGAAGCATTTTTAGGGAAGTGAGCATCACCTGAGAAAGCATGTGCACTTGTTCAGAGGGATTTGTTTTGATTCAGAGGCTCGTGTCACCTTTTGTTACAGATTTCACTTTAAATCAGTGCAGCTTGCTCTCCTAAGCCGTGATGACACATCTGCCCAGGAATCCGAGCCCCTGGACTGACTGTGCTGCGCTGCTCAGTCCAGTAGTTTCTTCCTCGTTTAGCCCTTATCAGAGGAACCTCACAAGGTGTCCTTGCAGAGCCACAGGGCAGGAGAGGCAACCATCTTGTTGATGCCACCAACAAGCAGTGGCTGGGAAGGGATGTGGAAGATGCACATCCTGCCATTGGCTTTCGATTTCATGATATATCATTTCATTTTACAGCTGACTTTGGTATCTACATCTGTACCCATGCACTGTTGCAAAACCATCACTAGTGGCACCTCCTGTTGCAACTGAAGCCCCTGGGCTTCTCTGTGTCCCTCATGGCATTTCAGTCAGGGCTCTGTGGGGTACAGTTTGCTAAGGCACAAAATAGCGAGCTGAAAACTTTGTTTGCTGAAAGAGGGTGATCTGAGAGAAACTGCAGAAGACTTTTCCCACTGTACTGAGACCACCAGCACTATCCAAATCCATAGCATGTGGATTTGCACATGCACTGCACTGCTGGCAGTGTGGCCAAGAAGGCCAACATCACCCTGGCTTGGATCAAGAATGGTGTGGCCAGCAGGACTAGGGAAGGGATTGTGCCCCTGGACTCAGTGCTGGTGAGGCCACACCTTGAATCCTGTTTCAGTTTTGGTCCACCTCAGTACACTCAATATACTTACGTATTGGAGTGTCTCAAGTCTGGCAAAGGGTTTGGAGTACAAGTATTATAAGGAGGTGCTTAAGGATCTTGGGCTGTTTCACCAGGAAAAGAGAAGGCTGCGGGGTGACCTTATCGCTCTTTGCCACTCCTGGATAGTGCAGAGGTCTCTTTTCCAAGGAACAAGTGATAGGATGAGAGGAAATGGCCTCAAGCTGTGCCAGGAGGGGTTTAGATTGGTTATTGGGAAAAATATCCTCACTGGCAGAGTGGTGAAGCCCTGGCAGAGGCTGCCCAGGACAGGGGTGGAGTCCTGGTCCCTGGAGGGGTTCAAAATCTTGTGGCTCTGGCACTTGTGGACAGAGTTCAGTAGGGACAGGGCTGCTGGGTTGGTGGTGGCAGTGCAAGAGCTCAGAGGGCTTTTCCCCTCTCAAGAATTCTCTGTGTTTCATTCCCTGTGTGGCAATGCATCAGCAAGAGAAAGGCTTCTCACACTCCATGGGACAGCAGTGCCTTGCTTATAGTTTGGCAAGCAAGCAGTAGTGCAGAAATTACACTGTGCATGCTCTTTCAGGAAGAATTCCCTGAGTTCTGCTACTCTCATTCTGCTCCGTTCCTTCCCCATCTGCTGGAACTGGGCTGTGCGGGGCATCCCTCTGCACTGGCTGCTACCTGCTGGTCTTCGCAGGACATGGTCACATTCCCAGACCGGCATTTGGAAACCCTGATGTATAACAAATGCAGGTGCTTGCACACCCTCTCTCCAGAGTTTTCATCTTGAATGCTTACTTACACCTTCACTTTTTTCCTGTCTCCTGGGCATGATCTTGAAACCTGCGGCAGGAACTCATGCGCACGTTCCTGTGCCCTTGAATCCATTAACTGCTGCAAAGTGATTAATTATTTTAGCCTCTTTATGGCATCACTGTTAACTTACTGCACATTCGCACTTCCAGCCATATAAATGATAGTCTTAAAATAAGGAGGACATGTGTTATTGAACTATTTATAATCAGAGCTGTCTGGAGCAGAAAAAGATCCAAACGAGCATAAGAAAGCAACAAAAGTTAATGATTCAGAGATAAAATACTATGTTTTAATCTACGGGGTGTGTGACAAATCCAAGAAATTAGAAGCTAAAAGGGTACACTGTCAAGGCAAGAGCCTCAGGACAAATCTCCAGCTGCTGTGAAATCAGCACTGGCGTGGAAGGAGCCTTGCTGTGGCTGCAGCACACAGTGAAACACAGGGGCTCACAGTATCCACAGCATCTGTCCTCACTGCAGCCATGGCGGGGGCAGGGATGGGACCGGGGCAGCTACGGCTGAAAAATAATCTTGCAGATAGGAAGGGGAGTCAAAGGAGATGTTTAAATTATGGGTAGATGAAGTGCTCAGGGATGTGATTTGGTGGTCGTCAGGTACAGTTGAGCTTGATCTCAAAGGTCTTTTCCAACCAACCAATTCTATTGTTCTATAGAATAGAATGCTTTGTGGTGAAAGGGACCTTAAGGATCATACGCCTTCTACAGGAGCAGGGACATTGTTAACCAGATCAGGTTGCACAGACCCCCATCCAATCTGACCTCTTCCGCCTTTTCTTTCTAAAAGTAATAGTTCTGAGAGTTCATCGGCACCTTAAGGCCGAAGAGTAATATTATTGCCACTCTTAATCTCCATGCATTCTCCCACGTTTCACGGCAGCCTCAGCCTCCAGATTCAGATTGAGTGTTGGTTGACAGCCAGCTGAACATGAGCCACCAGTGTGCCCAGGTGGCCAAGTAGGCCAACAGCATCCTGGCTTGGATCAGGAACAGCATGCCCAGCAGAAGCAGGGAAGGAATTGTTCCACTGGATTCAGCACTGGTGAGGCCACACCTCGAATCCTGAATTCAGTTTTGGATCCTACACTCCAAAAAGGACACTGAGGGGCTGGAGTGTGTCCAGAGAAGGGGAATGGAGCTGGGGAAGGGTCTGGAGAACGTGCTGCCAGCTCCAAGGATTTCTAGCCAGCAGAGAGCACATTAGAGAATGGTGGTTTATGAAACAAGAAGAGCACAGGGTATTGATTGTTGAATTCATGTGACCAAGAGGAGAATGTATGTGGTCTGTGTGTTGGAAAACACCCTCACACAACAGGAACTTACAAATGTTTACATAAAATTATATTTATATAACTGACATTAAAATAGAATCATAGAATCATAGATGGTTTGGGTAGGAAAGGAGCTCAAACCCAATCCACTTCCACCCCCTGAAATGGGTAGGGACACCCCCGATTGCATCAGGTTACTCAAAGCCTCATCCAGCCTGGCGCTGGACACCTCCAGGGATGGGACTGCCACCACTGCCCTGGGTAGCCTGGGCAAGACCTTACAAACTCTCATTATCCATGATCTGGGAGATGAGATTGAGTGCTCCCTCAAGGATGTCCATGGTGACACTGAGCTGGGTGGGAGTGTGGATCTGCACCATTCTAGCTTCCATCAGACATGGTGCCCAGCAGGAGCAGGAATGGGGGTGTCCCCCTGGACTCAGCACTGGTGAGGCCACACCTTGAATCCTGAGTTCAGTTTTGGGTCCTGCACTCCAAGAAGAACATTGAGGGGCTGAAGTGTGTCCAGAGAAGGTGAATGGAGCTGGGGAAGGGTCTGGAGAACAAGGGTTATGTGAGGCCACTGCCAGGATGCAGAGCCCAGCTGTCCTCCCACTGTGAGCAGCTCTGCGGCTACACACAAGGCATTGGGCGCATTCCTGCCCATTCTCACTCCTCGGTGTGCATTGGGAATGGGTTGATCACTGCATCCCTGCGCTGAGCATGCACTCCAGGTCCAGGCACCAGTGACCTCGTGCTCAGGGTGGGTGCTGGATGGGGGAATTTCCTCCTCGCCTGTGTTCTGTTCGGGATGCAGGGGGACGTTCTTGTGCAGGCGGGCAGCTCAGTTTGTCTGTTGCTGTCCGAGCTCCCCTCTCAAGCTGCTTTGTCCACTCACCTGGGGCTGGGAGTGATGACCCTCTGTCCTGCAGCAGGTGTTGTCTTGGTGGGGCTGGGATGCCAAGCAATGGAGCCCTGGGAGCTGTGGAGGCCTCACAGCTCTGGTCCTGGGAATATCCACCGAAAGAGAGGCTGGAGATTGCAAAAGGATGCATCTTTCAAACACAGACACATGGGACAGAAAGTGTTTATTGAAACCAGACACTGTTCATTTCATAGAATCGTAGAACGGTTTGGGTTGGGACCTCAAAGCCCATCGAGTTCCACCCCATGCCATGAGCAGGGACACCTCCCACTGGATCAGGGGCTTAAAGCCCCATCCAGCCCGGCCTTGAACACTTCCAGGGAGGGGTCAGCCATGGCTTGTCTCAGCAACCGGAGCCAGGGCCTCACTACCCTGTTGGTGAATATTTCCTTCCCAACTCTCTCAACCCGGCATCATAGCAGAGGTGCTCCAGCCTTCGCATCCTCTCCGTGGCCTCCTCAGGCCTCGCTCCAACAGTTCCATGTCCTCCTTATGTTGGGGATTCCAGAACTGAACACAGGACTCCAGATGGGGTCTCAGCAGAGCGGAGCAGAGGAACAGAATCCTCTCCCTTGCTCTGCTGGTCCCGCTGCTCTGGATGCAGCCCAGGACACAGTTGGTTGTTGTCGGCTCATGTTTAGCTGCTGTCAACACCTGCACCGGGTAACAGGCGGTAGGACGAGAGACAATGTCCTCAAGTTGCACCAGGGCACGTTCAGATCAGACATCAGGAAATATGTCTTCACCAAAAGGGTTCTTGGTCACTGGCAGAGGCTGCCCAGAGAGGTGATGGAGTCCCCGTTGCTAGAGGTGTTTAAAAGATGGGCTGATGAGGTGCTCAGGGATGTCATTTAGCAGTTGACAGGTACGGTTGGGCTTGATGATCCCAAGCTCCTTCTCCAACCAAGTAAATCTATGATTCTAGGAAACCTGTGGCCCCTTGTCCTACCCCTACAGTCCCCAATGGAGAGCCCGCTTCTCCAGCATAGTAGAATCAAGTTTTACTATGATTCCTTCATCCGTATCTACTATTTTTCTTGGCAAGTTTTGATTCCTGTTAGATGCTGCTTGTTTCGTTTCCTTCACTAAGACTCTCCAGCCTTGTCATGGGTACACCATTTTCTGTTCAAGGTCAATTTCTTCTTGTTCTCTCAAGAGATTCATGGGCCCGCCGTAGTTTCCCACAGCAACCCAACCAATTCCTTACCCACCCAACCATCCACCCATCAAATCCGTATTTCCCCAAGTCAATGAGAAGGATATGGTGGGGGGAGCAGAGCGTGTCCTCCTCCAAGTGCTCCTTGGGGCGCGTGAGCTCCTTCTCCACTTGACTGCAGGAGTCCTTGATGGGCATCTCTCATCTAGTACACCATTCTGGGCAGACCTTTGATCCTTTTGGTCCTGCCATTCTTGCTCTTCCTCTGCCTTCTGCTCTCTGTCACCGTGACCTTCACCAGATAAAACAGGTGGCCAAGGCTTTTGCTCCAGAATCTTCTTTCCTTTGTTCTTCCTTCTGTTCCGGTTTCTCTTGTTCCTCCTTTGCTTTCTGCTCCTGCCACTGCTGTCCAACACACGGCTGCTCTTCCTGAGGTGCCAGCAGAGCATGAGCAGGACAGAGACGATCAGCCAGAATTGCCACTGCTGCAGGGCAGTGAGGAGCTGGACTCGCCAAGTCGAGCCGCTCTGCTCCTGCCTCAGCTGCTCCACCTCCTGCAGCAGCCGAGCCATCTACTGCCTCAGGTACTGCTACCACTGCCACATGCGCTTGCGTGTGGCCTCATCCAGCTCCGCCCCGACCCCAGGCAGGTTCTCCATGAAGTTCAGGAACACTTTCAGGCCGATTTTGCTGAGATCCATGGTCTGTAGAGGGAGCAGAGCTCAGCCCCTGCGCGTGGACTCAGCACCAGCCACAAGTGCACTGCGGCAGAGCTGCCCGTGTCTTCATGGTCACCTCACCCATTGAGACTCGTCCCCACGATGTCACAGGCGCGACAGTGCAGCACATGTGTTTAACCCCTTACCTCCTGACACCGACAGCGATGCCAGGTCCAAGGAGCCCAGCCTCTTAGAATAGAAGGTGGCCACTTCTCTAGGAGGCACCTTGGCAGTGCACCATGCCCAGGAGTGGGTTCAGCAGGCTGTGAGAGTCCCTGCTGCAGGGGACAGAAGGTGACCTTGTCTCTGTCATTGAGAACACTTCGCTGCCCATTGTGGGACCTGGCTCTCAGATGTGGAGGTGTTGCCAAAGCTTACCTGACCCTCTGGCTGTCACTCTCATGATGTTCTTCCATGTGGCTACCAATGACACTTCTGGAACAATGTAGAAAATATAGAAAATTCCTGTGCAACCTGATCTGGTTAACAATGTCCCTGCTCCTGTAGAAGGCGTGATCTGGATGATCTTTAAAGTCCCTTTCACCACAAAGCATTCTATTCTACAGAACCATAGAATTGGTTGGTTGGAAAAGACCTTTGAGATCATCAAGCTTAACTGTACCTGACGACCACTAAACCATATCCCTGAACACTTCACCTACCCATAATTTAAACATCTCCTTTGACTCCCCAAGATTTCACCAACCTTTACTCTTCCATTTGTCTCTACACAGCATTGAAGCCATGGTGCTAAAAGTTTTCCTACCCAGCTGTTCGAGAGCAGCTCATAGGTTGAAGATTTAAAACATCTGCAGATGTACTTCCCTGCACTCTCTGAGCCAAAGAGCCCCTCCCCGGCTTTCCTGCAGCCTCTTTCAGTACTGGAAGCTGCTTAAGGTCTCCCTGCAGCCTTCTCTTCTCCAGGATGAACAACCCCAACTCTCTCAGCCTGGTATCATAACAGAGGTGCTCCAGCCATAGGATCATCTCTGTGGCCTCTTATGGACCTGCTCCAACAGCTGCACGTACTTCTTAGGTTGGAGACTCCAGAACTGGAGGTGTCTCTGCCCATGGCAGGCAGTGGAACTGGATGGGCTTTGAGGTCCAAAACCATTCCATGCTTCATTAACCACAGAGCCACAGCGTGGCCATGAGACAAAGTTACACACCAGCAGCTCTAAGAGCACCGGCCACACACACGAGCGTTTGGACTCCTCGAAATCCAAGGTTGTTGCTGGCACTTAAAGATGGCATATGCAGCAAGGGAACTGCCTGCTCCCCAATGACTTCCCCCTGACTATTTTTAGCTGCTCTTGCAGGACAAAAGCTATCATTTATTTTGCGAAACACAGAACGTCACATCCTATGAGTGCTTTGTGGTACAAAATGTGATAGCATAGCTGGAGAACAGTGACCTTCCATAATGGAAGTGTCCTGTAGAACTAATGGAAATGATAACCCATGGCTTCTACCAGATGATTACATCCCTCTTCCAGTACAGTTCTGACAGCCAAGGACATCTCTCTCCATAATGTTGTGCAGTTCCAGCTTGTTTGGTGAGGGGTGTGGATTTTCATCCTTTCAATTCCGTTAGGACTCAATCTGTTTAATCTCTGCCCAGGTCTACGGTGATTCCTGTTGGTGCTGTCAAAGGTTCATACACAAGGCTTAACATCTTGACTCTGATCGTGCACCCTGTCCTTTCTGTACCTTCCCCAACCTGACAAGACTTACGCAGCCTCCCAAATCCAGTTAACTGACCTTAAATCCACGATGTTTTATTTTCATGGGAATTGCTGACTGGGTAACAAGTACAAGCATCCTTCTGTCCAGCTGCAGCCACACGTGGACACAGCCTTTGACCCTCGTCTGCCGCTGCAGAGTGGCATCCTATGCCAAAGTCTCTTTTCTGAGGCTTTTTCATCTCTTCGAAAGATTTTAGCATGTGTGTGATGATGACATTGATGCAGGGCATGGCCGAGGCATGATGATGCGTGCCAGCACATAGACAGAAATCACTCACTGAGAATGAACCAGACAGTTTTATGGTGGAAAAGCACTGTTTCCTACACCTCTATCATTTGATCTCACTGAAACTCAACTGGAACACCGAAAGAGTTATAATAGTGAGACTGGTCCTGGGGAGAAGGACTTGGAGTATTGGGAGTTGAGAAACTCAACAGGAGCCGGCTAAGTGGCTGGGGAGGAACCAGTATGTGCTGGGCAGGAAAAGCCCCAGCCACCAGTATCCAGAGGAACAGGGAGGAACTGGGAGAAACAGGCCCTATCCCAGTCTGTGCTGGGAGGAACAGCCCCAGGCACCAGCCTGTGCTCTCTACAGATGAAAAAAGCAGTGCTAAGGGTGGAGAAAGGGCAGATCCACAACCTCTTTGTGACCAGCAGCAATACCTCAAACCATCCATTGTACTGCGCAAACCAGGGTAGTCCCATATGAAGGAGGCTGAGGGGAGACCTCATCGTGCTCTGCAATTCCCAGAAAGAAGATTGAAGCCAGTCAGGTGTTGGTCTCTTCTCCCAAGTAAGAAGTGATGGGATGAAAGGAAATGGCCTTAAGCTGCACCAGGAGGGGTTTGGATTGGATATTGGGAAAAAAGTCCTCGCTGACAGACTGGTGAAGCCCTAGACGCTGCCCAGGGCAGGGTGGAGTCTCCATCCCTGGAGACAGTCGAAGAATGTATAGACATGGTACTTTGGGACAGGGTTCAGCAGGCACAGGGGTGCTGGGCTGGTGGTTGGGCTGTATGAGCTTAGAGGGATTTTTCCAACCTTAATGACTGCATGATTCTGTGAAGCAGGGGCAGACAGATTCCTCTGGGTGTCTTGGGCAGGAGCTGCTCCTCAGTCCTTCCTCTCCACCTCCCCTGCGCAGCCCTCATTGAACCAGAGTGTAGGTGATGCATGAGAAGAACTTCCTGTTCGGGGCGTTGTTAGGTAAATCTTGGGTTTATGTTGTGATGACTCAAGGCAGGAGGAAGAGGTGAAGAAGAGCTGCTTGTTAAAGTGCAGTTATTGCTCCTCTGCTATGGAGACACAATGAAATCTGCCCATTACTCTCAGTATGTTTTTTCCCCTTCCCTTTCCTTCTGCAGAAAAAAAAAAGTGCCTTGAATTAAAGTCATCTGAAAATATAAACATGCTTTGTTTTCCCAACACTTGAATGGGCTTTGTTGTTTCCACCATTTATATTTAACATTAAAGTTTAATCATGAAGTTGTTAACCATAAAAACTATTAAATGAGTACAGAACGTTAAAAAAAATAGTAAGTATTTCAGAATGAGCTCTTGAAAAGAAAATTTATGCATAGAAACAATGGAGAATACAATTAAGAGCTCTAGGGATCTGAGAATGATTTGTCCAGCCATTACAGAGTTATTTTAATTTAAATTAAAATTGTAACTATTTTCTAGTCTACTAAAAATATGTGGTGTCACATTAAGAGTTTTAATAGAGCTTTCTCTAGGGAATGCAGAAAAGCTAGTTAGCAGCATATAAATAACTTTATATTGGAAACTGAATAAATTCTCTGCCAAAATCCTAATATGATGAAAACAAAAATGACAGTGGATTATTCTATTTTCTCTAATGAAGCGCAACTCTCATATTAAAACAGTTCGCAGGGTGCATGCACAGGTTTGCCAGAACTGTCTGGCACACAGAAATCTGTGCTTGCCTGATGTGTTTCCTTAACTTGATGAACACCTGTGTGGATCACACTGCGTTCACAAACCACATCATCATTATCTAATGGTGCAACTTTCTCTCCTCTCTCTCGAGCCCCCTCGTCCAGTGGGAGGTGTCCAACCAGGGGGTGGAATTCCATGGGCTTTGAGGTCGCTTCCAACCCAAACCATCCCATGATGCTACAATTCCTCTCCTAGAACACATGGAGTTGGTTGCTATGTTCTATCCCAGATTCCTGATGTCAGGAAAATTGGCTGAGTCAAAGTTTTAACCACTGAAAAAAAAAAATAAAAGCAGTTTTTTAGTGAGTTACTTTATTATTCTCTGGTGTCCCAGGGAACAGTCTGTTCTGCTCTTTAGTCAACTTAAGCACGAAGTCCGACCGAACGTGAAAAACAGGGAAGAACAGTTGGCTTTGCGCTCATACACAATGCCAAATAAGGACATGTAATGCAATCCCTGAAGACCCTCATGATGGACTATGGCTGGGGGGGGCAAGATAAAACACTAATGATTGTTTTAAATTTAGTGGATTGTTCATGTTCTGGTTCAGACAGGGGATGGGTTCAACTTGGGTATAGAAAAACATTGGAAAGAAAAGTGGACTAAAACTTCCAACCTCAAGCCAAAAAATAGATCAAATATTAGGGGGGGAATTGTAATTGCAAGGAATCAATGTCCTGTCCTGTGCTCCAGGGCAGTGCAGTGAGACCGTCCCCTGCCCTCAGCAGGGTGCCCTCCAGAGAGGGCAGCTTTGGGTTGTGCTGCTGATGGGGCCATCGCACACAGTCCTGCTCCCTCCCCCAGATTGGGGAGACGGATGCCCTGCTGCCCTGTGAAACAGGCTGTTGGCATTTTTGGCTTGAGGTGGGGTGGAGATCCAAATGTCTTCCTTTGGTGATACCAGCTTGTCTGTGCTGCAGGGTTCAGCGGAGGGGCAGTGCTCACCAGCGGGTGCTGCTCGCTCCCCTTTCCCGCCTTCCTCTGCCCACTGGCTGAAGGGGGGTGTGGATGGGCCTTATTGTTAACTGATTTGGTGCCAAAATGTAACGGTTTTCGCAAAATGTATAAAAGGGGAGGGGAGCCGGGAGCATGTGCACTTCTGGTTGATGCAACTTAGCCTCAGGTGTGCATCCAGTGCTGCTTCCTTGCTTTGCAAAATTTAATACCTCATAATAAATTTTTCATAATAAACTTTTGTTTGATTTGATAAAAATTTTGCATTGTCCGTTTTTGACAGGAACAAAACACACCCATGCCCCAAATGAAGTCCAGCTTTCACGTGGGCCTGGGTAGCTTCTGCAATTCAGAGGTGCTTGAGATCTGGGAGTGAAAGCCAGCAGACATAAGAACAGGACAATGTGTTCTGCCTGCTTTGCTCACCAGCACCGTACCCTGATTTCACAGAAACACGATGACTCTGGAGCTCACCCTGTACAACCCCCAGTGCTCCATGTGGGCCCTCAGCAGTGCCCAGGGATGGGAAAGTTCTCATCCTTCTACCTGCTCCTCTGAGCACAACATGGAGAGAGATGCTTGCCTGCCTTTTCCTGCCCAGAGAAGGTTCCCTCTCCTGCTCCCTTGCTCAAAACCTGAAGGAATCCACCCAATTATCAGGTCTGTAGGTTCCTCCATACCCTTGAACCAAGACAGAGACTACTTAGTGAGGTTTCTCCTCTCTACCATCACTAGCAGGTCAGTATGGGTCACAAAGAAGCCCTGCACAGCTTAACCCACTTAAGGGTGCAATGCTCCACATAGGACGGAAAGCAAAACCGATCTATGAATGCATGGAAGTGCTTTGGGGCAGCAGAAAGCATCTCCAAGATGTTTGGGGACAGGAGAGTATAGGAAAAGGTTTTTTTGAAGCCGTTTTGCTGTTACAGCTCTCAAGCACCCAGAACTTCAAGGCTTTAAGGACTGGCAGCCACTGCCAAATATATTCTAATGAAACGACTAAAACTTCATTGTCTCTCGCAAGAAATATTGCTGACATTTAGACATTTGATAAGCTTTCTGTCTAGCATTTCTACTTGTTTTTTTCCACTCCACTATTTTCTCAAGATACAGATGTCAGAACAGTAATTCCCTTAGTTAGTATATTGGCTTTAATCAAGTAAAACAAAGGGCAAGTAATTAGACAAATAACCTGAGCAAGTGTGGAAAACCAGTCTGTGTGGTTTTCCTTTCTGTTATGTCTGTACTGTTTGCACACTATGGATCCAATAACAGGCTTGCTTCAATAGCACCTCCTGTACGAGGGCAGGCTGAGAGAGTTTAGGTTGTTCAGCCTGGAGAAGACAAGGCTCTGAGGAGACCTTAGAGCCGCTTCCAGTACTGAAAGGGGCTCCAGGAAAGCTGGGGAGGGGCTCTTGATGAGGGAGTGCAGGGATAGAATGAGGGGAAAGGTTTTCAGCTGAAAGGGGGGAGATTGAGATGATATTTTTAGGAAGAAGTGTTTTCCTCTGAGGGTGGTGAGGCCCTGGCCCGAGTTGCCCAGAGCAGTTGTGGCTGCATAGCCCTGAAGTTGTTCAAGGCCAGGTTGGATGGGGCTTTGAGCCCCTGATCGGGTGGGAGGTGTCCCTACCCATGGCAGGAGGTGAAACTGGATGGACTTTGAGGTCCCTTGCAGCCCAAACTATTCCATAATTCTGATTCTTAGTAGTAACACCAAGAACACACTTGCGTACATTGAATATGAATTAAGTTTAGACACTAAAAGAGGTTCCTGGCCAAGGGAATGAAGTCAGGGCAGCCTCCCCAGTGTAGCATAATAGCAGATTTCAAGACTGATGCACGTGACTTTACAGAAGCTGGCTGCCTGCAAGAGGAACATAATCTGAACGCAGGGGAGCAAGACAAAGCTTCTGCCTTGTGCTCCTCGGTGCAGAGGCATCCACAAGCTGGCACATAAGCTGCGCTCCTTGTTACTCACACAGCTCCTTTATTTGTTGACCCCTGGTTTTGCCTTCCTGAATTCCACTCAGGATCAGGTGAAACAGACTCCCAAGAAGTCTTAGTAAAAAACCAAATTGCCGGTAGCTTAGCAGCAGTGTGGTTTCAAAAACATCATGAATGAACCTTGCTTCTCAGCCGTCCTGCAATCCCCACCGCCAGATGTCACTCATTCACAGCAATGAAAGTTAGCAAACAACATGAGGATGGGAGCCTGCAAAGAGGAGCCTTATTCACACACCAGAGCTTGTTAGACACTTGAATCAATTATCTCCCGGTTTGTTTTAGCTCAAAATAAAGGAAGGGACATGACATCTTAATTGCTGTTTGTCCTTTCATAATATCTGTCTTGTCATCACAGGGAGGAGATCATTACTCATAAATATGCTTCTTAACAGTGGCCGCTCAGGTATCTCAGGATACTTCTTTAGTCATTCCTGACATTAAAACCCTAGGAATGCAAAAGCAGGTGACTGTTTCAACTCTCCAGTGATGTTGACTGATCCAATACACACATTGTGCTACTCATGACCTCAGTTGTTTTCCATGTGCCTCCTTCCATCAGCCTTTCCATGTTCTGCCCTTGGTTCGATTCAGGTCAGGTTCCAGACAGAAGCCAAATTCTTGTGGAAGAGTTTGTGTCCCAACAACAAGCAAGCAAATAAGCAAAATCAGAACTGGCACAATCCCACAACACATCAGGTACGTATCAGCTGCAGCCCTTGGCTGCACTGCTGGCATTTTTGGCTGATATTTAGCAGTCTCTGATTTCAACATCCAAAAAAGAAACCGAACTCTAATATTGCAGCTACAGGAGTCAGGTACAGAAAGTGTTTCAGTGCTGATATAAAGCTTCAGGAACCAATTTCTTATAACAACAGGTTAGGGATGATTTTATCAATACAAACTCTTAAATTTGTGTGCCAGTCGCATACACTGGTGATATTTCCTGCACAGCGGGCACCACCACTTACATTCCCACACCAGCAACTGAGGGATGTCAAGAGCATGGAGGTCTCCTCCAGCAGAGGCACCATTGCAGGTCCACAGGCTTAGAGGCCATTCATTTCCAACTTTAATGACTGTGATTCTAACACATCCATCTTCCCCCTGCTTCTGCAAAGCTGAAGGCATAAACACCACTACAGAACAGACAACATGAGCACAGGGAGGGACACTTCTTTCTGAGAGGACACAACACCTAACAGCTCTCACCTGCACTCTCTGGCTCTGCACATTTCAAGTCTAGTTTCTAGAGCACAGTTAAGGTGTCACTGAGCTCCTCATAGGCACTCAGGGTTACAGATGACTTCTCCACACACAGCAGTTCAAAGGTGCCATTGTTCTGAACACAAGGATATGAGATCACTTCATACAGGAGCATGGGAAGGCTTACGCAGTCGCTAAGCATCACCAAGGCTCAGTAACGATACAGCGATGCTTTATATGGGATCACAGTCTACATCTGCACTCTCTTGACTTCACATTTATTGACAACAGCCCTGTTTTGTACCACACTGAGCACAGAGCATAACTCCAGGCACCACAGCTGTGGCTTTGTTAATGATCTCCATAAATCCTGCTTAAGCAGGGACAAGAGGAGAATTATGCAAATGACCGTTTCTGTACCATATGCATTGGAAACTGAAGACATCCCAAAATAAGTAGCAGAACGCACGTGCTTTAACCTGCATACTCAAGATACACAAGAGGGGAAACAGCTTAGGCATTTATTTCAGGAGTTACAGAACAATAGGAAAGGGAACACAGACATATGTACAAAGCATGGCTGTTGGGAACACAAGGAGAATGAGAGACATCTCAAATACCACTGTGAATGAAGAACCTTTCCAAGCAGACTTGGTGATGGAAGCAGTGGCACAGAGTGGCTGCTCTGTCCGCGCAGGCACCAGTCATACCTGGCAGCTGGACAAGATGTCCTCCACAAACAGCTTGTAGACCCAGGCGTCACCTTTAAGCCGCTGCCACCGGATGCCCAGCACTTCAGGTTTACTGAGTTGACACACTTCCAATTCAAACTCCGCGGTTACTTTGCCAACATCCGACCGCATTTTACATTTCAGGGTGTAACTGCACAAAACAAAGGGAAAATAATAAAAAACTGTTTAATGGTTTTTTTGCAATGCAATTTCAAAATACTAAAAGCACTTTACAGAAATTATCCCGCTGCTATTCAGAACATTGAGAAACAACCCAGAATTTAGCGAGTTGAGAGCTTGGAATACTTCAGTCCCAGAACACCATCGTTGTGCCAAAGTACCAAGGAGAACACCAGTGTCCTGCCCAGACACAGGAACCACAGGTGCCACAGATTCCCATCTCAGAGCGCACGGCTAGAAGGATGGAGATGTTCCTAGCATTTGTCCAGAGAAGAAACACTGTTGCAGATAAGCTGCTGTAGCTCAGCAGGCGTGAAAAGGGAAAAACCGGATGTGAAGTTTAAATCGTTACATTGGGAGAAGGTCCTTCTGTGCAATTCAGCATCCTTCCAGATTTTGAGCTTGGAAATGCATCAGAGGGAAAAGAACTCTAAATGATAGATATTGTAAAACGTCAGTCAAGATGATGATCTCAGGGCTAGAGCACCTCTTCTATGAGAACAGGCTGAGAGAGTTGGGGTTGTGGGTCCTGGAGAAGGCTCCGATGAGACCTTAGAGCAGTTTCCAGTACTGAAAGGGGCTCCAGGAAAGCTAGGGAGGGACTCTTGATCAGGGAGTGCAGGGATAGGATGAGGGGGAATGGTTTGAAGCTGAAAGAGGAGAGATTGAGATGAGATGTCAGGAAGAAGTGTTTTCTGTGAGGGTAGTGAGGCCCTGGCCCAGGTTGCCCAGAGAATTCATAGCTGCCCCATCCCTGGTGGTTTCAAGGCCAAGTTGAATGAGGCTTTGAGCCCCTGATCAAGTGGGAGGTGTCCCTGCCCATAGCAAGGGGTGGAACTGGATAGGCTTTGAAGTCCCTTCCAACCCAAACTACTGTATGATTCTGTGACTCTAAGATCTTATTTTTAGAAAACACATATCCAGAGGGGAATACGGCATTTCTTTCATGCATGGGGAACCTGGAAGCAGGCTTGGATCAGAATTAGGAGCCAATACTACTCTCAGTACCTGAGTGTAGTTAGTAAATCCTACAAATTAAAATACAAATCTTACAAACTAAAACCACACAAAGGCATGTCGATCACATGCAGCTTTTAAAACATATGGAAGGTGTTCAAAGAGCATGTGCTGTGGCACTTTGGGACAGGGTTCTGTCGGCAAAAAGGTGCTGGGCTGATGGTGGGAGCGGATGAGCCAAGAGGGCTTTTCCACCCTCAGTGATTCTGTGATTCAAAGGTCTCTTGGCTAAATGCTAATGTCTTTTGAATGCCAAGAATGAGGGTTAAGTAATAGGCATAAACATTGTCTCCCCAAATTGTCCGATTTGGCCATGAGACTGTACCATAACAACCATTTTTTTGTCACAATTTCATGATAGAGACAAAATTCACATCGGTCTCATGTTTATCAGTGCATATCTGTCAGTCAAACAGCAGTGTTAGAGCTCAATGCAAGTTGTTTTCCAGTGTGTGCACACATTCATTTGGTGCACTATACGCTTTCTCTAAAATCATTGTATTTTAGAACACAGGGCTGAGAAAGTCAGTTTAAATACTTGGCTTTATCAAGGACTGCAGTACTAACTACAGAAATAGAAGTTCAAGTCATCATAACTTACACTTACCCCTTCTGAACATGTTCCAGATGCTTATTCGAAAGAACAGTGGTCAGCTCATTCAGCAGTTGGTCTGGATTCTGCAGCTGAGTGATGGTAACATTATAGTGTGCCTGAAAGTAGTCAGATTGGTAGAGAAACAGTTAAGGAACAAAAATAACCATCTTCCTCCTAAAACCGAGGACATTATGAAAACTTTTCATAAAGAAAGCTTCGGAACAGCAAACCACAGTAACTTCCCAATATTATCATAATACTGACGTTTTAATAGCACCAGAAACACCAAGCAACAGCTGCTGGACAGGTGGTATCGAAGCATGTATGAGCTATAAGCCATGATATTAGGAGAAAATATTTTTATTGATGATACTGACAATGAGATCAAGTGCACCCTCAGCAAGCTTACAGATGACACCAAGCTGAGTGGTGTAGTTGTCACACCAGGATGGGATGTTATATAGAGGGATCTGGACAAGCTGGAGGAGTGGGCCTAGGTGAACCTCATGAGGTTCAACAAGGCCAAGGGCAAGGTCTGACACCTGAGTCAGGGCAATCTGTGGATTCAATAAAGTATGGGGGACATGTGATTGAGAGCACCCCTGAGCAGAAGGACTTGGGATGCTGGGGGGATAAGAAACTTGACCCGAGTCAGCAACGTGTGCTCACAGCCTGGAAAACCACCATGTCCTTGGCTGCTTCCAAAGCAGCGTGGCCAGCACGGCCAGGGAGGGGATTCTGCTCTGCTCTCCAGAAACCCTACCTGCAACCCTGTGTCCAGTTCTGGAGTCCCCAACATAAGAAGGGTATGGAACTGTTGGAGCAAGTCCAGAGGAGGCCATGGAGATGATGCAAGGGTCAGAGCACCTCTACTGTGAGGACAGGCTGGAAGAGTTAGGGTTGTTCAGCCTTGAGAAGAAATGGCTGTAGGGAGACCTTACAGGAGCTTCCAGTAGGGAAAGGGGCTCCAGGAAAGTTGGAAGGGGCTTTTTATACAGGCGTGGAGTGACAGGACAAGGGAGAACAGCTTTAAATTGGAAGGTGGAAGATTTAGACTGGACATTAGGAAGAAATTCTTCCCGATGATGGCGGTGAGGCCTTTGCTCAAGTTGCCCAGAGAAGTTGTGGCTGCCCCATCCTTGGATGTGTTCAGGCCAAGCTGGATGGGTTTTGGAGCCCCTGATCCAGCAAGGGGTGTCCCTGCCCATGGCAGGGCATGGAACTGGATGGGCTTTGAGGTTCCTTCCGTCCCAAACCATCCTCTGGTTTCTATGATCATAAAATCCAAAGTAGCTGTGCTGGGGCAGCACAGAGGCTATAAAAAGTATTTGCCATACAACTGCTCAGAGCACCCAGCTACATCCTCCCAAGGTAGGAGACAGCCAGCAGCGCTGCTCAGTCTCAGCACTTCTATGGCCAAGGAACAGGCTTGGTGCCATGTGGATTTTCTAGGACTAACACACCACTGTGTTCACAGTAACTGGCAACTTTCTGCTGAGGAGTTTACTGTTATGGGTGTTTTATATCACATCTGTTACTTCATATAATGAACTTGTCCAATAAGTGACCTATTTAACAACTTCCAAGAACCCATATGTAATGGGAGAAGGCACATCCTGCCTGCCATATGCAACACTCTGCTCAGCTGCTGAGGTCACAGCAGCAGACAAGACAAGATGATAAAACAGCCTGAGAAATGAACAAAGCTTGAGCATGCAAAGTCAAAGATTGGTTCTTTCAGTTCCTATTCAGTCTAAAAGGTTCCTCACTCCCTGCCATCACTGCTGCAGTGCTGTCAAAGCTCTGTCTTCCCTGACTGTAGTCCAGCGTTCCTGGACATGCATCGGCAGTTTTGCCATGTCCATAAGCTATGGACAAGGAAAACAGATGCAAAAGGATGAAAGCATTTAGAGAAAGAATATCTAGGTCTTGCTTTTAGCTGCTCGAGTTCCCAAGTTATTAGCACACCCTGGACTCCCATCCGAGAAGCTAGTCAGGTTTGCAGCCAACACATGCCCTCAACTCATAAGAATGCTGCCTTCGCTCTTGGAAAAGCTTCTGAATGGAATACAGTAGCTGAATTGCACGAGCTAAAAGCACTGTGTTCCTTTTACTGATAAGCAGTTTAGTAAAAGCTTAGGGTTTTTTTTCAGTAAAAACTAAACTTAGTTAGGTACAGGAGGAGTTGGAACAGCAGCAGGTCCAGGAGCCGGACAGCTTAAGGGCACATCACTTAAATCTAGAGAATCGTTTATGCCTCAGTGACAGCCTCACCTTCTTAATCACATTTCACACATTTCCTCTACTGATTCACGTATGAATTTCTCTCTGTATATTTTTTGAGGTATATTAGCTGACTGAGGATGCTAATATACTAATGAAACACTAATATACAGTGTTTCATGAATGCCATTCCACGTGTATCCTACAAAACTAACATGAACCGCATGAGCCAGCTTTGGGAGGTACAAATCATCAATGCAATTCTAAAGCACTCTGTGCACAGCACTAGTGGAGGAACTGCTTTTTCTACAGCTAAAGAGGAACAAATGGCCAACTGGCTAAGATGCAGCGACATCAAAACTTTAAAAATCAGAATTACACTGACAGTGCCAGAAATTCTTTCATGGAGAGGTAGTTATTCAGGCGTTAAGTTTAATCTTGGGTCCTCTTGACATCTTAAAGACTGCCTTGGGACACATGTATCCTACTTGGACCACAGACACCTAAGCCAGAAATATTACCAGAACTCATTTGTTTTCAGAAGGAGAGCCAGAAACACCTTTGTACAAGTAACACAATTAAAAGTTTCCAGCTAGGGTTCTTTTAGATCCACTCTGCTTCCCTCACATTTTGTTTAGATGGGATATGAAAAGCAATGGCCAGACTCCTCCCTTCATCTGTTGGTGACTTCCCAGAGCCCAGCCTAATGCAACACCTCTTGGCAATAACTGGGACATTGTCATGTTGACAGAGACACAGCCAGAGCAACCACACTGTCTTGGAAAACGTGGGCAAGTCCGATCACAGACGTTCTCACAGGCACCCAAGGCACTGGATGTTTTCAATTATTAAACTTTGTATGTAAAAGTTCTCCAGCAATGATACCTTAGTCTTCCTGGGATGATCTCTTGTGAACAGTTTCTTTTTGCTTGCTGTAAGCATCGTCATCACTTTATCCAGGCCTCTTTCCAGACTTCCGAATATTTTGGCTTTCCTCTTCTTTTGGCTACTACCCAAGTAATCGAGATCCACTTCCACTGAATTACACCTGTTGCACGACAAATTGATCAGTCATTTTCCTCTGTACTTCAAAATGCAATTTCAGACATCACTAAAATATCACCAGACCTGACAGGAGGAAGGAAACCAAAGCAGTTTATTATGAGAGTTTGTTTGAAAGTCAGTAGAGATTTAAACCCAGAGATGTGTATAGAAACTGCCACTCCCAGGGAGCTGGAATGAGAAAGAATTTACATAGAGAACAGGCATATACTCTGAAGACAATTGAGTTATGTAGTTTTAAACTTTTGTCTGCTTTTACTGTTTTCCAGTGAATGGAGAAAGAGGTTTTAGGACAGCTTTTACTATGGGAATGGAAAGGAGAGGTTACTGTTGTAACAAGGTGTTCAAGGCAGAACATGGATTAAGGTAGTCCTGCTCTAAATCAAAAAGCTGCGCAAATAACTGGACACGTACCTTGGTTCAAGAAGAACTTCAGCTGCTGCCAATTCACCTGTGTTTCTGGGCTTCTTAGCTGGGGTGATTGCAGTGAAATGGCTCCCTGAAAGAAAGCATCCAAGACAAAGTAGGTTGGGTTTTTAATAAAGGATTTTTAATTCAGCAAGAATTTCTCATTATAGAATCGTATAGCTTCCAGTTCTAAAAAGGGCTCCAGTAAAGCTTGGGAGAGGCTCTTTGCAAGGGCCTGTAGTGGTAAGACAAAGGGAATGGCTTTAAACTGGAAGGGGGAAGATTTTGATTGGTCATTAAGAAGAAATTCTTCCCGAAGAGGGTGGTAAGGGCCTGGCCCAGGTTGTCCAGAGCAGTGGTGGCTGCCCCATCCCTGGAGGTGTTCAAGGCCAGGCTGGAAGGGGCTTTGAGCCTATGATCCAGTGGAAGAGGTCCCTGCCCATGGCAGAGGGTGGAACTGAACGAGCTTCGAGGTCCCTTCCAGCCCAAACCATTCCATGATTCTATGATTAATTACATCCAGTGCACCTTTGAGGGCCTCTGTCTGAACAAGTACAGTCTGTACTCGTGTGTCAATCCAACTCTTCACACAAGGAGTCTTTGGAGCAGGAAGTGCAGAGGGCATTTCATTTCTTAAATCTGGCTCCTTATCAATATTCTCTTTGTTTTCATGCTCCTTCAATGCCACTTTTCTTGTCACTGGATTTGACAGTATGAATTCCGTATCACCCAGCTGAACATCAGGCGTTGAATGCTGTGAGAGACGTAACAAAAAAAAAAAGACATCCCTTGCTGCATTCCGATCACATTCAGGGATGTTAGAGACAAGGAAACTTTAAAATCGCAGTAGGTTAAAAACATCCTGCATTGCTTGCCTACTTAGCAAAAAAGTTAAAAGCCCTTCAATATTTCTGATTCCCCCTATTATTTGCTAACAAACATCTCCAGCAATTTGCCACTTGATCTGGTCTTGTAAATTCAGCTTGCACATTTGAGACTACTCCTTACCAGCTCATGTAAACTCAGCTGAGAGTTCCATTTGGTTCAATTGTTTAATTTTAATTGCTACATTGGATTTTCTTGCCTAATACAGACAGGCTGAGCTGCCTCAAAGACTTGTCCAGCTCTAGCCTAGCTCTGAGATCTTGTTTCCTGCACCTTGTTGTTTTCCCTTCAGTTTTCAAATCCTCAGACACCTTTATTTATTCCCTAGGTGCTGTTTCTACACAAACCAAACATCAAGGCTCAAGTTATTAAATTAATCAGGTCTTACAGCTGGAGGAATCCACAATTTATGTTCAAGGCTGGGTTGTATTGGGCTTTGAGCCTCTGATCCAGTGGGAGATGTCCCCGCCCGTGGCAGGGGGTGGAACTGAATGGGCTTTGAGGTCCCTTCCAGGCCAAACCATTTTGCAATTCTATACATTTAACACATTTATCCACTCAGTTTGTAACTCCCCTCAGCCAGGGTGCACCAAACATTTAAATATGTAATCAGTTCCTATGTACTCAAGAAGAAGATTTTTTTGGATTAAGAGTATATCTATTACTTTGAAAGGAATTAGTATGTAATCTTCAAACACCTTTCTCTTGCGAGTATGTATTTTAAATTCCTCTGACGGCAATTCTTCAGAGAGTGAACCTATGCTACGATGTTCCACGGATTGAGACGCATTGAGTTCTTCCAGGTAGCCTGGCACATTTCCACACCTCATCATTTTCTCTGGCTGAAAAGAAAGATTCATTTGAGATTGAGATTCCAGTAAACTACTAAAAAGAAAATTGAATCAGAAAAGTGTCGCTAAAATAAAAATCTTATTTCTAGATTCCTAATTATTGTTACGAGCTAATGGAATTTCCTGTGCCCATGACTTAAGTTTTATAACAAGAATTTAGTAATGCTGTTACCTTTATTTAACTCTTGAAGATAAGTTCACATGTCTTCTCTTCTTTCTTTGTACTGAATGCAGATGACTTCCAATTTAAAGCTGTTTGCCCTCATCCTGTGACTCTAGGCCCTTGGAAAAAGTGCCTCTGGAGCTTTCCTGCAGCTCCTTTCAGTACTGCTCTAAGGTCTCCCCAGAGCCTTCTCCAGGCTGAACAACCCCAACTCTCCCAGGCTGTCCTCATAGCAGAAGGACTCCATCCCTTGCAACATATCTGTGGCCTCCACTGGACCCATTCCAAGAGTTCCATGTCCTTCTTATGTTGTGGATTCCAGACCTGGACACAGGGCTCCACTGCGGTCTCACTAGACCAGAATCCCCTCCCTGGCCCTGCTAGTCCCACAGCTTTGGATGCAGCCCAGGACACGTTGGGTTTCTGGGCTGCGAGTGCACGTTGCCAGCTTATGTTGCCAGCTTATGTTGAGCTTCTCCTCCCTAAGCACTCCAAGCCCTTCTTCTCAGTGCTGCTCTCAATCATGTCATCCCCCAGCCTGTGCTGGAACCATGGATCACTCCAGTCCAAGTGCAGGACCCTGCCCTTGTTGAACCTTGAGGTTCACACAGCCCCACTTTTCCAGCTTGTCCAGATCCCTCTGGATGATATCCTGCCCTTCTGGTATGACAACTGCCCCACTCAGCTTGGTGTCATCTGCAAACTTGCTTTCATAAATGAAAACATTAAACAGATCACAGGCAACTTCAGACCATTCCCATGAGCAGCCAAGGAGAGATTCCACGCAATACTCATGATGTACCATGTTGTCCCAGACGATTATTGCACTAATGATAACTTGCAGAAGCAGCCCAGCCTATTAAAACACATTAATGAGGAGACTGAATTGCCTAATGACTTTGACTGCCTGCACAAACATGATCTTAGCTTAGAGTGCCAGCCTGTTTTCTGAGGCAGACCATTGTGAATGCAGAGTGGTGTTTTAACGAGCACATTGTCCAGTTGAAGTCAAAACCTTACCTCCAGGCCTGTTGATTGTGATGGGTCGGCATGCTCGGCAAGACCCAGACACCTTAAGTGAATGCATTTGCCATATGCCTTCTTGTGTTGAAGCAGGAGATACATTGCTGACAGATGATCATAGTTCCACTAGAGAAAAGAAGAGTATTTTAATCTCCTGTTTGGAAACATTGTGAGCACAAAGAAAACTTAACCTTCAGAAAGCTTCTGCATTTCCGCAGTCTGTTCCACCTGATGTAGAACCTGAGAATCATAGAAGCATAGGATGGTTTGGGTTGGAAGGGACCTCAAAGCCCATCCAGTTCCACCTCTTGCCATGGACAGTGACATCTCCCACTGGATCAGGGGCTCAAAGCCCCATTAAACTTGGCCTTGAACACCTCCAGGGATGGCAGCCACGACTGCTCTGGGCAAGTTGGGCCAGCACCTTTCCCTCCCCATCCCCAGGAAAATATTTCTCCCCAAGATCTCAACTCAATCTCCCCTCTTTCAGCTGAAAACTGTTCCCCCTTGTCCTATCCTGCATTCCCTCATCAACAGCCCCTTTCCTGGGCTTTCCTGGAGCCCCTTTCAACACTGGAAGCTGCTCTAAGGTCTCTCTGGAGCCTTCTCTTCTCTAGGCTGAACAACCCCAACTCTCTCAGCCTGGCCTCATAGCAGAGGTGCTCCAGCCCTTGCACCATCTCCCTGAATGTACTATCAGACTTCAGCTGATTTATACCGTGTTGGAGATGCAGAAACTGAGCACAGCGGTTGTTACTTGGAAGTCAGCTCATAGAAAACTCACAACAGTGAAAACTCCTCACAATAGTGAAAACTCCTCACAATAGTGAAAACTCCTCACAATAGTGAAAACTCACTCTGGGACCAGAATCTGCTGAGGTGAATGGCAGAACTCTTAAATCAGTTTAGCCGAGATTTCAACTTCTGTTGAGATTTTCTGTTGAAATCTCGGCTAAACTGATCTAACAGTTTTCATTACATTCAGCAGCCTTGCTTGTGAGGAGTACAGGTACAATGCCTGGCAGGTTTGCACAAGAGTACAATCAGCTTACGTTAGTTATAATGAATTAGAAATCCTCCAGTAACAGACTGTGGAAACGCCACAATCCTATTTGGAATGACTTTTCCCTTTCAGATCATTCAGATTTTTTCCTATAACTGCAGAACAAGTAGCCTTCACTCCACAAAACCATCAGAACACATTCTAAAACCTTGTTTCTACCACAGTTATGTGGGAAACATAGCAAGTTTTCCAAAGCTTAGAACTACGTTATTGCTACCATGCATAAAGCAGCAAAAAATTCAGTTTCAAGGGAGATTCTTCAAATGCAGGTTAAAGCTGGAACACACATCATGTTTTAAGTCTCTTCTACAGTTCACAATGCCATTGTTAACAATTCCCCAATTCTTCTAGAAATAGTCAGCTCGGCTTCTGTTTTTTGCATCGAGAGCGATTAAACATAAATGTAACTCCCCAAAATAGCTGGGCAATCACCACCCACGTGAAGTTTAATAAGGACAAGCGCTGGATTTTGCACCCAGCACACAGCAACCCTGGGTGTCCATAGAGCGTGGGGAGTGCAAGGCGGAGAGCAGCCTTGTGGAAAGGGATTTGGGGCTCTGGCCGAGGTAACCACGAGCCAGCAGAGCCCCGGCAGCCAAGAGGGCAAACGTGTCCTCGGTCCATGAAGCACAGCATTACCAGCCAGGCAAGGAAGCAGATTGTCCTGTTGTGCTCTATACTGGGGCAGCCCCACCTCAAGCACTAGGGCACTTCTGGGGCCACAGAGTAAAAAGGATTCAAAGCTGCTGGACAGCATTCTGGAGCGCATAGAGCTGGGGAAGGGTTTAGAGGGGAAGCATGTGAGGAGTGGTTCACGTCCCTGGGTCTGTTCAGAGGAGGCTGAGGGGAGATCTCATCGTCCTCTGCAGCTTCCTCACACTGGGAAGAGAAGCAGGCACTAAGGTCTTCTCTCTGGACCTGAGGGAATGGCAATAAGATGCCGGGGGCAGGAGGATTAGGCTGGACATTAGGAGCAGGTTCTTCCTCCAGAGGGTGGTGGAACACTGGAACAGCTCCCAGGGAAGCAGTCACCAAGCCTGACAATATCTCAGAAGCCACCAGACTGTGTGAATGTTGGGGTGTCCGGTGCAAAGACAGGAGTCACTTGATGGCCATTGTGGGTTCCTTCTAACTCAGGTCATTCAGATTATGTGAAAATGTGTTTTATAGTCTGCCTGGATGATGCTCTGATTTTTTCCTCCTCCCCCATCTTTCTCCCCCCCCAGTTGCTTATTGAACCATTCCAAAGGAAAGATTTAAGACAGAAAATGCATCTGTTGCCCAACTCTGAATTTCTGACAGTCTATGTTGACTTCACGATATTCTGAAGGATTTTACCATGGTGAGAAATAGCAGTAAGGTTTAGGAAAGATACTAGAATCGCAGAATGGCTGGGGTGAAAAGAAACCTCAAAGCCCATCCAGTTCCACCCCCTGCCATGGGCAGGGACACCTCCCACTGGATCAGGGACTCCAAGCCCCATCCAACATGGCCTTGAACACCTCCAGGGATGAGCCAGACACAGCTTCTCTGGGCAGCCTGGGCCAGGGCCTCACCACCCCCACTGTGGAAAAAGATCACGAGAAGAAAGATCACAAGCACAATTAAAGGTAGAAAAGGGAAAAACGAGTTTGAACTTCAGTACTGTATCTATAAACTAGAGCTAGATTCTGAAGTTCCACAGAGGCTTCATAATTCTGAAAAGGATAGATATTTCATGCTTGAGAATGACTGAGCATTAGTCAGTACAGTAAATTTATTTAGCATATTACTATGTAATTACTGTAAATTACTGGTATATAGTCCTTACCTGTGACAGTAATTCCGATACAGTCTCACGGCTCTTTTTATGGAGCACAGAAAGCACTGTTATGCAGTCTTCATCAAGATGTCTCAGCTGCAAGAACACAACGAATATTGAAGCACGAGGCTTCGAAGTTCTCTCATGATCTATGTCTGACTAACACTGTTGTGAAACCCCATGTGCTGAGTCAATAATTAACTGTCATTTCAGACACTGTGTTTTAAGTACTTAAAGTATTTAAATAGTTAGCATCACAGCTAAATATTGTAGGGAACAGACTGATAAAGCCATACAACCCCAATAGCTCCATACTCCAGCCCCTCCTTGGTGAGAGGTGGTGAATTAAAATAAGAAAGTCTCACAGCAGAGATTTTTACCAGAAATGGAAGCTACACTTCCATCTCTTCTTAAATATTCAAAGCCATCAGACATGCAGCTCTGGAGCCAGCCAGAGATGATGCTACACAGTGAAGCTGTACTATATCTGGAGAAAGAGTGGCATCCAGTGCTCAAAGACAGGCATTGCCTGTAAACACATGAACTTCTCCGTGGTGCTTACTACTGACAATGAGATAATCCTTCTCCCCCTCCAACCTCCTTAGTCTCACACAAATAAAACAAGTGTTAGAAACAGGATGAATATACTTTCAACGAGGTGAAATTTTTATTCAAACTAGCAATTTTCAGCAAGGACTAGATATAAGACGAGAACCACAGAATCATTTAAGTTGGAAGGGGCCTCAAAGCCCACGCAGTTACACCCCTTGTCATGGCAGGGATACCTCCCATTGGATCAGGGTGCTCAACCATGATCACACCTACATGCCCTCAAGAACGTGTGATTTACATCTCAAGGAAAGCTTTGATCAAGCATCCTACAGAATCTACTTCCCATTCCTATGTGGAAAACTTCACTTTTTACAATAAGGCAGAGTTTTTTGCAAATTAAGCATCAGCTTCAGAATAAAATGAAAACACATTTAAAAATTCCTCCTTAAGGGAAACTAATAATGGTTTGACAGCAAAAAGAATCATAAAGGAACCACGGCCATCTCAAAGTTCATCTTTGGAGATATGTCCTCACAGTCCTGAGAGAGCAGAAGCCAGTAAAGATTATATTAAATAATATTCACCAGTTACTTACTGGGCATTTGCTTTGCCACTGAACAGCATCAGAATAACCCTGCATGAGCCAGGGGTGTCTCAATATATGTTTAACTGTGATCCGCTTCTTTGGGTCCACCTGTTGGGTGATAAAAACAAAGCTGGTGCTGAAATCCCAGAGAAGAGCAGAAGAAACCATTTGCCATCAACTCAGATTTTTAGGGTGGTGAGAAGCTCAAATGAAACCAACATAGTTCAACAGCTTCACCAAAAGGAAGGTAAGACGCACAAGCTGTGAGGAGCAGTTACAAAATATTCAGCATTGGCCAAGATCTTAGATGCAACCCAAACGCATGGTAAGTATGTTCAGCTTCATTTATAAAATAGAACAGTTTGGATTGGAAGGGACCTCAAAGCCCATCCAGTTCAACCCCCTGCCATGGGCAAGGACACCTCCCACTGCATCAGGTTGCTCAAACCCCCATCCACCCTGGCGTTGAACACATCCAGGGATGGGGCAGCCACCACTTCTCTGAGCAACCTGAGCCAAGGCCTCACCACCACCATTGGGAAGAATTTCTTCCTAATGTCCAGTCTAAATCTTCTGCCTTCCAATTTAAAGACATTCCTCCTTGTCCTGTCACTCCATGCCCTTGTAAAAAGCCCCTCTCCAGCTTTCCTACAGCCCCTTTCCCTGCTGGAAGCTCCTCTACGCTCTCACCAGAGGCTTCTCTTCTCCAGGCTGAACAACCCAAACTCTCTCTCAGTCTGGCCTCATAACAGAGGTGCTACAGCCCTCGCACCACCTCTGTGGCCTCCTCTGGACTCATTCCAACAGCTCCATGTCCTTCTTATGCTGGGGATTCCAGAACTGGACACAGGACTCTAGGTGGGGTCTCAGCAGAAGAGAGCAGAGGGGCAGAATCCCCTCCCTCCCTGCTGGTCCTACTGCTTCAGATGTAGCCCAGGACACAGTTGGCTTCTGAGCTACAAGTGTTGCCAACTCATGTCAAGCTTCTCATCCCCCAGCACCCTAAGTCTTTCTCTGCTCTTATAAAGAGTTGTTATTTATATAGCCCAATTAAGAACAACCAAACACAGGCTGCTTGCAGTTTAATTAAAAAAAAACCCAAAACTTTGCTTAATTACTACAATATCAAATCATCCTTCACAAAGAATTTTCAGCAGAAGGCAATATTAACATTTTCTCCAAGAATTTGTAACCTTTTCCTGTTTGAACACTGAATATTATTTAATTTATGCAATGTTTTACTACAACATTTTGTAGTCCCATGGAATAGAAGGAATACCTTTACCTGCAGCATTTCATTAAGCAGTAGTATACTGCTAGGAGAGAGCCACTTGGGAGTGAAGTATTTTCCTCTCTGCAGAAAGGAAGAGGATTTAGAATGAACCTTGAACAGCCAGCTCAAAAGAAACTGATAAATTACTTGGATGATGGTGACATTTGTATTCAGTACAAAGGATGAACTGCAGGCACAGGCAAACTTGGCTTTAAGACTTGAATAAATGTAACAGCAGTGCTAAATCCCAGCTCTATGAGTAAGGAAAATGCTATGTTTGAATTATCAGCTGCAGTTTTCATGCACTCAGCTTATAAGACTTCTCCATCTCAGGCCACAGCACAGCTATCCTGCTTCTCATCTGCTGTGCTGTTTTATCACATTAACTTGATAAGGTTTAGAAATGCAAACATGTTGGAGCATGAATATTACAAATGACTGATATTAAGACTTAGAAATGTGAATATTCATTGAAAACACTACTTTTTAGACACTAAACCCAAACTATTCTCAACACTTAGCTCTTCCTTCTGTGAGTAGGTGACATCTAGTGTAGAGTTTTGATCTCTGCTCACATTGTCTACAGGAAAAAGTTACAGATCTAACAGGAAAGTTTCTCTCAATCATATTTACTGTTTTTGGTCTGGTTTTAATTCTAGATTAAGAGACAATAGCTTTCAGATTTGAGCTACAGCAAAACAGAAGCAGAATCACTGTCAAGGAGCATTTACGTCTCCACAAAAAAAGGAGAAAAAATAGAAATCTGCAATAGCCATTGTGAAATAACAGCCAGTTTGTCATGGAAGTTCTCTCTGCAGACCAATGCATTGGTAACAAACCAGTTGGTATTTACATGCAAGATACATTTTTAAGCAGAGTAAGCATTGTTTTGGCATCACAGTTCAAGATTTTGTTACGTCTTTACAAACACTACTGATGAGCTGATTATAAACAGTTTGTAGGTTGTTCCTCAACGCAGCTTTACTCTGAAACTAAGCCAAGTAACATATGTAATCTGCATTTTGTTTTTTATTTAATATTGCTACAGAACTTGAGGGAAGGAAACAAAATCAGCACCTACTTGACCGAGGGCAATGTAATGGCTACCACATGCATAATATCACAACAGAAATAAATGGGTTTTTACAGAATTTATATCATATGTTTGCTTTTTCATTCAATAAAGGAAGTAAAAGCATGTATACAAATATTCCAAAACAAAGAGATAGGAATCTTCCAGGCAAAGACACATTGTATTCAAGTCATACAATCCCATTTAGAGTAAAGCAGCAGATTATTACGTTGGCTTGGAACAATAGCTCTAAACTGAGCTTAAAATACCGTTCAGTATCTATAACGTGTGAAATTAAATTCCACAGTAGCGGGGAAGTGTCCTCATTTCCAACAATTTTCAGCTCAAAACCACAAAATTAAAACAAAGTCAGAGCAGAAAGAGCAAGCCTGCATATTGACACCTGTGACATTATCAGTTCTCAACTGCACTTCATAACTTGGGCACAGCAGCTCACTTAAACAAGCTCCAGCACCAACACTCAGTGCAAACACCTCAGCTCCCTGTTCTTAAGTGTGTAAGACAATTATAACTACACAGAAACCACCCAAGATGATCTTAAGGTCTCCATTCACATTTCAGCTATTGACAAGTTTAAGAGAAGGAATACCTTAAACAGTTAGATCATCCACCAGGCTCTGCATCCTGGTGTAATGGCCAGCACAAAGGATTTTGTCATCCTACAAAAGCTTGTCTATAAGCAGACCTGCTCTCAGTGTACACTAATCTACACAGTTCACATCCAAAGCAGAAAAGGAAGGTAGCTCAAGTCTGGCTGATGACACATGGGACCCCACTGCTTCCAGTTTTATTACAGGGATACTGGAAATACTTACTAAGATTATCTGGGCAAGACTTAGTTGTACAGTTTAAGCTTAAGTAGATCTGCAAGGAGCAGGGAGTTGGACTCTGTGATCCCTATGGGTCCCCTTCAATTCAAGATATTCTATGATGGTGCAGGCAGGAAAATCACATCATTTTAATGGTGACTTTTGAGTATCGGCACCTTTACACAATCTCTTTGGATCAGTTAGCAATTGCTTCCTTTAAGTTCTTTACAGCAACTCAAACTGAGCTTCCCACAGATCTGCCAAGGCACTCAAATCCACTCCAATTCCAGACTAAAAGCCATGCTTTTCAACGAACTCACCTGGCCCTTCCTAGAGCTCTGATTGTTACGCACCCCAAAAATGCTCCCTGTGTGGATTGGCTGCCGGTTCCTTCCTACCTGAGCAGTTCCTGAACACTCTCCAGATGTGTGACACGCCAGATTCTGGGTGAGAGAAGCACGGCTGCTTCTGACCCCACTCACTTACTGGAAGCTCTACCAACACAAATTCCATGGCATCTTAGAAGTGATTGGTAAAAGTGTGTGTGATGTGGAACAGCAGGCATTCTGCTGCAACAGGAGGAGTTTCCAGGAAAACAGAATGAATTACTGAATTCTACTTAATGTTTATTCTACTTTTTCTGTTGCTTATGGTGTCTTACACTTCCTCCTCATTTTGGAGGAGAAAAGTGTAAATCACAGAGGAAAAATCCTGATTTTCCAAGACATGAGCTGACATTTAAGAACATTATTTTTTGGTAAACCAAATGACACATTTACTATTCTATTCTATACTATACAGTACAGGGAGAAAGCAAAGGCTCGGATTAAGAAACCCACCCACCAGCAAGAAAACACATCTCCTGAAACTCAATTTCCTATCATACCACAGGATCAAGCCAGAGTACTGTAAAGGCAGATGGAACATGGAAACAAATCCACAAAATATCAATAGGAAAGCTGCAGATTAACAAAAATCAGCAGATATGCCTTTTTGCTCTCAGCACAGCACAACAAGTTTCTGCCATCAGAAAAACAAAGGTGTCTCAATGCTCAGTGTTTGTTCCCAGTGCATTCTCACAGCATCCATACCTACCATTATCTTCCGGTAGAGGACCACAACGTTGTCATCGTCAAAGGGGAGAAAGCCACACAGCAGAGCATAGAGCAGCACTCCCATGCTCCAAATATCTGCCTGGAAAGTAAAAGACAATGGAAGTTTGCATGATTGATCTAAAATGGCTTAAAGAGATAATATTGTCCCCCTTCGGCAAAGTCCACATGCAACTCGTAAAAAGTGGGCCCAGAACTCCTTCTCTTCCACGTGAAAGCACAGAACCCAAATGCAATCTTCAATTTACTGGTAAAACCAATATCCTCTATTAGGTGACCAAATTGCTGTGTTACCTTCAACATACACTGATTTCCCTAGCAAAAATGAAATCAAACTCAGCACAAGAGATTTAATATGGTAAGGATTACTGATCACAACAGCTCTCAGTACAGTTACGATCAACTTCAAAGCCCTACTGCTTCTTCTCTATCTGTATAGGCACAACAAGGTCCATGTCTCATACCACCTCAAACTGTTATTCCCACTTACACCATAAAGAAGGAGGTTTGCAAAGCTTTGGCCTTCATGGAAAGCAAACCAAAAAGACAGCAGGTGTTAGAGCCCAAGGACAGTGGTGTGAAAGGAAAAAACTACTCCATCCCACAGCACAGCAATCTGGGAAGTCTGAGGGAATTGCAATTACAGCGTTTTGGGCAGATGGACAAAGGCAAGTAGTGGGTCCTAACTTTCCAGACATGGATCAAGGCTAGATAAATGCAAGAGAAGGAGGAACGTGGAGTTTAACTGCACTGAGCCACATAAAGAGAGCAAGTTCTTAAGCTAAAAAGGGCCTGGTAAAGCACACAAGACACAGACTTTTAAGAAGAGTTGGATAATTCACAGAACAAATCACTGCTCAAAAGAGCAAACAGTAGTTTGTTACTGTTAGTAGGGCATTAAAATATGGAGCCACAAGTGGAGACAGGGAAGAATTTGTCACATACAAACTATGTGGTCTATGGCCAAGGGCACTGTGTGCTGTTGCAGCCTGTGACTGCTGAGGCCAGTCACACTGCTTCCAAGAATGACCTTGGCAATGTTATCCCATGGTACTTGAGAGAGAAACCACACCAGTGTAGCTGAACCTCATCACCCCTAAATATGCGGGGCAGAAACCTAACTCTAAACCATGGTACGTACCTCTGAGCCGATGTACGCTTTGCCTTGAATCAGCTCCGGGGCTGCATACGCTGGGCTTCCACAGCATGTGCTCAGGGGGCAATCCAGGCCACCCTGGAATGACACAGAAAATGACAGCTTCAGTCATTTAACAGGGACATTATTAGAGGCCTCAGAGCCTTCATTTCCCCCTGCTGTGCACCTTCTGTTTTGCTGTGGTGTAACATGGCTTCGCTAGGCAAAAATTGTCCAAGATCATGAGTATCCTACAAAAGATCAGATCTTAAGCTGCTTATTCATCTACCATCCTAGCAGTCTTTTCCACAGCTCTTCCTCTGATAAAACTTCCCTTTGTGACTGCAAATAGAAGATGGAACTCAGGAAGATCCAAGAGCTAATGGGCATGAGGCTAGCTGGTTATTTATACCACTATTGAATGCAATAACTTCATTAAGAACCACTAATAAAACACTTCCTTATTAAAACCACATTATTACCTTGCCTGGGCTTTGATCTAAGCAGAACATAGTAAGGTGAGATGATATTCTAATAGACTTGATCACCTGCAGGATGCTCTTGCGTGAGTCAAGTAAAACAATCCTTTTGATTGTTTTATGGTCTCTGGATCAGGAAGTCCTTCTTCCTATCAAATTGTTTAACAGCACCCACCTCACATGTCAAGCTGACAAATAAAGGTCTCCTAGAAACAGATTCTAAATGCAGAAAACAACTCTGTACAAACACCTGGAACTGGATGACTGAGGCTTTGAGCCCTCTGATCCAGTGAGAGGTGTCCATGCTCTTGGCAGGCAGTTGGAACTGGATGGGCTTTGAGGTCCCTTACAACTCAAACTACTCTATGGTTCTGTGATTTGTAAATATAGCTGAAGTGTTTGGTTGAGCCAATGGATCTTCCATGCACACAAATCTCCTGAAAAAAAAGAGGTGTATCATTGAAACTTCCTAGGGAAAACATGCACACACAAGCTTTGTGTCACAGGTTTCTAACTGACAACATAGCTACACATACAGGGTGATCTCTGCCTCAGATGATGGCAAAAGATGAACTGCAAGAGGAGAAAATGATCCAGGAGTCCACTTAACGTGCAGTTAACTGCTATCTCGCCCAGTTAAGGCCCTATCAAGCTATTAGTGTTTTGTTGACAACTATGAAAACACTTGAAGTTAGGGTCTTTGGGGAAGTGTCTGCATGGCCTCTGAACTCAAACATCCGTGTTTTATGTGCCTGCAGTAGCAGATTTAGCTCAAAGGTGTGAAACCAACACTCTTACCTTTGGCTTTGCACAAAGTCCAAAGTCTATCAACTTCAAGTTATGTTCCTCATCAATCAGCAGATTTTCCTGGTAAAAGAGAAAGCGGTAATGAGCACTTTTACACGCAAAGCTGCAAGTGCTTCTACACTCAAAGTATCCAGGGAACCACACTGTCTTTCAACTTATTTTTTCTTGTCATTAGCAGTTAGAATTTTCCTAAAGTGGTTTGGAGATTTCAGTCAGTTACTAATGGATATATTTCCCATATTCCAGGTGGAGAATATTAGTTCCCATCACCCAAGAAAGGTCTGATGAGCAGGGGGTTGACAGACAGAAAGCTGAACATGAGACAGCCTGCTCTGGCAGAAAAGGTGATCAATGGTATCATGTGGACTGTGTTAAAAGCAGCACAGCTGGTACACAGGGAAAGTTACTCTCAACCTCTGCTCAGCATATCTAGAACAGTGCATCCGGTTTCCGCCCCCAGCACAGGAAAGACATCACACAGAAGCAAGTTCAGTAGATTGCTACCATCCACTCAGGGGGCTGGAGTGCTTGCTTGATGACAGAAAAACATGCATTCAGCCTGTAGATGAGAAAACTTAGGTGGAGACTTCACAGCAACCTTTGACTACCCACAAAGAGGGCAAGAAGGTAGAGCTGGTCTCTTCAGAGCAGCACATGGTGGGATAATGATAGACAACAGACATCAAGAGACATTCAGACTGGAAATAAGGAAAAGCTGTTCTCCTCATAAGGACAGTGAAGAGCTGGACAGGCTGGACAGAGCAATACACTGCCTCATCCTCAGCAGAGGCTGAAGATGTGGCTGAATAAAGCCCTGAAAAGCTTTGCTGGACAGTGCTTTGAACATGAAGTTCAAGCTGAAGTCTAAAAGTCAGTTCCCACCCAAGTTATCACATGATCCTAGGAATCTGTCAGCTCTCCAGCTACAACCCAGCTCCTTCCCAAGAGAAGAACATCTCCCCAAACAAATCATTAATTGGATTCAAAGACTTCAGGAGCTGCCTAGGAAAACGCTTGAGAGAACTGAATTCTTAGCACACAGAGATGTCTTCCTCTCCAAAACCACCAATTTCTAACCAATACGAGGAGACCTGAGCTCAAGTCTTCCTTTTGCTAAACTCTGTAATGATAGAAAAGCCACAAGATGGGTCCAGCAGGATGCATCTCCCACAACATATTTAAACTTTTAGTGTCACTTCCTGGGTGCCAAAACAGAAGGGTTTGCACAACAGACTGGCACCACAAAGACTTTGTCTAGGTACAATCTTAAATAAAGGAGATAACAAAGACACATAAGCAACCCTCAAAGCAACCCATATTGCTGCTCTACTCAACTGGTGCATGTAGTTCTGCTTCATTTTCAGAGGAAGCTCTTGTCTCATCCAGCTCAGCTGAGGAATGCAGCAACAAAGAGAAACAGCGCACCTTCAGAAGCTGTTAGAGCTCTCCATTCAGCAAGAGAATGGAGAAGGTACGACTTACCCTGGCTCCTCAGAGAGAAATAAGCATTGTTCTCATTATTTACATAAATCTGACTACTGTTCACACTTACTGGTTTGATATCCCGGTGGGCGTATCCCTGACTGTGAACATATGCGATTGCCGAGACAATCTGTCGGAAAAAGACACGAGCCTCCTCTTCGGAAAGGCGGTCCTTGGATATGATATAATCAAACAGCTCTCCTCCGGGACAGTACTGCATGAAGATGAGAAAGATAATACTGTTAGAATGCAGTAACAACATCTCAATAACGAGTGCACTGGACGCTCTTCCACTGCTTTACTGCAGCAGTGCTCAGGTGTGTCCTAGGTCAGGACTACACAGAGGAAACAACCCGAGTCACCCAACACCCGCATGACACGTTGCAGAGAATGTACCACTGTTTTACTACCAAGTGCCAAAGCATACAGTGCAATCAGCATAAAAGGCCCAAACTCTTGAATACCCTGTGAAATAAAGTTTTACTGAACTTATTGAACAAGAAAGGTGAAAAATGATTTGTGGTGATAACAAGTGAACAGTAACAGCTTCAAAGGAAACGCATGTGATCATTAAAGAGAACAAGTACAGTAATTCTGAAAGAACTATCACCAATTGCCCCATTATCATCATCCAGAGCTGCAGTCTTCGAGGAGCCCCAGTCGCTGTGAGGATTTGCACATCCTGTCCTGGCACCTGGGGGGTCCTATGAAGTGTATCCCCTCATAGGTGAGGTCTGCAAAGGGTCCAGCTTTGCTACTGCTCAATGAACAGCTTCCATCATTCTAAAACCACAGGGTCTCTGGTCTCAGCCGCCCCATTGGCCCCTCCTGGAATCTGGCCAGGGATCAGGAAGGGAGATGAAGGGAATGGATCAAGAATTGTTTAACTTGAACTTTATCTGCCGCTGCAGCAAAACCCAGGAATGCTTGTCACAGCAGAAACACTATTTCTTACCTCTAACACCATGAATATTTTCTGGGATGTCTCCATTACGTGATACAGCTGGCAAATGTGCTGGTGGCTCAAGTTCTTCATGGCATCAATTTCTACTTTAACACGAGGCAAATCATCCTAGGAGACCACAACAGCAAGCTCTGAAATTGCTGGCTGCTCTGAAAGCCTGCACACCACGGCAAGCCTCCGACTGCTGCACAACATGAAATTTACAGCACGGCAATCACAGAATGGCTTAGATTGGAAAAGACCTTTAAGATCAAGTCCAACCATTGATCCAGTGCCGGTTAGACCACCAGCAGACCATGTTCCCAAGTACGATATCCACTGATCTTTTAAACCTCTCTGGGAATGGGGACTCCACCACCTCCCTGAGCAGCCTCTGCTAGTGCCTAAGAACCCTTGCAGTAAAGAAATTCCTCTTAATATCCAACCTCAGTCTCTTTTCCAGGCTGAACAGACCCAGTGACCTAAACTTTGTCCTGAAATGCTTCTGCTGCAAACCCCTCCCCAGCTCCGTGCCCTCCTCTGGACACACTCCAGCTGCTTTAGTTCTTTTTTATCCTGTGGCACCCAAAACTGCACACAGTTCTGCTTGAGTTACTGTCATAATCTTTAGCTTCCTCAATTTCAGTCAGAGAACATTGCCTTCTCCACAAAAGGGTACAAGATGTGGGGTCTTTTGTTAAAATTCAAGTCTATAGCGTGATTTAACAGCCTCAGAACAAGCAGTGATTTGTCACGCCACGTCCCTGTATCCACCAAGAGCCCCACAAGAACAGTGGAAGATGCTACCAATGTTTAACCATTTGGCTTACCCCCAGAGCGAGTTTGTCCATGATTTTTATTGCAACTTGTTCACCAGTAAGACGATGTCGCCCACATTTCACCTTTGCAAACCCACCTAGAATTCAAAAGAGGCATTTAAAGCTCAGCGATACCATGCTGTCTTGCCTACAATCCCTCAGTTACACTGGAGCATGCAGAATGCACTCCATGTTCTGTCATCACAGAAAGGTTTGGGTTGGAAAGTACCTCGAAGCCCATCCATTCACAGAATCACAGAATCACAAGGTTGGAAAGGACCCATTGGATCATCGAGTCCAACCATTCCTAACACTCCCTAAACCATGTCCCTAAGCAGTTCATGGGCAGGGATACCTCCCACTGGATCAAGGGCTCAAAGCCCCATCCAACCTGGCCTTGAACATCTCCAGGGATGCGGCAGCCATCACTTCCCTGGGCACCTTGGGCCAGGGCCCCCCACCCCCTCACAGGAAAACATTTCTTCCTAAAGTCTCATCGCAATCTCTCCTCTTTCAACTGAAAACCATTTCCCTCATCCTATCCCTGCACTTGCTGATCAAGAGCTCCTCCTCAGCTACCCTGTAGCCCCTTTCAGTACTGGAAGTTGCTCTAAGGTCTCCCTCCAAAGCCTTCTCTTCTCCAAGCTGAACAATTCAACTCTCTCAGACAGTCCTTGTACAGGAGTTGCTCCAGCCCTTGAATCATCTCCCTGGCTTCCTCTGGAGTCACTTCAACAGATCCAAGTCCTTCCTGTGCTGAGGACTCCAGAACTGGATGCAGGGCTCCAGATACTTCATTTAGAGGAAGCAACAATCACTGCCACCAATTTCCAGTTACATTTTCACATTTCTGCCCTCAAAAACACACACTTGACACCTGACCTGTAGTCTGCAGTCACAGTTCATCTATGCTTGGGTAAGAACTAACATGGTTGGACAGAGAGCATGCCCACTTTGTTCACAGATCTGCCTACCTCTTCCAATCGTTTCATGAATCTCGTAGTACTTGAGGATCTCCTCATAGCCACTGCTACCCATGCTGGGAGGAACAGGGATCTGCAGTTCTTCTTGGCACCTGCAATGAGGGAGTGCAGTCCGTGTTTATGTTTTTCCACTCTGAAGGACTCGCAGAGGCAGAAAGCATGTTCACTGCAGCTGCTGCACAGGGGCTGTGGTGGTTCAACCCCAACGAGTGATGGAGCACCAGACAGCCCCCAGCGCAGTTCCCCATGGGATGGGGAGATAATCACAGAATGGTCTGGGTTGGAAAAGATCTTTAAGATCATTGAGTCAAACCATAAGCTTCACACTGCCAAGCCCACCACTACATCATATCCTGGAGCACCACATTTACATGGCTTTTGAACCTCTTTAGGGTTGGAGACTCCACCACTGCCCTGGGCAGCCTCTGCCAGCATTTGACAACCCTTTCCCTGAAGGAATATTGCCAATATCCACGCTAAACCTCTCCTAGCTCAATTGAGACCATTTCCTCTTGTCCCATCACTTGTTACTTGCGAGAAGAGACCAGCACCCATCTCACCATAACCTTCTTTCAGGGAGCTGTAAAGGACAGGGGTGAAAGTGAAGGGGCGAGAGCCAAGGCAGCGGGGGGGGGATTGGGGGGGGGGGGGGGGCGAGAGCCAAGGGAGCGGGGGGGGGGATGGGGGGGGCGAGAGCCAAGGGAGCTGGGGGGGGGGATGGGGGGGGGGGCGAGAGCCAAGGGAGCTGGGGGGGGGGGGGGGGATGGGGGGGGGGGCGAGAGCCAAGGGAGCGGGGGGGGGGGGGGGTGGGGGGGGGGCGAGAGCCAAGGGAGCGGGGGGGATTGGGAGGGGGCGAGAGCCAAGGGAGCGGGGCGGGGGGAGATGGCGAGAGCCAAGGAGGGGGGGCTCGCCATCTCTCACCGGTGTCGCAGCCGCGTCCCTCGGAGCAGTTATGCTTTAAATCTCCCGGACGGGTTACCGCTTCCGGTCTCGGGGCCGCCTGGCCAATCAGCGGGTGGAGTTCGGCCAGAAGTGGGGCCACGCGGAGCATGACGGAAGGGCGGTCAGGGCGAAGCGGGGTGATGGCGCCGCCATGATGGGAGCGGCGGGGAGGACCCGGGGCCATGGAATCACAGAATTGTGGGGTAGGAAAGAGCGCTGACACATCGAGTCTGCTGATCCTGGTGGGCTGCTGGCCCTGAGCAGCCCCAGGGCAGGCATCGAATCACGAAATCATGGAACCACAGGATGAGTTGGGCTGGAAAGGACCTCAAAGCCCTTCTAATTCCAATCCCCGTGCCCTGGGCGGGGACACCTCCCCTGGAGCAGGGGCTCAAAGCTCCATCCAACCTGGCCTTAAACACCTCCAGGGATGGGGCAGCCATGGCTTCTCTGGGCAGCCTGGGCCAGGGCCTCACCGCCTTCATTGTGAAGAATTTCTTCCTAATGTCTAATCTAGTTTTTCCCCCTTCCAATTTAAAGCCATTCCCCTTCATCCTATCAACCCAGGCCCTTGGAAAAATCCCCTCCCCTGCTCTAAGGTCTCCCCACAGCCTTCTTTTCTCCAGACCAAACAACCCCAGCTCTCTCAGCCTGGCCTCACAGCTGAGGGGCTCCAGCCCTCACATCATCTTCATGTTCTCCTCTGGACTTGCTCCAACAGTTTCATGTCCTTCTTATGTTGGGGATTCCAGAACTGGACTCAGGACTCCAGGTGGGTTCTCACCAGAAAGGAGCATAGGGGCAGAATCATCTCCCTTGCCCTGCTGGTCCCACTGCCCAGGACACGGTTGGTTTCTGGGCTGCAAGCGAATGTTGTTGGCTCCTGTTGAGCTTATCATCCCCCAGCACCCCAAGTTGTTCTCCTCAGGGCTGCTCTCAATCACATCATTGTCACAGAAAGTCCATGAAGGTGCAGTGTGTGTGCATGCTGATGTCTATGTGTCTGCATGCTGATGCTGAGCTCTGCTGGATCAGGCAGGGCAGGGGTAGGAATGTCCCTGCCCACCTCCTCAGCGACTGCCAGCTACAGTCTGGCCTCCCAGACTAGGAGAGGCTGCCCAGGACAGGGGTGGAGTCTCCATCCCTGGAGGTGTTTTGCAGAATCAAACGCCATAACCCAAAATGAGTTATAAAGCAGGTAGGTTTATTTCCAGCGCTGGGGTGCAAGGGAGTTCTTCTCCTAGCTTGCACACTGTATAATTTAACAAGCAGCTACTTGTAGTGTAAAGACATGCATAGGTGTAAGTGCCTACTACATATTCATACCCTTTCCCGGCTTCATATTATAATTAGTTCTGGAAAGTTCGCTCCAGTCTTGTGCCTGCGTAGTGCCTCCTGATTGTTGTGGGCCGGAGTCTTAGGGATGAAGTAGGAAGTCTTCCTCGGGATGAATATTTTTCTTCTTGAACTTTGTGCAGACGCAGTCTCCTCTGGCTGTTTTCAAACTCCTGAACCAAATGCAGCCAGCTTTCTGCATTCCGATGTCCACTTATCAGTAAACTTCTAGCTGGCTCCTTTGTTATCAGCTTCCAAGGTCTTCAAGGCAAACAATGCCAAGCTCTAAGGAACACTCCCCCCCCCCCTTGTCTGCCTTTGCTCATCAGAGGGGTTCCAAAAGCATGTAGATGTGGCACTTGGAGACATGGTTTAGGCACTTGGAGATAAGGTTTAGTAGGAGTGGTGGGGCTGATCTGCAATTTGCCTTGATCTTACAGGTCTTTTCCAACCTTAATGATTCTATGAGTCTCCTGCTAACCCCACAACAAGGGAGGAACTTGTTACTGTCACTGCTTCATTGTGTTTATTGGGCCAGAGAGTGTTAGTGCTTTCCTACTCCACTTGTGGCTTTGGATCCTCACTGGAGGCTGGGCAGGAGGGAAAACACATAGTGAGCAGCAGGAACAACGGAGAGCTGGAAGCAGCAGGCGAGGACATCAAGGAGAGTTTGGTGCCTGCCTCTCCTTTCTGCAGGAGCCAAAGACATGCCAGGGTGGTAGTGGGCCCCTTTCCAGGGATGGAGAGGTGAATTTGGATGGGGGAGTATTTGGCCTGGCCTTCCCCAGGATGCTGCTGTAGACTAATGAAATCTGCTAATTACAACAGAGAGACAAGTTGCTTGCCTACAAAGCTCACATATTATGTGGGAATCTTCATGCTTGTTGAAGGACTTGGTTACTACTTATGTCTGGTTGACCTTGTTTGCTTTTTACTGAGTCAGACTGGAAGATAATGAGCACCAGAAAAGTTTTTTGAGTGAACAGGGGAATAGATAACACTGCAAAGAAGATAGAGTGGCACTATGAATCCACCAAGCAAAGACACACAAAGATAAGCACAAGGCAACAAAGAGACTTATTAATGAAGTCTGAATTTCAAGTGGTGGTGGATGAGAAGCTCACCATAAGCCAGCAATGTGTGCTTGCATCCCAGAAAGTCAACTGTGTCCTGGGCTGCATCCAAAGCAGTGGTACCAGTACGGTGAGGGAAGGGATTCTGCCACTCTGTTTTGCTTTGATGAGACCCCACCTGGAGCCCTGTATCCAGTTCTGGAGGCCTCAGCATAGGAAGGACATGGAGCTGTCGGAGTGAGTCCAAAGGAGGCCAAGGAGATGATTCAAGGGCTGGAGCACCTCCTGTATGAAGACAGGCTGAGAGAGTTTAGGTTGTTCAGCCTGGAGAAGACAAGGCTCTGCAGAGACCTTAGAGCAGCTTCCAGTGCTGAAAGGGGCTCCCAGGAAAGCAGGGGAGGATTTCTTGATCAAGGAGTGCAGTGACAGAACAAGAGGAAATGGTTTTCACCTGAAAGCGGGAAGACTGAGATGAGATTTTGGGGAGAAATGCTCTCCTGTGAGGGTGGGGAGGCCCTGGCCCAGGTTGCCAAGAGAAGTGGTGGCTGCCTCATCCCTGGAGGTGTTCGAGGCCAGGCTAGATGGGGCTTTGAGCCCCTGCTCCAGTGGGAGGTATCCCTGTCCATGGCAAGGAGTTGGAACTGGATGGGCTTTGATGTCCCTTCCAACCTAAACCATTCTGTGGTTCTATGATTCTGATTCTATGATTCCATGCACTTTATTAACTATCCTGATTAACATGTAATTAAACAGCAAAACTCGCTTCCTTGGGAAAGGTCGCCCACGCCTCAAGGAATCCCTTGCCCACTGAGCCTACAAGCTGAAATGCTGTTGGAAAGTTCCTTTAAAAGTGAGGAAAGAAACAATCAAGAAGAATCTGAGGAAGGGGCAATCGGATTGTGTATTCCTGTTCGGGCCCCTCGGCGCCCCCTCATTCTCCTAGTGCCCACACCCTTCGCTCCTCCCTTTCCTGTCTGCCCCTCCCCTTGGGGCAGTCCCTGATGAGATGCGGCTTTCGCTTTCCCTTTCGCATTCCCTATTCATGCCTCACTCCTGCACGGGGAGAGAGGCGCGGGTCCAGGGAAGCGGAGTTTCTCCTTTCCTCCTGTTTCCCAGGCTCCCGTGGTGTCTCCCCGTCCCCTTGGATCGGGGATGGCAAAGGCGGGTTCTTTCTTTCGCCTGGATCCATGATGGTGAAGGAGGGGCTGCTGGGGCTTCTGGAGATGCTGGGGCTACTCGTGATGCTGAGGATGCCAAGGATGCTGGGGATGCTGATCATGCTGAGCACATCAAGGGCCCAGGGCAACGAACAGGGCAGTCCACCCTTCCCTTGGGATTCAGTGCGGCTCCCCACACACCTCATCCCGCTCCATTACCACCTCCTCATCCATCCCAACCTCACCACACTGGCCTTCGCGGGCACTGCTGCCGTCCAGGTGCGGGTCCAACAGGAGACCAACCGCTATCGTCCTGCACAGCAAGCGCCTGCAGATCACCAGGGCTGCGTCGATGCTGAACAATCCCACTTGGAGCAAGAGGCACGGGTGCTGGAGCACCGGGAGCGCAAGCAGGTGGCAATCCTTCCTGGTGAGATGCTACACGCCGGGCATGACTACGCTATCACCATCCACTTCCTTGGGAACCTCTCTGACTCTTTCCACGGCTTCTACAAGAGCACCTACAGGACCCAGGAGGGAGAACTACGGTAGTCCTTTCTGATATGCTGAAGTCCCTGGTAGTACATATTGTTATTACCCTGGTGCAAAGGTAATTGCTGCTTTTGTCATAATCTGTAATGCTTATTTTGAATTAACCTTTTGTTTAACCATCTTCATGTAGTGCAACATATCAAAGCACAGAATTTGCTCTCCTCATTTAGCATAGAATCCTAGAATCACTGAATTGTTTGGGTTGGAAAAGACCTTCATCCGGTTCCATCCCCTGCCATGGGCAGGGACACTGGATCTGGGGACTTAATGCCCCATCTATGGTGACCTCAGATGCCTCCAGGGATGGGGCCACTACTTCTCTGGGCGACCTGTGCTCAGTAAAGAATTTCTTCCTGATATGTTGAACCATATGATCACTGACAGTGCCCTGGCACAGTGCCTCATCCGTATTGCTGGTAGTTTCTGCTGCTTTGCATTCCATTTCAAACAGATACAACAAAACTGCTCAGATCTGCTTTTTTTTTTTTCATCTTTTATTTTTACAGTGTTATATAAAAAGGAATAAACTGTGAAAATAAAACCATTAGCATGGACCTCAGAGCAGCTTCCAGTACTGAAAGCAACTCCAGGAAAGCTGGGGAGGGGCTTTTGATCAGGGAGTGCAGGGAGAGGACGAGGGGAAATAGTTTTAAGTTGAAAGAGGGGAAAATGAGATGAGATCATGGGAAGAAATGTTCTCCTGTGAGGGTGGGGAGGCCCTGGCCCAAGTTGCCCAGAGCAGTCGTGGCTGCCCCATCCCTGGAGGTGTTCAAGGCCAGGTTGGAAGGAGCTTTGTGCCCCTGCTCTAGGGTGTCCCTGCCCATGGCAGGGGGTGGAACTTGCTGGGCTTTGAGGTCCCCTCCAACCCAAACCATCTTGTGATTCTATGATTGGTGCCAAAAATTCTTTAATGGTGGCCAGAGCTTGAAGATGAGGAGGGCCATAAGTATTCTGTGAAAGACAACAACCAGCTGAGGGCCAGGATTGAAGCAGACCTACACAAAACAACTTGAGAGGTTACAGAAAAATTCAGTGTTGACCATGTAGCAGTTGCTCAACATCCACAGCAAACTAGAAAAGCAAAGAAGGTCAATAAATGGGGCTGCACAAGCTGAATGAAAATCAAACAAATTGCAGTTAGAAAGTCTTCTCTGCACTGCCTTTGAAAAACAAAACCGATACATTTCTTGATTGTGCTGAGACCTGTGTTGGAAAATGGATTTTATGGCACAATCAACAGCGTTCTATGCAGTGGCTGGACCAAAACACTTCCCCACACTGTAGCTGCATCAAAAGAAGGTCATGGTCAGTGGTTCATGGTTGGCAAGTGGAATCATCCACTACAATATCTTGAATTCTGGTGAAACCATCCCAGCAGAGGAGAATTACCAGGAAGCCAACAAAATGCACCTAGAATGGCCATGTTTATGTCCAATATTGGTCAATCAGAAAGGATCCGTTCTTCTCTGTGACAACACCTGGCCATATGTCTCATAAATGACTGCAGAGACTGCACAGACTGCTAGGAAACTCTACCCTGCTCCTTCTCCAGAGCTCTTTCCCAATTACCACATTCTCAAGCATCTCAACATCTTCCTGCAAAAGAAGATTTTCCATAACTAAGCAGCAGCTCAAAATGCATTCAAAGAATTCATCGGTTCCAGGAGTCAGGAATTCTATCCTACTGGAGTTAATAGCTTGTTTCTTGCTGGCAAAAATGTGTAGGTCCTGGGGGCTCTTATTTCAATTAATAACCTTTGTTCTAAGCTGAGATATTCTGCTTTAAACTCGATGGTTAGAAACAGCAGTTATTTTTGCACCAGGCTAAAATTTTGTAAGTATGGAATCACGGCACAAATGAACACGTGTCACCAAACCCCTTATTCCTCCCCACTTAGGGTACTCGCAGCAACACAGTTCGAACCAACAGCAGCGCGGATGGCCTTGCCCTGTTTTGATGAGCCAGCCTTCAAAGCCAGGTTTTCTATTCGAATTCAGAGGGAACCGAAGCACCTCGCGCTGTCCAATATGCCCATTGTAAGTGGATGCTTTTAATGGAATGCTGATGGCTGATGGTCTTGGAAACAGGAAAGCAAAAGGAGAATGGAATACCCCAGCAGTTGCCGTTGCTGGGGATCATAGAATCACAGAATAGTTTGTGTTGGAAGGGACCTTAAATATCATCTAGTTCCAACCCTCCTGCCATGGGCAGGGACAGGGATGGCAAACTCAGTTCTTCATGGGAGAGTGTGGTGCTGTTGCTGGCAGTCTGGACACAGTGTAAAACAGGAATGAAGGAAACTGTACATCATGTGGGCTCCTTCTTCTCAGCAGAGGTGTGGGAATGGTCCTACAGTGTGGCCTCACTACAAGAAGGATGTTGAGAGGCTGGAGCACGTCCAGAGAAGGGCAACAAATCTGGTGAAGTGCACAAACCTTAAGACAAGTGGCTGAGGGAGCTGGTGCTGTTTAGACTGGAGAAGAGGAGTCTGAGGGGAGACCTCATCACTGTCTACAACTGCCTGAAAGGAGGTTGTGGTGAGGAGGGAGCTTGTCTCTTCTCCCTGATAGCCAGTGACAGGACAAGGTAAAGGGCCTCAAGTTGCACCAGGGGAGATACAGGTTGGACATTAGGGGGAATTTCGTTACTGAAATGGTTCTCAGGCCCTGGCAGAGGCTGCCCAGGAGATGCTGGAGTCCCCGTCCCTGGAAGAGTTTAAAAGATCAGTAGATGTCATACTTGGGGACATGATCTGGTGGTGGACTTAGCCGGACTGGATTGATGGTTGGACTTGATGATCTTAAAGGTCTTTTCCAACCAAAATCATTCTGTGATTCTGTCTTTATTTTACTCACAAAATGCTTTCCATATTAATCTTAGATTTTAAGATTAATGGTGAAATACATATGAATAAGTACAAGGTTTGTGTGTATTGAATTAATTGTCAGATAAACAGGACCTCTCTGTAAAAAATACACCCTGGTCTTCAAAAAAAAAATCTCAGAGTGAAACTGCTGTGCATGTAACAGCTACAAATACTGTTTGCGATTATAAATACGTATGAATATATATCTAGGGTTCACTACGTTTTGTACATTTGACCTTACTTCGGGCATAAAAGATTGTTTGTAAGTTCTTCTGTAATGTTAGTTGCTGCTTTGCAAGGGCACTGACCTTTCTAAAGGAGGGAACAGCACGCACACACACCAAGGTACATTTATAAAAATGAAACATTGTGAACATTGGTGTAAAAAAATCAGTTCTTTTGTAGAGAACTGAATAAAATAATGAACTAAGAGTGGGGGCCAGTGTTGCAGTTCAGTGTGGCTGACCATGTTCCAGGTCTTGGTTAGATAGCTAAGGTTGGGTAGCTCTCTGTGACCAGGAGGGGAAGTCAGATACTTCCAACACCTGACTCACTTTTAGCTAAATGGCTGACTCGCAGTTTGGAGGAGTTTATCCTTCTTGTGGGTAGTGACGGCTGCTGCAATTTATGCAGCTTCTCATCAGCTGAAGATGTGTGAGCTTGATTCCATCAGAGGAAAACTGCAGCAGTGAGCAGTGTTTTCCTTTTTCTAGTTTTACCAGTGTAGAGGCAAGTAGCACTCACCCATGAATGTGCCCCTGTATAGATATATGTATGTTTTGATTTTGAGGGGGCATGGGATGACTCCTTTCTAGCATACTTTTAAGTGTATTACCTTCAAACTGAGGAGAAACAGGGCAGTTGCTGGTGGTCCATCCTAACAAATAGCGCAGTGATATGCTGTGCTTGTTTTTTAGGTGAAATCTGTGAATCTAAGTCCCTGGCTTGTTGAGGACCATTTCAACACCACTGTTAAGATGACTACATACCTCATTGCCTTCATTGTTTCGGACTTCAAATCCATCAGCAAAATAACCAGTCATGGAGTTAAGGTAACTCTGACATAACTCTGACTCATTTTCTAAAAGATTTTTGTATTATAGTATGTCCAAAGACAAAATGGTTTACTTTTCAATTCAATCATTGGAGTTATATGTCTTGATGTTTTACAGGAATGAAATGAGAGAAAGCGTTTTTGTAAATGCATGATTAGTTTGCATTCTGAGCTTTGTTATTTCAAAAGGTTTTGTTAATGGGCTCTTTATATAATTATATGCGTTGGTGGTACAGTTTGTTTCATAGAATTATGGAATGGTTTGGGTTGGAAGGGACCTCCAAGCCCAACCAGTTCCACCCCCTGCCATGGGCAAGGACACCTCCCACTGCATCAGGGGCTCAAAGCCCCGTCCAACCTGGCCTTGAACACCTCCAGGAATTGGGCAGCCATGACTGCTCTGGACAGCCTGGGTCAGGGCCTCCCTACCCTCACTAAAGAACTTTTCTTCCTAAGATCTCATCTTAATCTCCTCTCTTCCACCTTAAAACCATTCCTCTCATCCTGTCCCTTCACCCTCTGATCAAGCCCCCCTCCCCAGCTTTTCAGTACTGGAAGTTGCTCTAAGGTCTCTGCAGAGCCTTCTCTTCTCCAGGCTGAACAACCCCAACTCTCTTAGCCTGTCCTCATAGCAGAGGTGCTTCAGCCCTCGCATCATCTCCATGGCCTCCTCTGGAGTAGATCCAACAGATCCATGTCTCTCCTGTGCTGAAGAGTATAGAACTGGATGCAGTTTCATATAAAATTTTATAAATAAAGATAGTTTTCATGGAGAATTAACACTAAAATCACCCTGTATCAGCAACAACTCTAATGTGGCAGGGTTGGTGACAACAGAAGTCTTTGTAGGGCCATCGAGGTGTAAGTTTTAAAACCTGTATTTCTAATTCTGGCAGTATTTTTCTGCAAATGTTTTAATGACCCTTGCAAGAGAAGTGTTAGCTGCGTGCTCTGCCATCCCCCATTATGGTTGTTCAAGTAGCTGTGATAAAGAACAGCATCTGTAAGCTGTTGATGCTGTCACTGAAGTGTTCATCTGCTGCAGATTTCTGTGTACACAGCGCCAGACAAGATCAATCAAGCTGATTACGCGTTGGATTCCGCAGTGAAACTCCTAGACTTCTACGAGGAGTATTTCAGCATCTGTTATCCTTTACCTAAACAAGGCAAGTGTTAAATAATTCTATGTATTTGAGAATATTATTGAGCTCAGGGAGTAAAAAAGCACAAAATTGGTAATTGAAAATGTTAAAATGGGGCCGAGCTTGGCTCATGGGCTTTTAAAGTGGCTCCTTCATGGAACTGGAGGGCGGATTGAAAAGTTCTGCAGGGAATTGGAGATCCTTGTCTTCTGTGTAGAGCAATTCTTTAATGTGTTTTTGTGGTTTGAGAGAGCCCTCAGAAATGTGTGCGATGGGAGTATCTGTGTGGGAGCAGCCATGTGGGACCAGCCCATGAGCAAGCTCTTTGTTGAGTAAAATTATACTCTTACTGTTCTTTCTTCCCCAGATTTGGCAGCTATTCCTGATTTTCAGAGTGGTGCTATGGAGAACTGGGGACTGACTATGTACCAGGAGTCGGCCTTGTTGTATGACCCTGAAAAGTCCTCGACCTCTTCCAAGCTTTGGATTACCATGATCATAGCCCATGAGCTCGCTCATCAGGTGGGATTTGGGAAGAGTAAGGAGTTTGATGGATCCTGTGTGGGCAGGAGGATCCTGGAGTGATCGCCTTTGGCGTGAAAGTGCTCATTTGTGAGCCAGGGCTGTTTCTGGTGAAGGAGTCGCGCAGGCTGAGTAGTTATGGGGAGCTGTCAATGTCAACGTATTCTGTTTGGCAGCTCCAACACTATTGAGCTTTTGCCAGTTCTTGAAATGGATTGCAGAGTACCAAAACTCGAACCTAAAAGTTTGGGATGGTTAACTCTTTTCTGCATAGACCTTCTGCTAAACATGGTTTCCTTACGAGGTGTCATGGAATGTGAATGGAAGCCACTGTGGTAGTGCATCACCATTCCAATGGGAAACCGAGAAGCCAAATGGGAAGAGGCCAGAGCAAGCTGTATCTAGAACAACATTCCTTAGGGATCAATACCATAGGCTAAATGCAGTTTTGTGCTGCCTAGTAGTAGCTTTGGTGATAAACTGTGTTTAATTTCAGAATCTCTTTTTTCTCTTTTCCCCAGTGGTTTGGCAACCTTGTTACCATGGAGTGGTGGAACGATCTGTGGTTAAATGAAGGATTTGCAAAGTTTATGGAGTTTGTGTCAGTCAGTGCTACACACCCACAGCTGACAGTTGTAAGCAGATGCTATTTTTATTCTATGATTTCTGAATCCACTTAATTAGTAAGGATAACAATCAAGCAGATTTGTGCTGTGAACCACCTTTAAACTGGCCCAAGTTGCCCAGAGAAGTGGTGGGTACCGCGTCCTTGAAAGTGTTCAAGGCCGAACTGGATGGGGCTTTGAGCCCATGATCCAGTGGGAGGTGTAACTGGCAGGGAGTGTAACTGGATGGGCTTTGAGATCACTTCCAACCCAAACCTTCCATAATTAGCTGATGTTCCCTCTGGAGGGCAGGAATTGTTATTTATCTATGTGTAAATATTTTCAGGAACCAATGATGGAAGTTAATGATGGCACTGAAAGCATATTCTATTTAAAGACATTAACGTCCAAAAATAGAAAGAAATTATTTTATCTTATTTAATCAAATAAAGTCAGACTTGAAAACCAAAACCCTTCCACTGGCTTTAGCAGAGGACTCGTATATGAAATTTGCGACCAAAGTGACATGAACAGTACTTCTGCGTTGATTTTTGCTGTGACATCATAATAGGAAAATTTACCATATTCTGGTTTTAATTTGTTGTGTGGTTGCTGACCACTCTGCCATTGAAGTGTTGGAATGTGCAGTTCTGTTTGGAGTTGGTTTTAAGTCCTGATAGCTTGGCTGTTTAAGTTTAGAACACTAGGACTCATTTGTCTGTCTGTATTGCTGTTTCAGGTTTTTCTATGCTCTGCAATAAAAAGGAAGATATATTTTGTTTTCTTTGTATGATCTGAAGATCACATGAAGTGGACTGAAAAGTGAATGAACAGGGGTCCAGCAGTGACTGAGCAAAATTTAGTAGTAATGCTCGTTTTTGCCTCCTTTTAGGAAGACTGTTTCTTAAGGAGATGTTTTAATGTCATGAAAGTGGATTCATTAAATTCATCGCATCCAGTATCAACTCCTGTGGAAGATCCAGCCAAGATTTTGGAAATGTTTGATGAAGTTTCCTACAATAAGGTAAAAACCACAACTACTATTGATCTCTGTTGCTTTGCTTGTCCTGCACAACTGCGTTCCACTGATTTCACCCCTACATCCAAGACATCTGCAGAGCATGCTTTTGTGACTGGCATGGTTGCTTGTCCAGAATACCTGGGTAGATTCAAATGGTGGCTGCCTGTTCCCTTTCTAAAGCAAGGAAGTCTTTACTTCCTCTGTCTGTTCTGTATCAATTTAATCTTAAACTGTTTTAGGTTCTTAAACCAAAGAGAGTTTCCCACTGGAGCATTACACAGTACTGGCTTGTGTAATAATTAAAAAAATATTAACATAACTCACATAATCAGTGATATTTGTAACAGTAATGATGGTAAATAAAGTACTGTTCTAATGTACATTAAACTGGACTATTTTTTAATCAGAGAGACTCACAAAAGTGAACTGTTGCATAGATGAGTGGTATTCTGAAATTTTCCTGGAGCAAGCATCTTGTCACTCTTTTTTCCAGGGTTCCTGTATCTTAAATATGCTGAGGGATTACCTGACTGCCGATGTGTTCCAAGCTGGGCTTATGCATTACCTGCAGAAATACAGCTACAAGAATACAAAAAATGAAGATTTGTGGAACAGCATGACAAATGCAAGTACTTCTCATTCTCTTATTTTTTCCTGGTTTCCTAACTTCTCAGCAATAATGTCTCTAACGCATTACTGAAAACTGTGCCAAATACTTATGATCACAACATCATAGAAAGACGACCAAAACGTCTTTGTTTTCAGGTTTGCCCTACAGCAGGCAGTGGCAAAAATGAACCACAAAGTGGTGGTTTTTGTAAAAGAAACCAAGAGTTGTCTTCAAATGCAGTAAGCGTCCAGTGTTTTATTGTTGACATTAGGAGTCTGACATCTCACATTACTGCTTCATGCTGTGGTGCTGGTTCATGCACCTTCCAAAAGCTTTCTTTGCCACTTGAGGGTGGTTCTAAAGACAGTGCAAGATTCTTTCGTTCTGAGACTGGGCAGAAATCCTACTCCTCTGCCCAGCGCTGAGAGGAAAACAGCAGTGCTTAAAGAGGTGTCTTTAACTATCATAGAATCACAGAATGGTTTGGGTTGGAAAGGACCTATACAGTTCCACCCCCTACCTTGGAGAGGCATACCTCCCACTGGATCGGGGGTCAAAGCCCCATCCAACCTGTCCTTGAACACCTCCAGGGATGGGGCAGCCACCACTGCTCTGGGCAACCTGGGCCAGGGCCTCCCCGCTCTCACAGGAAAATATTTCTCCCTAAGATCACATCTCAATCTCCCCTCTTTCAGCTGAAAACCATTCCCCCTTGTTCCACCCCTGCACTCCCTGATCAAGAGCCCCTCCTCAGCTTTCCAGTAGGCTCAAAATATGAAGGTCTAGACAGGAAGGCCAGCTGCATATATATCCAATCTATACAGACCTATGTCGAGCCTACCAGTTGTAGAGCTCTTGCACATTTCGTTGTTGCTGTGCTACTGTCTTCCTCCTCTTCTTACCTGTCTTCTTCCCTTGCCAACAACCAGCACAGGACTAAAGGACAGCTTCTGGATGTGAAGGCGATGATGGACACCTGGACACTGCAGAAGGGTTTCCCCTTCTGTCATGGTGAGGGGAAAGAATGTCCATGTACAGCAGGAGCGCTATGTGGTGGGAGTGGATTCTTCATCTGCAGGGTAAACGAAACAGGGAAGGGGCAGCAGGCAAACCAGGATGCTCTGCTGTGGCAAACAGTGCTGTGCAACAGAGATGTTTGTGGTGATCTGTGAGGGATGCTCCCTGGGATGTTTGGTTGTGAGCCTTTCCCCGTGGAGCTCAGGATCAGTTGTATTTGTAGGTGTTGTTGGAACCTGCGTGCCTGTCCAAGGTGCCAGTTGCTGTCATGGCAGTCTGGGAGAGCTGGAATTGCTGGGAGAGCTGGGAGAGCCGAGGGGATTTGGGAGAGCCTGCACTGATGCACTATGGGAGCTGGGTTGGAGAAGTGGTAGTGCTAGCTTAATGTGCCTGGCTCTGCTCTGGAGTTGGAGGTGTGATCGGGGCTGCTACTGTGACTCTGCAGGGAAAAGGTCGCGGTCAGACCGGGACAAATCCATTCTTTCAGTAAATAAAGCCCTTCTGTTTTGCAATAGGTACTTGTGGCACATTCCACTGACTTACATCACCAGTAAATTGGACACTGTGCAGAGATTCCTGATGACAACTAAAGCAGGTAATTTCTGAATTACTTGGGAAATTAATTTATCCGAAGTTTGTTTGCAAACCTTTTAGTTTTGCAGGGTTTTCTGTGGGATGGGGAACTGCAACTGCGAGTGCCACAGAAGCGGGTTTTCTTCAGCTCAATAATAACGCTATAGCAATCTCAAAATATTCAGAATTCATGTTACTGTGTTTTTTAAATTTCTGTAATGAGAGTAACTTATTATTGGGTGTGGTACCAGGACGTGTTCGGATCAGTAAGGAAATCAATAACCACAGCCTGAGTAGCGTGAGGAGAAGAGCAACCTTGTGGAAAGGGATCTGGGGCTCTGGCCCAGGGCGAGGTAGCCATAAGCCCGCAGTGCCCTGGCAGCCAAGTGGGCAACTGTGTCTTGGGTGGATCCTGCACGGCATCGCCAGCTGGACCAGGGAGGGGATTATCCCACTGTGCTCTGCACTGGGGCAGCCCCATCTCGAACACTGGGGCCACAGGGTATAAAGGATCCAAAGCTGCTGGAGAGTGTCCAGAGGAGGGCACAGAGCTGGGGAAGGGTTTAGAGGGGAAGCATGTGAGGAGTGGTTCAAGTCCCTGGGTCTGTTCAGCCTGGAGGAGATGAGGGGAGACTTCATCCCACTCTGCAGCTTCCTCACACTGGGAGGAGCAGGTGCTGAGCTCTTCTCTCTGACCCAAGGGAGTGGCAGGAAGATGGCAGGGGAGGGTTAGGTTGGGCATTAGGAGCAGGTTCTTCCCCAGAGGGTGGTAGAGCACTGGAACAGCTCCCAAGGAAGCAGTCACCAAGCCTGACAATATTCCAGAAGCATTTGGCCAACATCCTCAGCCCCACAGTGTGAACGTGCCCCTGTGTAGGGATGGTAGTTGGACTCTATGATCCCTGTGGGTCCCTTCCAACTCAGAACATTCTATGATTCCATGATTCTATGAAAAAAGGGCGTATGCTTTTATTTCCAGATGTCATTATCCTTCCAGAAGAGGTGGAGTGGGTGAAATTCAATGTGGACATGAATGGGTATTACATTGTGAACTATGAAGATGATGGATGGGATCGTCTAATTAATCTTTTGAAGGAGAACCACACCGTGATTAGCAGCAGTGACAGAGCAAGTCTTGTTAACAACATATTCCAGCTTGTCAGGTAAGGCTGCCTCCCCAAGTCTGGAAAAATGCAAATTGTTTGTGATGAGGAAGGGAGTGTTAATAATGCACAAGGTCTGACACAGAAACTCGATTGTTTCTGTAACTCTTTTTGTTTAACAAATTAAAAAAATCAACTATAATCACCTTCAAAATATGCCCTTTCTGAGCTGACCCACAGCTGCACACGGTGCTGCCAATGCTCAAAGCAATTCCGCAGGTCTTTTTCTGAAAGACTCTTGGGGATCTTTATTGGTTTATCTTTCACATCTTCTACTGACAAAACATGGGTTACTTTGAGCACCAATTTGATCTTTGGGAAGAGGGAGCCAGCTCTGGCGCACAGGGTGAGTGTTCAGGCACAGTTTCACTAAACTAAGCCTATTTAGTGAAATGTGTGTGTCTGACAAAGAGGCACTAAGGGAAGGATGCCAGTGTGAAGTGATGACCTGGGATAATGTTTTGCACCTGGAAAGACCCTGGTGCCCTTCCTCAGTTAGCAATGAGGCTGTTACTGTCACAAAGCTGTGAGGTGATGATGACTGTGACGAGTCTTGGAACTGTTATGAGTCTATGATGAGTCTTAGAGCAGGCTGTGTCTTAGGTGTGCTTTGTGAATGGTTGTGCACAGAGAAGTAGAGAGCTCATGGCTGTAAATTCCAGTTTGAGTGTTTAGTGTTCAGGAATAGGGCAGTGGAGAGCTGGAAGAGAGTTACGATTGATGAATTTTAGGTAGCAGCTTATGAGGTGATGTCTGGGGCTGGCCAAGGTTTTACTTTGGGCAGCAGAAGAAAGGTCTGCCTGAGCTGAAGGGAAAAGAGATTGGTCAGCCTGTTCAGGGGTCTTGGAGAGTAAAAGAAGAAGAGACAATTAGAGGTACAAATTGGGTTAAGTAGGGTTCATTTTATGATGGGTGATTGCAACATTCCTGTGTCTTGAGACAGAAGAGGAAGGTGAATAAGGACAAAACCACAGAATCATAGAATGGTTTAGGTTGGAAGGGACCTCACAGCCCATCCAGCTCCACTCCCTGCCACCGACAGGGAGACCTCCCTGGATCAGGGGGCTCCAAGCCTCATCCAGCCTGGACTTGAACACCTCCAGGGATGGGGCAGCCAATACTTCTCTCGGTGAGCTGTGCCAAGGCCTCCCCATCCTCATCAAGAAGAATTTCTTCCTAATGTCCAGACTAAATTTTCCCCCTTCCAATTTAGAGTCATTGCCCCTAGTCCGGTCACTCCAGGCCCTTGGAAAAAGCCCTTCACCAGCTTTCCTGGTGCCCCTTTCAGTACTGGAAGCTGCTCTAAGTTCTCCCCTCAGTCTTCTCTTCTCCAGGCTGGACAACCCCAGCTCTGTCAACCTGTCCTCGCAGCAGAGGTTTTCCAACCCTTAGATCATCTCCATGGCCTCCTCTGAACCCATTGCAACAGTTCCATCTTCTTCTTACGCTGGGGATTCCAGAACTGGACACAGGGCTCCAGGTGGAGTCTCAGCAGAGAGGAGAAGAGGCAGAATCCCGCCCCCTCACCCTGCTGATCTCCCTGCTCTGGATGCAGCCCAGGACACGGTTGGTTTCTGGGCTACGAAATCACATTGTGTCTCATGAGCTTCTCATCCCGCAGCATCCCATGTCCTCTGCAGGGTAAGGAACTGACCTGGAAAGGAAGCAGGAAAGAGATTTTGCAGAAGGGTGAAAAGCTGAGCAGGGGGAGTGGGGAAAGACCTCTGGCTTTTTGTCTGTTGGGTCTTTGAAGAAAACATTGAGCTGTATCCTGGCAGAGGTAGGAGGCCGTTTATGGAGTCAGGAAAAGACAGTGGAGAATTGTAGCTTTGAGGTTCACTGAAAGCTAGATACCTACAGATTGAGCCAGAAAGGTGCTGTGGAGGAAATGAGCTCAGTCATCAACTTTCTTCTGTATGCGTGTGGTTTGTAGAGCCAGAGACGTGGTGGAGAGAGAGAGCAAGAGCTGAGCTGGGATAGCCCTGGCTTCTGAGGGATGGTGGAAAAGGTTGATTGCTGCAAGTCGTTCTCCTCTGGTCCATTTCTTAGTTCAAAGAGTAAATATTAGGTTTCATAGCTCATGTAGCTGCTCAGCCACATTTTTCTTCAAAAAGAAAACTTTAGAGAGGTTTGGAAATACCTTTAAGGTTATCCTGTTTGTATGGTTTCATGAAAAACAATTGGCTTAGAGTTTGCTGGTAACTTTGCTTTTTAAGTTGAATTATACCTTGTTTTATCCCCTCTCTTCTACTTCCTTAGAATAAAAAACCTGTCCATTTCCAAGGCTTTGGAGTTAACTTTATACCTGAAACACGAGAGACAAGTCATGCCAGTACTGCAGGGTCTGAATGAGCTGATTCCTGTTTACTGGCTCATGGAGAAGAGGGATGTGGACGGTACAGAAAAGCAATTGCAGGTTATATTTTAACTGTTTAGAACTCTCTAACTTTGCCCATACCCTGCAAAGTGCTCTTTATAACATGTATTTTTTGTTCCCTTGTTTTAGGAGTACATTGTCAGCCTGTTTAAAGGCCTGATCGACAGGCAGGCATGGAGTGACGAAGGCTCGGTGTCTGAGAGGCTGCTCAGGCACTCACTCCTGCTGTTCTCGTGCCTGCACAGGTATCAGCCATGTGTGGACAAAGCCGAGGGATATTTTATGCAATGGCGGAAATCCAACGGAACCTTGAGGTCAGTTCTGCAACTACTGCTGTTTTTTCTGATACTGTTTATTTACACTAGAGTTAATTTATGAAAAGAGCTAAACTTCAAGTCCTTTCTGCACTCTGAAGCTGGATCTTCCTGGTTTTGTATCCCATGCATTGGCTTCCCCCCGCCTGCACAGTTGTGTGTGTGATGTATGCTTGGACTAGCACATAGAGTATGTGGTACTCCACAACTTGAGGTTATTTTCACTTTCTAGATGTTCTAGAAAGTGAAAATAACTTGTACCCCTCATTCAGGTGTCTGAAGGTTGACCTGTACCTGCTGTGAAAATAGGTAACTTCACAAACCTCACCTGGTTTCTGCGGTGGTGTTAGAATGCCCCAAAACATCTCCAGGACATCTCTGAGAGATTGTTCTGGGCGATCCAAAGATGCCACATTGTTATCTGACTGGGCATCATCATGAAAGGAGTGTACATAAATAAAGAAGAAAATAAGGAATGATGAGCACAGAATATTTCCAAGGCAGGAACAGAGCTGAGATACAGCCCATGACATTGAACTGCTCCCAGCCACAGGGGTCACTTCTCAATAAATCATCTGCCATGCCCGTTGACGCATGGTGGTAACAGTCGTGTTTCTGTGTGTATTCCTAAATAGGATGTGTAGAGTAACATGATATCACACCTGGTATAGGTTGCCAGCAGATGTGAAGGCCGCAGTATATGCTGTGGGAGCACAAACGTCTGATGGCTGGGATTTCCTCCTCCCTGCGTACAGTCTGCATGCATTCAGCTTGGACAGGGAGGACATCAAGTTAGCCCTCAGCCTCGGTAGGAGTGAGGACACACTCTGGTGGTGAGTGGTTACATAGAACAGAGACGTGTGAGGGGAAGGTTTATGAACACTGAAAGAGGAATAGAATTGTTCAGAGTACTCTTCCATAGCTTTGGCACTCCGTGACGTGTGGAACGCTTCTCAGGACTTCACAGAATCACAGAATGGTTTTGGTTGGAAAAGAACTCTAAGCTCATTTAGTCAACCATCGATCTAGCCGTGCTAAGTCTGCCACCTGATCATGGCCCCAGTTACAATATCTACTCATCTTTTAAACATCTCCAGGGATGCTGACTCCACCACCTCTTGGGCAGCCTCTGCCAGTGCCTGAGGACCCTTGCCATAAAGAAATTGCTCCCCATGTCCAAGCTAAACCTCCCCTGGCCCATCTTGAGGTCATTCCTCCTTGTCCCGTCACTGACTACCAGGAAGAAGAAACCAGCACTCATGTCACACCAAACTTCCTTTCATGCATTTGTAGACAGTGATGAGGTCTTCTCTCAGCCCCCTCTTCTCCAGACTAAACAGTCCCAGGTCCCTCAGCTGCCTCTCATAACCCCCATTTTCAAGACCCTTCCCCAGCTCTGTTTGCTTCTTTGGATGCGCTCCAGCCCCTCAACGTCCTTCTTGGAGTGAGAGGCCCAAAACTGAAGCCAGGATTCGTGGTGTGGCCTCACCAGCACTGAGTCCAGGGGTATGATCCCATCCCTGCTCCTGCTGGCCACACCATGGCTGATCCAAGCCAGGATGCTGTTGGCTTTCTTGGCCACCTGGGCCACTGCTGGCTTGTGTTCAGCCACTGTCGACCAACAGCCCAGGTCTTTGTCCTCCAAGCAGCTTTTCAGCCACTCTTCCCAAGCCTGGAACTGCACAGAGTTGTTGTGGACCAAGTGCAGGACCTAGCACTTGGCTTTGTTGAACCTTATCCCCTTGGCCTCAGCCCATGGATCCCTCTGCAGAGCCTCCCTGTCCTCAAGCAGATCCAGACTCTCACCCAGCTCAGTGTCATCTGCACTTAATATGTGGCAGGAAGTGGCTGCACCTTTTCTTTTCTCTGTCTCTGCGGTAGCAAATTGGGACAAAATACAGTAAAACAGGTACTCAGACACCTGATCTTTGCTTTGCAGACACTTCTTCATTTGCCTTTGTGGTTGTTGTGATCATAGGCACCCATGCTGTACATTTCTTATCCAAATGCCAGCTTTAATGCTTTCAAGAATGTTCAGCATCACTGAGGTTGTCAGGCATTGGCTCCAAGCAGTGAAGCCGATCCCTGCTGTTGGGTGGGGGTGGCAGCTTGGGGCACTGATCTGGCTTTGCTCAGACACAGCAGCAGACACATGTCAGTGGTGGTGTGATGCTATTATTTATCCTTTGCATTGCAGTGCTGTTCGGACACCACAGTCATGAGCAGCACTTGCAGCCTGGATGCTCCACTGATCCTTACCATAGGTACAGACAAATGACTTTCTTAATGGGGCAGAGGCAAGGTCTGTATTAACTTGGAGATTTTGAGTTAGGGCAAAATGCAGCCTTGTTTTTATCCTCAATATTCAGAACACAGGCCCTTTGGGTAATTGTGAAAGTAGCAGAAGTGGGACAGAAGGATATTGTTGAGGAGTACGTTGAGAAAAGTTGGGAGTAAACCAGCAGGAATGATGTGTCAGGACCTTTAGAAATGTCAACTCAACCTTAGTACTGAGGGAACAGTTATTTGTCATTTTTATCCACTGGTTTAAACAGCTCCCATTTCTCTTCTTAATTCTTAGGTTAATGGATCAAGGTCTGCATGGTGACACCATAAGAACTCAAGATCTTCCACTTGTTATTGTATCTGTTGCCAAAAATCCATGTGGCCATCGTTTATCTTGGACGTTTTTAAAAGAAAATTGGGAAAAACTTGTAGAAAAGTAAGGAACATAAGTGGTTTCAGTGCTTCCTTTCCCAAGCTGTGTTTTAAAACTGTATTTGTTACAAAACCAGACATTTTCTGAGCATAGATGATTCTTTTTTTGCCAGATTTGAACTTGGATCAAATACCATAGCAAGCATTGTGACTGGAGTGACAAGTCAGTACTCAACGAGGTCACAGCTTGCACAGGTAAGCCACTCTGATTCTGGTTTAGAAAATTGTAGTTTCAGTTGTAGTAAAACTGAAATGAAAATGTGGAGGAAATCTTAACATGATAAAAGCTTGACTGATTATGGAACATCAGGGTAAGATCCTGTCTTTCCCTGGAGAAAGAAGATAGTGGTGATGAGTTAGATAAGTTCTCAAGGGAGAGCGTGAGGTCAGCAGTGAGGAGAAGGATGTTCTTAGTTTGAGCATCAGGCATCGGTGCAGAGTACAAGTGTTTATCAGCCAAAGCACTCATGGTTGACTCGCCTCTGTTCATATCTTCTGCCTGCTCTGGAAGGAAGTGGGAAAACAAGGAAAGTAGGTCTTTTTACTGAGCAGGTGGAATAAAAATGCTGAAGAATAGTGAGAAATGCATCACTTTTCTATTCTGGGGAGAATTCCCCAAGCTCCTGGATGGTGTGTGTGGTACGTGCTGTCTGCTTATTCCATGCTCTCTGTCAATGGTAAAACCCCAGACTGGTCCATGTGCAGAGTTAATGGCATCTGTAACTGTGTCTTTCGAGAAGCTTCTGCTTTTGTTGCCAGTTTAAAATTTGCAGTTTTAGGGCAAAACACAGCCATGAGCAATGCAACTAAATTAGATATAAAATGAAAGAATATAGACTGGAGTTCTCAATCGCCATTGTAAATCTGAGTGGATGCTCACCAGCAGCAGCATCTTGGCCAGTGGAAGGGGCTATGCAGACATTTCTCCATCCTGCTTAGAAACGCTGCAGCATGTCGGCTGACAATCTGCAGGGCTTAGGAACAAGGCTCTGAACACAAACTGTAAGGCTGAGAGAGAATCCAGCAGCTCTCTTCCGGGTAGCCTCTGTGTTCCTGTTTTGTGCTTTATACGAGTATTTGCATCATGTGGTGCTCTCATCCAGGTAAATGGTCATAAAATTATGTATTTAATTTACACAATATGTACTGTCACTGCATCTTTTGAGAGTCTCTGTCTACCCTAACTCGGGGTTGATGTTCTGTGAAGTTTCTATATGAACGTTTTGATCAGGAGCATCTCCTTTAAAATAAAACAGTGAAGAAGGAGCTGCTGGCACTTTCAGCAGCCACAAGGAATGCAGTAAATTCAAGGAGTAGAAGCAGCCTCCAGATTCCCAGTGGCAACATTACCAAGTGCTTCAAGGATGAGATTGGTGGCTTCCCAAGTACTGGGGAAGCTGGAGGAGGGTTCTCAGGAAAATAAAGGGAGGCACAGACTTCCCCATGTAGGGAAAGAAATGTTTTACCATCGGTGCATAGGCAGCTGCTGCTCCTCCAAGTGGGTCACAGGCAAACATAGCTGGCTCTGAGCCACCCAGAGCACTGGCAGGGGTTGCCCTCTCTCCCACTATGTGGCCTGGATCAGCTGGCAGTCCAGGACGTTGACTGGACACCAGGCACCAGTGGATCATGAAGCCATGCTGGAATCAGTCAGGGCAGGAGTGACATCTGCCCAGAGCCACTGCTGTCCTGCCTGTGTGCGCTGTGCTGTCAGTGGATTCTGGGGTTTCTTGCATGAACAGGAAACAGATGGATCCCCTACATAACTTGGCAGTGCTTCATCTGCAATTTTATAATCTAATTTGAAGGGTCATCTTCCTTGGATTGTGATGACCTTACCACTGTCTACAGCTCCCTGAAAGGAGATTGTGTTGAGGTGGGTGTTAGTCTCTTCTCTCAAATGACAGGAGATGGGACAAGAGGGAATGGCCTCGAGTTGCGCCTGGACAGGTTCGGGTTGGACATCGGGAAGAATGTCTTCACCAAAAGGGTTCTCAGGCAGTGGCAGAGGCTGCCCAGGGAGGTGGTGGAGCCCCCATCCCTGGAGGGGTTTAAAAGACAGGTGGATGAGGTGCTCAGGGATGTGGTTTAGCGTTGGACAGGTACAGTTGCGCTGGATGATCTCTAAGGTCTTTTCCAACCTAAAATAGATTCTATGAATTCTATGACATTTAGACGAGACATAAGGAGGAATTTCTTCACAATGAGAGTGGTGAGGCACTGGCACAGGTTGCCCAGGGAAGTTGTGGCTGCCCCATCCCTGGAGGTGTTCAAGGCCAGGCTGGATGGGGCCTCGGGCAGCCTGATCCAGAGGGAGGTGTCCCTGCCTATTGCAGGGTTGGAACTAGATGATGTTTAAGGTCCCTTCCAACCCAAACCATTGTATGATTCTATAAAAACTTACTAAAAAATTTGTTACTGGGCTGACAATGGGGGGAAGACTCAGCCGGATTTGGAGATCACGGGTTTCTTACTGGGCTTCCCACACACCTAAAAGACATTGCTACCTCCTCGTGTTCTTCATGTTTTTGCCAACAGGTGAAAGAATTCTTCAGTTCTCTGGAGAAGAAGAGTGCACAGCTGTGCTGTGTCCACCAAGCCATTGAAACCATCAAAGACAACATAGAGTGGATGAATGGGAACTTAGAGAAAATCAAAACGTGGCTGCAAAACAACCACCAGTAAACCAGGGCACCGGCCTCTGTTTGTGAAATAGAAAAGCACTGACAAGCTGTGAAGATTCAGGGCTGAAGGGACAACTTGGTTGTGTAAGTCCATGTTTTCCTTTATCTGATGCTGTTGCTTGGCTTTTTTCTTTCTTACGGCTGTGGTTTGCCAGGCACAGAACCAGACACCTCATTGCCCTTTTTTGCCAGGTAGCACTACTAAAAGCAAGGGAAAGTACAGTGAAATAAGGCTTGGAGGAGGCTGGCTGCTGTTACAGAAACTTGAAATTGCTTCTGGAAAAGCAGGATGTGCTGGGAGACAAAGCACCAGGAGAAACTTCCCTCCTGGAAAAATGGATTGCACCATTATCTCCTTACAAAGGCACATCCTGCAGCTCCATTTAATATCAGAGTGCACTAAAACTCTGGAGCAAAGCCATCCTTGCACATGTCTTTATCTACATGGTTTGTGTTTCCAGGAGAGCAATTTCTGTCAATGTACAGAGAATTCAAGAGCCCAGAAGTGTCTCTTGGGACTTTCACCCGGCTCCTGTGGCTGCTGGTGTAAATGCTTTGCTGCTCTGGAAATAGTCTCACTTTCAGGCAGCGTTCAGGAAAAGAAGTGCTATCACTTTGTATGCAGAACCAAAAACCTGGTGAATTTCACTTTAGATGACTGCAACTGTGTGATCTTTAAGGCCTCTTGCACCTCAAACCATTCTATGATTAGCCATCAGTTCATTTTTGCAGGCTTTTTTTTCTTTTAATTATCTCTTCTCCACCTAATTGCAATGCATCTGTTGTCCCATGGACTTGCTGACATTAAAGGGGGAGGACAGTCGCTCACAGTAGTCCTTATGCCCCACCTCTAGGTAATGAAGAACTGGCAACAAGTTGCCCCAAGGAGAGAAAATATCAGTACTGTGCTCAGAAGGGACAGTCAGGTAGGAGAGCAAGGTTGAAGTCTTGGAGATAGGTTTGGGTTTTTTTTCACTATTCTGTTGTGAATGACCTCTGTTTACCTGCAGAAAACTTATTTCCCTACTTATTCAAGGTGTGAATGTTGGGGTTGTCCTTTGCAGGGACAGGAGCTGAACTTGATGATCCATGTGGGTCCCTTCCCACTCAGGATAGGATTCTATGATAAAGAAAAACAATCCAGCTAATTATTGTATGTGCTTAAAAACACTGTATCCCTTTGCTCTTACACTCCCTGCCCCTGACGTTATTCCATGGTCCGTTAAACCAGGAGTTTATCTCCTCCCTGGTTCTGCCGTGTCTCTTTAGCCTGGAGAAGAGGAGGCTGAGGTGACCTTGTCACTGTCTACGGCTCCTGGAAAGGAGTTTGTGGTGAGGTGGGTGCTGGTCACTTCTCCCAGATGAAAGGTGATAGCATGAGAGGGAATGGACTCAAGTTGAGCTGGAGCAGGTTCAGATTGGACATAAGGAAAAATGTCCACCAAAAGGGTTCTCAGGCCCTGACAGAGGAGCCCAGGGAGGTAGTGGAGTCTCCATCTCTGGAGGGGTTTAACAGACAGGCAGATGAGGTGCTCAGGGATGTGGTTTAGTGGTGGACAGGTATGGTTGGGCTTGATGATCTCACAGGCTTTTTGCAACCTAGTGATTCTTTGATTCTATAATAGTTTCCTCACTGCAACCTGGAACAGCCATAAGCTTTGACACAGATGCAGACTTAAGGGAAAAAAATACACCATGTGGAACTCACCACAAGCTTCTGACTACGTCTTACTTGCTCTTCTCACAACTGATGAGAGGAAATGGCCTCAAGTTGCACCAAGGGAGGTTTAAATGGGGTATTGGGGAAAAATGTCCTCAGTGGCAGAATGGGGAAGCCCTGGCAGAAGCTGCCCAGGTTAGGAGTGGATTCCCCATCCCTGGAGGGGTTCACAAAGCGTGTGGCCATGGCACCTGGGGACAAGGTTTAGCAGAGGTGGAGGTGCTGGGCTGGCGGTGGCGCTGGATGAGCTTAAAGGCCTTTTCCACGCTCGATTTCATTATTCTTTATGAACTAGAAATTACAAAATCGGAGTTCAGGAGGACAGTGGGATCTGATGTTGAGGGCAAAAGTTTCCATCCAACTGGTGCAGAAAACAGCGCTTCCTTTTGCTCGCTGCTTCCTGCTCTGTATGAGGCACCTGGTACCTCTTAACTCGTCACAGGAAATGGGAATTCTGAGTGAGCTGTGCATCACCTGTACACTTTCTGCTAATTGCCCACTGTCACTTGCTTTATGATGATTTCAGAGCTGAGAGGGCAGTTTAACAAAAAATAAAGTTTGTTTCCGTGATTCCAGATGAGGGACTGGGTTCATTTTGCACACTCATTTCTGCTGCCGCTGCAAGCCAGCATTTACGCTGCTGGTTTCTGCTTTCACTGCTTCACCTTCAGTTTCTGAACTTTGGGAAAAATGAAGCCATATTCCTGGTGCACCACAGACTCCTTCCTTCCCCCTCTCCCTGTTTTTTCAACTGAGGAAGCATCCATCAGTCTGTGCGCATCCCAGCATTGCACAGCCCTCTCTACCAGACACTGTGGATGACACTGATTGACCTGAGCAAGCCCATGCCCATCAGCATCCCGGACTTTGGTGGGCTGTGTGCTCATGACATCAGAAGGACACGAGGCTGAGCTGCATATCCACAGGGTCTGGAGAGAAAGTGAGCAGGTCCTGAGATGCTGGGCAGGACTCATGCACACCAGTCCAATACCATGTTTCTCCCCTCGCCTGGGAATGGCCACCATTCACCTGCAAACAGCACGTCTCCACAACAGTTTCGATGGGAATTTTTAACCAAAATAATAGCCTCATTTCTGAAAACCCTTGTGCTTACACATGAATCCTTCATCTGTTTCCCGGCACCATGGGAGTTGACCAGTTAAAGATGGTCCCAGGAACCTGCAATCCAGCTTTGAAAACCAAAGAAATGAAAAGCAAACTTCAGCTGGATCGTGATCTGGTGGTAAGCACCATCATGGAGCATTGCTGATGGTATTTCAGTGGCATTCCAGAACGGAGAGGGGCTCCAGTAAAAGCTGGAGAAGGGCTCTTGATCAGGGAGTGTGGGGACAGGATGAGGGGGAACCGTTTTCAGCTGAGAGAGGAGAGATTGAGATCATGGGAAGAAATGTGAGGGTGGGAGGCCCTGGCAGGCTGCCCAGAGAAGTGGTGGCTGCCCCATCCCTAGAGGTGTTCAAGGCCAGGTTGGATGCAGCTTTGAGCCCCTGATGCAGTGGCAGGTGTCCCTGCTGACAGCACCGGTTGGAACTGGATGGGCTTTGCGGTCCCTTACAACCCGAACTATCCTGTGGTTCTGTGACTCTGTAATTTTTCAGTGTCCTTTTAAACCCGTGGTGTTCAGTTTCAGTGTGACAGAGTTTGTATCATTATTTCTGGAGTTTCTTTTCCCTTTCGGTTCCTGTTCAGATCTCAGCAGCAATAAATGAAGTGCCAGGAATGTCACAAGGCAATCTTAAAAACTTTATTAGTGTGACAGGTTCTCAGTACAGACTGCGGAGAACAGTCACAAGTGTGAATATCCCCAACTGAAATCTCCAGGCAGCCTCTCTGCAGTGCCACATGCCAGAGTCGGATTTCAGAGTCGGCACAAGTGCTTCCTCTGCAAGCCAATAGTGAAGCGATGCTGGTGCCAGGATGTGCCAGGAGATGGTCAACAAGTTATGGAGAGGGAGGGAAACACCCTGAGGCACGTGGACCCCAGGAGAGGCGCCTGTTCCTGCCTGTTCTCTGGTGGAGCAGGAGAACACAGCATTGTTCCTTGCAGCATCACCTTCTGCCTTGTTTCTGCATTCCCTTCTGGAGTGCAAGGAGCAGAATCAAGGACTAGAAACAGTGCAAAATACCCCAAAGACCCGTCTGCCTGTTGACCTGAACTTCTTTTTGATCTCTGCTAAGGCTCATGCACCTTCTTGATTTCCTCTTCCTGATGGCAATGGTGTTATTGCCACCCTTGGATTTGTCTTTGTTCGGTCCAGGAGACTCCAGAAATTACGAGATAACAGTACAGATGCGAGTGGAAATAAAAAAAAAAATCCTTATTTGGTGTGTTTTGTTTTTTTAACTACAATTAAGGCAGCATCCAAAATACCTGTTTCATTGCTAGATGTGCTTGATGAAGCGGCAATCCCCAGTTCCTCAGGCTTTAACCACCCACAGCTTACCTACAGCTCCCACCCATAGCTCACCTACAGCTTCCAACTGGGAATCACCACGCAGCCAGGTGAGGTGGGCTGAGGGTAACTGAAGCATGCGATATTCCAGAACACTTTAATGCATTTGCTGCAACATTTAAAATGCAAGCGCATACGAAATCTTCTGAGATTTACAGGCACTATGTGGAGATTATGTGCAAAAGTCTGCGGAATTTCTCTTTGGCATTGCTATTCATTTAGGAAATACATTTCTTGCGAATATAAAGCACACTTTCCCTCTGAAAACTGAAGAAAATTACAAAAAAAAAGTCGAAATACATGAGTATAATAAAAGGAAGAGCTAGGGGAAAAAAACCAAAACCACCTTAGTCTGCTAGGGGAAAAAAGGAAACACGGAAGATGTCCAGTGAGTGTCACTGTACAGAAACCACCCAGAATAACCACAGGCTTTTAGCATCAGCTTTTGTTCTTCAGGAGCAATGATCCACCAGCAGAAAGAAGACATTTAAATGAGGTGCCAGGGTCCTGGGGAGGAAGAAATGGAACAGGAGTAAGGAGTCCTTTTCAGCTTAAAATTGGAAAGAAGTTCACAATAAACCTGTGGAGAATTACCTGAAATAAAAGCCTCTGGTGGCAGAAATAAAACCAGGGATGGATAACATAGTGATTGACAGGGATGCTGCAGCAAGGGCAGCAGCTCACTGCAACGCGCAGTAACCGTGCACCCGTCACAGAATCATGAAATGACTTGGGTCAATAAGGCCACGGAGATGATGCAAGGCCTGGAGCCCCTCTGCTATGAGGCCAGGCTGAGAGAGTTGGGGTTGTTTAACCTGGAGAAGAGAAAGCTCTGGGGAGACCTTAGAGCAGCTTCCAGTACTGAAAAGGGCTGCAGGAAAGCTGTGGAGGGGCTCTTGATCAAGGAGTGCAGGGATAAGATAAGGGGACCATTTCTCAGCTGAAAGAGAGGAGATTGAAGTGACATCTTAGGAAGAAACGTTCTCTGGTGAGGGTGGGGCGGCCCTGGCTCAGGCTGCCCAGAGCAGTGGTGGCTGCCCCTTCCCTGGAGGTGTTCAAGGCCAGGTTGGATGGGGCTGTGAGTCCCTGATCCAGTGGGAGGTGTCCCTGCCCATGTCAGAGGCTGGAACTGGATGGGCTTTGAGGTCCCTTCCCATGCAAATCATTCTGTGGTTTGATGAAGCAAAGCACAAATTATTTCATGGTGAGGGTGGAACACGCACACACAGCGAGGCTGTTTTGTGCTAGGAAAACCCAGAGTGGGACCTTGATGCCTGCTATTCCTGCCAGCATTGCGTCTGTTCTTGATGCTGCTCCAGCACCAGTCTAGTGCAGAAATAATGACAAAAGCTCCCTCTCCTAAAGGCAAAGCCAACCACTTGTGTTTGATCTTCACTCTCTGCAAAAAGTTCTCCCTGGGCAAGCAGCATGTCATGGCCTGGATTCCTTAGCTACATGGACCTAATGGTATTTGTCTCAAAAAAATAATTCTGTACAACCTGTACAGACAAAGGGTGTGGGAAAAGAAAAAGAGAGTGTTTTATGCCTGGGAACACTGAAGTTCCAAGTCTTCCATGTGCTGTGTCTAACAGCGTTTCTAACCATGTCTGCAGGCAGTTAAGGGACTGCCAACGAAACTCAGCTTTGACAATACCAGCACAGACTGTGTTTGTGACAGTTCAGAGGACAGAGGGAGAAATCTCACCTGATGGTGTCAATGTTTAGCTTGTTTTCTGCTTCTCAGGTTTGCTGCCGGAGGACTGTCCCTTAGCCTGAAGAGCAGGAGAGGCACAAAACGGTCAGAAGCTATGGACTAAGCTAAAATCCATACCAAAACAGTGACAGGTGCTCATCAGAAATCACACACAGCTCAGACATAACGGTGACTTGCACTTCAAACACAGTGGATTTAGCAAAAGTATCTGTAATTTCTGCTGTGTAAATAGGTTTTCACCTTTCCCTCATCATTCACTTTGATTGAGACAAGAACCAAAGCTGACCGCTTCCCATACTGTTTCCCAGAACCCTTTAACGCAGGGCAGTGATCCAGTCACATCTCAGAAAACTGAAACATCCACCCTGCTAAAGGGGAGTTGAAGACCCCTACTGATTCTACATGCACAATTCTGAGACTGTTCTGCTGTTAAACAAACAGCAATTCCATATTAAAAGAAAATCCCATCACTTCAAGTGTGAAACACGGGACTTCCAGCAGAAATGTCACTATCTGACTCATGCTTCTATGACAAAATCCAAGTAACCTGTCCCTCTCCTTGCCTCGCCTCTCCTTACCTCCCCTTCCCTCCTCTTTCCTTTTCTTTCCCTTCTCCTTTTCTTTCTCTTTTCCTTCTCTTTTCTTGGAAACAGCTGCCTTCCTTTTCCCACTAGATTCATCTGCACACTTATCTATGGGTAAATGTGTGGTTTCATTCATTTTCAAAAAATAGATAATGATAAGAACTTGAGAAAAGGATGTGTGGTTGAAGGATCAGTCATTAATAACTGTGAAGGAAAGAGAGAATTGATGGTGATCCTGAAAGAGAGACAAGCATGGGAAGGGTGACTCCTAGATCAGCAAATACAGTGATGAGAAGCCTGTGGAGCATGCGCTGACCTCACTCTCTCTGAAAGGAACATTTTAGCCCCCATTTATTGAAAATATCCCTTGAAACAGAGGGGCGCTTTTCCCTGACGTTAACACACACAAAAATGGATTGAGTTCAATTCATTGATGTAAAATTCTGCCCAATGCAATCCATGTAGTATGAATCCAAAATCCAGCTTTCCACCTTCCCTGCTTACAGCACACGGTAATCATGACCACCCATACTATAATATGTATATTTCTACCTTTTTAGGGTCTCCAGGTTTTCCTTTATCCTTCTGGGTCGGCTTCGTGGTGACGGTTTGCTTTCCACTTTTGTCCTACACTCCAGAGAAAAAGCAATAATTACAGTTACAAACAGGACAGAGAATCAAGAGCTCCCGCTTCAACACTGGCTGTAATGCAGTGCTTGGAATGTGGCTGGTGCGGTGGGAGGGCACTTGATGTGGGATGCACACACATTGTCATGCCTACAGCACGCTGGGATCCAGAGAAGCGTTTCATACGCAGGGTCTGCGTTCACTACAAAGCAACAAAGCTGCAGCAAAGGGTTTAGCTCAAAAGCTAAATAACAAATAAAACAGCACTTAAAACACTCAGAGTTTGGCATCAGTTGTTGGAGGATTCAGCGTCAAGGGTAGCACCTGGGGAAGCACTGCAGTGGTTGGGATAGCCCTGTGGAAACAGCTATTTCCCCACAGGAATCACTTCTGATTTGAACTTTAGTGTCAGAGCTGCTACTTCTCTCACTCCCAGAGAAGAACAAATGCACCATGGACACATGGATAATCATAATCAACGCTTTAACCATCATAGAGTCATAGAATCATTATAGAATCCCTAGGTTGGAAAAGACCTTTGAGATCATCAAGTCCAACTGTATCTGTCCACTACTAAATCACATCCCCAAGCACCTCATCTGCCTGTCTGTTAAACCCCTCCAGGGACTCCACCATTTCCCTGGGCAGTCTCTGCCAGTGCCCGAGAACCCTTTCAATGAAGAAGTTTTTCCTGATGTCCATTCTAAATTTCCCCTGATGCAGCTGGAGGCCATTCCCTCTTGTCCTATCATCTATCACCTGGGAGAAGAGACCAACACCCACCAGATGTTGCTGGGCAGTGTGTGCAAGCGTTGAAGAGAGATTCCTCTGCCTCCCTACACCTTTGGATACTCTAATCTGTACAAGAACTGCTACCACAATCCCCTGCACAACTTACTTCTCCAAGCCTGTCTTACCTCTCTTAAAGACCCTAAATACCACAAATCTTCCTCCTTCCAATTATTTAGTACACAGCAAGATGCATCACACTTGGATGACAGCAGCAAGGAAACCACTGCATCCAGACAGCCACTTCCAAAGAGGCCAGCTGTAAACATAATCCAACCTACCACAAAGGAAAGTGAGGACCTTTCACAGAGTAGTGAAAAATTGCTTATTTTGCAAATTATTAGCAGAAAATACCTACCTTTGAGTGCTTTGGCGTGGCAGGAGACTTCGCACAAGTATCAAAGTCACCTGATAGGGCATCAATAGCTGCTGAGTCATCTGTGGGCTTCTGCAATGATTTAAATTATGAAGTCACATGCTGTGCAACACTTTTGACAGCCCATTTAATGTTTCAGGAATTTATGTCTGCCTTAATTATCCCCTTCTTGGTAAAAACCATCCCTGGACTCTACATGTCTGTTAGAACATGTCTCATCAAAGAGATGTCTCTTTGAGGGTTCCAAGATACACAGTTTCTTTGAATACTGGACCTGAACATTTAGGGTGCAGCTGTGCATAAAATCTGTACTTATTACGAGGAGTTACTCTTTAGGAAAGCTTTGCTGCCCACACTGTTGCACGTCCTGCACTGCACTCACTGTTAATGAGAATTGGAGTGGTTTGTGCCTTGAGTCTACTAAACACAGCACACAGCACAAAGCAAACACAGTGCATAAATATAATAAACATTACCTTTGGTTCTTTGTGCTTGGCATCATCCTTTGCAGTTCTCTCTCCTGGTTTATCCTGGGGAAGAAGATTACATCCTCATTTTGGACTGGTTAGATTAGTTTTAAGACATAGAATCATAGAAACTTAGAATAGTTTGGGTTGGAAGGGACCTCAAAGCCCACCCAGTTCCACCCCCTGCCATGGGCAGGGACACCTCCCACTAGCTCAGGCTGTCCAAGGCTCCATCCAACCTTGAACATCTCCAGGAATGAGGCATCCGCAACTTCTCTGGGCAATCCGTTCCAGTACCTCACCACTGTCATTGTAAAGAAATTCTTCCTTATGTCTAGTGTAAATCTGCCCCTCTCTAATTTAAAACCATTCCCCCTCGTTCTATCACTCCATGCGTTTGTAAAAAGTCCCTCCCCAGCTTTCCTGTAGCCCCTTCAGGTACTAGAAGCTACTCTAAGTTCTCCTCAGAGCCTTCTCTTCTGCAAGCTGAACAAGCCCAACTCTCCCAGCCTGTCCTCATATGGGAGGTGCTCCAGCCTTCTGATCATCCTTGTAGCCCTCCTCTGGACCTGTTCCAACAGCTCCATCTGTTGAGGATTCCAGAACCAGACACAATGCTCCAGATGAGGTCTCACAAGAGAGGAAGAGAGATGCAGAATCCCCTCCCTCGCCCTGCTGGCCACGCTTCTTTTGATGCAGCTCAGGATACAGTTGGCTTTCTGGGCTGTGAGCACACATTGCCGGCTCATGTCGAGCTTCTCACCAATCAGCACCCCCAAGTCCTTCTCTACAGGGAGAAGTACTTGGGGTTGACTTTGGGAGTTCACCGATCACCAAGAAAGCTGAAATATTCTGAACTGATTTATTTATTCCTCATGCTATGTATCTAAAGCCAGCTCACGGTGTGTTTCCATGCTCTGTTCATTTGACTACGTCTGCTAAATTGTCTCTCTACCCTTACAGTCTACTGGAAAAACACCTTCCTGATCCAGAAAAGTCACTGTCAGAGCAGTCATGAGCCTCAGTGGATGCCAGTTTCATGGGGCTTTTAGCTGCACCATCGAGATAGTACTTGTGTATGCACTTTGTACCTGAACTTTGTTCAAAACTCCTCGGAATGAATGAGCACTATTACTCACAGACAGCAAATATCTCCAGGATGTTGATTCCTACAGGTTAGTTCAATAGGATTTGTGTGCTCAGATTATAGCAGCCTTCCAGTACTGAAAGGAGCTCCAGGAAAGCTGGGGAGGGGCTCTTGATCAGGGAGGGCAGGGACAGAACGAGGGGGACTGGTTTTAAGCTGAAAGAGGGGAGATTGAGATGAGATCTTAGGAAGTCCTGTGAGGGTGAGGAGGCCCTGGCCCAGGCTGCCCAGAGAAGCTGTGGCTGCCCCATCCCTGGTGGTGTTCAAGGCCAGGTTTCATGGGGCTTTGAGGGTGGGAGGTGATCCAGTGGGACGGTGGGAGGGTCCCTGCCCTGATCCAGTGGGAGGTATCCCTGCCTAGATGGGCTTTGAGGTCCCTTCCAACCCAAAACATTCCAGATTTTAATTTTAAGATTACCCTATTTAAAAAAAAAGATAAAAACCTCAAACTTGTTTTTCTCTTTGTTTTCTTTTTTTGTTGTTGTTGTTTTGTTTTGTTTTCAATTAAACACATGCAAAGATGCACAGAGCTCATCCATGGACAGGATATTTACTTGTTTAACCCTAATATATAAATATCGTTCACTCTCTTACTTGTCTTCCCTGTTCTCCCTATAATTCCAAGAGGACAGACTGGCTCATATGCACAAATTTCTGGTATTGCAATAAGACAACCCAATAAAAACTAACAAAGCTTCTCCTCACCTGACCACCAGACTCCAGAAGTTTTTGATACTCAGGAGGGATAGTATCATCTCTTTCTCCAAGCTTGTCTCTGTGTTCAGATTTAGCCTTTTCCTGAAAGCATTTGATTTATTAGCATCTTTAATACTTGTGTAAGAAATATTAATGCAAAGGAAGACAGTGTGCTCATTGAACTTAGGACAGATGCCTTTTTTTGAATTTAAAATCTTAAAACTACCAGAAAAAAACATATAATCACTTTGCTATGAAGTGTTACATGCCTGAAAGTTTCAAAGTTATGAGCTCTCAAAAAGTTTACACATTCGATAAGTTAAAAATAAGTGTACACGTCAGCATCCCAGCATATAGAAATGTCAATGTTCAGCACTGGTTTTCAATAATACAATTAAAAGGAGTCATTCTGTACTTTTGTGTCAGATCTCATCCATGCAGTGCAGCTTTAAGCCAACACTAATGTTCCTGCAAAGTCTTAACCATGAAAGCATTGGAATGCCTCTATCAGAATCCATGGCACCCACCCATCTCACACTCCGACTGGTCAGGAGTAGCCGACACTGCCAACCAGACTGAGGAGCCCCAGTCAGTTCGGAATCCAACACCAGGAGAGGGCAGAGCACCACAAGCTCCTAGAAACTGCATCAAGGATGGAAGTGTTCCTTCCACAGCATTTATTTTTTTATATAAGCTGCTCTGACTTCTGGCAAACATACCAGAAACACAACAAATAAAGCACCTGCTTTGGATATAAAGTCAGTTTTTCAACAAATTGTTGAAGAATATTTTTGTGTTTGTTAACACAGACATTAAGGGTCTCGTCTTTTTTCCTGCATTTTTTGAAGACTAACACCTTCCATGCCTTTGTGCAGAACAACAGATGGAAAAAGGTGGGCTCATACATCTATGTCAACAGACCAGGCTGTCTGAACCCATTCCCACAGCACCCAACTTCCACACTGGAGTCTGCTCTGAGATTAGAAATCTCCTTCCAGATTTCAGACTAAATTTATTCATGGGCAATTTATGGTGCCTTTTTCTCCAGTAATGACTTTTACCTTAATTATTTCACTTTACAATTTACTATTATGCAGAAATGCAACTGGTTTTCACACTAGCAGAAATCTCTTTATACAATAATGTGAAGAAAGACTGAATGGAAACAAAACAAGCACAAATAAGTAAGTTAAAAAAATTAATTTTAGAAACGAAGCCCAGAGAAGACACCTCTAAACCAACTAGAATAATGGCAATAAAAGGCGCTGAAATCAAATTTCCTGTGACATTTCAACACTTACCTTCAAGTGGCTAAAGTATATTAACTAATGCAAAATTTTTCACAAACATATGAGTAATCCAGCTGATTGGAGAGTGGTTGCTATGCCTACATGGAGGACAACATAAAAGTATGGGCTTTTTCGTAGTGACTTTGCTCCTACACCTGAAAATTATATACATGACCACATACCGCTGTGAGCATGTAAGAAGTTTTGCAGTACACCACGAGAAACTCCGCAAAGAAGGGAGGTAACTTTCTCAGATTTAGGTTTTTTTCTGTTTGGTTTTGGTTTTCCACTCCCCCAGGCTTCACAAATTTCAGAACTCCTTTTGTTACCTTCACTTTATCCACAACTGGTTTGTTCTCCTCAGGGTTGGGCTCCCTCTGCCCCAGGGAATCAGACAGGAGATCCAAGGCATCATCCATCTCTTTTCCTCCCTAACACAAAGCATAAACACCTTCATGAGAGCAAATCTGCCATGAAAATAATTCAGTCCATCAAGCTAAATCAAGTACTGACTAATGAACCGTCGACTTCAGTGAATAATGAACAATCAGCTTCTCCTTTTTTAATTAAAAGGTGCTGCAATATCTCGGGAAAATACAGAACATTTAGAGCTACAGATAACCTAACTGCACAAAGGGGTTATGGTTTATTTTAATGACTTCCTTTTATTACACATAAGCCCACTGATCTAATGAGAATCTAAAGACGGGTTCTTTTACTTTGCAAACATCACTATCACTGCAGATTAGCTGCCAGGGAATGGTCAATCTGAATTACAACTCCTTAACATTCTCATCTCCACCACATGTATGGTCTTTCGCTTCCTCACACCAGTTTTATTCAAACACTGGTTAGAAAGAAAGCCCTTAAAACAGCTAGAGCCCAGGAAGGAAGAGCTGTCAGGCTGGAAACACGAGAGGGAGCTCCCACTGCATGGATCAAAATGGAGGAAGAATGAGACACTGCAATGACATGCAAGGCAAGATAGTGCTTCTGGTTTGGTAAGGAGGTCAAGGCACTGCTTGAATTAACCTGGAACTCCTCCTTTCACAGCCCCAGCAGATAGCTTCATCACTATGGCCATGACTGCACTGTTATTACCTTAAATGTTCCCATCACCTAACCAGCAAAAGAATGGTGTGGTTCGGCTGGAGGCCCAAGACTAAAGATGGAACCACTTGGGTGCAGGAAACCACCTGCATCGCCTACAGAAAGGAAACGCACATGTCCGCTGATCTCGGCAGTGCTGGAGTGATCACGACAGGATGGGATGCCTCCTTTCCCAAGCTGGGCAATGAGGTTCCAAAGGCAGGCTGAAATGCCACAGTGAGCGGAACACAGAGAAAAACAGCTTTTGCTGTCACTTGAACACAAAGTGCTCGGAAACTCACACTTTTGTTTACCAGAGGGAATATTTTCTTTCTCCCAATAGCCTGTATTAGCAATTAACTATTTAACTTCCATCTCTCTCCATCCACCGGCTCCTAGTTTGGGATAGCGATCTATGCAGGATGCTGCTTACTGAGGAAGAAGCTGAAGGAGCTGCTGAGTGCACTGAAGAAATGGTTGCAGCAGAGATAACATCAGAGCAATCTGGAGTCTTTGCATACTTCTTGGCTTTCTGAAATGAGGGACATCATCATTACTAACACAGAGGATTGAAAATATTAAAATGTGCACCAAACTCCATGCATCTGAAATGCAACACCCATACAGTTTTATTTCCATGACTTTATTTTCATTTGAAACTTTACTCATTAATGATTGAAGCCTGTCCTTGGGAAACATTGTGCAAACAGTTTACACCTCAGCTTGTTCATGTTCAATTTTACATCTCAACTACTGACTTACACCTTGGCACAGCTCAGAGGCAGGTGAATGTGACTTAGAATCGTGGAATCATGGAATCGTTACAGTTGGACAAGACCTATAAGCTCACCCAGTCCAACTGTCAGCCCAACCCCACTGTACCTGCTAAACCCTGCCCCAAACTCACACACATTTTTTGAGCCTTTCCAGGGATGGGGACTCCACCCCTGCCCTGGGCAGCCTCTGCCAGGGCTTCACCACTCTGTCAGTGAAGACATTTTTCCCAATATCCAATCTAAACCCCTTCTGTTACAACTTCACGCCATTTCGCTCATTCTATTGCTTGTTCCTTGGGAGCAGAGACCAGCACCCATCTCACCACAACCTCCTTTCTAGGAGCTGCAGAGAGTGATGAGGTCTCCCCTCAGCCTCTCCTTCTCCACACTAAACAGCACCAGGGTCCTCAGTTGCTCCAAGAGCACACGGCTCCAGACCTTTCACCAAATCCATCTACATTCCCAAGCAATACTTTAAAAATTCTTAACTACAAAGCATTACTTCTGCAAGCAGCTGGTGAAAAAATATAACATAACTTACCAAGGTTTTTTTCCTTCTTAAAGTCCTGATCTCCTTTTATTGCAAAAAATATCTTAGATTTTTAGTTACTGAACTTTATTTAAGAAAGTTCACATAAACTTAAGGTGGACAAATAAAATAACAAGATCACTTAAACAATTTGAAAATAAAACAGAATTTCAGACAACAAATGCACTCACCTTAATTACAGTTGGTGCAGGTGATGGTGCAGAAGGTGATGGAGAACAGGAAAATCCTTCTGTCAAACCCTCTAAAAGATCATTTTCAGTCATGGACTATCATTAAAAGAAAAAAAAAAGGCTTTTAAGCTTTTTCACCTATTAAAAGGCAACATAGTCTACATCCATTTTTAAACTAAAGTCTGGGAAAACATACTGACATTTGGGGAAGTAATTAATGAATTAAACATTTATCTGAATGTTCACTTTCTTACCTGGGGCTTTTCTTCTGGTTTTGGTAGGAGTAGTTTTCCATCTTTATCCTACAAAAGACAAATCCTCTGATATTAGATCAAGTGGCCTTTGAATGACCATGCAAGGCAAGTGCTCCGAGAGCAGTCATGGAACAACAGAATCTCACACAAGAGAACAATGTAACCCTTAGCCTCGAGCATTTCCACCGTTATTCAAGGTGCCACTTAAAACACCCAGGTCCGGAGACTTAAAAACACCTGAGTGCTGAAAGGTGATTTGGTGTGTGGGATTCTGAGCTTCCCTACTTCATGTGTCAATTTCCACTGAAACAGCACAATTAATAAATGAAATCCCAGCTCTCAGACCTGTTACAAGATTCCTGGATGCACAGTCTGTAAAGGTTGGATCTTTTCACACCGGCAACTGTGGCTGATGTTGCATCAGCCTCGGCTCTACCTAAGCAGCCCTTTTATGTCAAACAAGTCATGTAGTGAGGTTTGTTTGTGAAAATAGCACCTGAAATAATTGGATTTTTTAACAGCTTTGCCCAATCGTGATTTCTTAAGTTCTAAAGTACAAAAAGCTACTGAAAGACTCCAGAGCAGTCATCTCAGCCAAAATTATTCACCTGCTGCTTCTATCTAAACCTTTCTTGTGCCTATGCAGGTATCTAACAGCAGACGTTGGACATTCAGGAAATACAAAACTGAATGTTTATCTATGATAAAAATGGTTGAATTAAACCTCAACATTTCGAAAGGAACTGGCATTTCAGTTTTATCCATAAATTCTGAAGAGTGGATGTATGACTAAAACAGCAAATAAATTACTTTGGCTTCTCTCAGTCTGTACTCAGGAGGAATAGTTTCTTCATCTTCACCCAGTTTTTTGTATTCTTCCTGTCTGGTTTTCTCCTGCAAAGGCAAAATAAAAGTAGCATTAATAAAATGAAATATTTACATCCCAACAGAAAAGTGTACAAGCAAGCTTTCAAAGTCTCCAATCTAGTGATTCATATTAGCCTTTCAATATGACTATCAGATAAAAACCTCACGCAAATCAAAAGAAAGCCTTTTATCTTGAGAAAGCCTTCATTTCTCTGTCTGTTTCATCCTTCTCCTATCAGTTCTACCTAACTCAATGACAATAGCAGAGTTAAGTACATGGACAAGCACAGACCAACAAGAAGAGCACAAGAGTAGCATTACACCTCTGAGTCTTAATTCTTAATTATTCCGAAACCCACTCAACACCTACGAAGACGCACACAGAGGAGGGCTGAAAAGAGACAACAGTAGCCAACTCCAAAACGACAAACTCCCCATAGAAGTTATGTTGGAAGAGGACAACTAAGAAAAGGCAGTGAAGCCAACTTTGGGAACTCTCATTTGACATAGTTCCAGACCGCCAGAAGAGCTATCTTCTGGTTTTGACATCAGTCCACATCAACTGCTGTGGTTTGGGGTGGAAAATGGGGGCAGAATGTGAACGCTGACAACATTCCTGCAGACAGAATGCATGTATTTCAGTGACCGTCTTAAGGGCCCTGGTTAAAATAACAGGATCACTGAAAAAAAAGAGAGAATCACAGAATGTTTTCAGTTGGAAGGAACCTTAAAGCCCATCCAGTTACAAACCCCGCCACGGGCAGGGACTCCTCCCACTAGATCAGGGGCTCAAAGCCCCATCCAACCTGGCCTTGAACACCTCTAGGGACAGGGCAGCCACCACTTCTCTGGACAACCTTGGTCAGGGCCTCACCACCCTCACAGGAAAACATTTCTTCCTAAGATCTCATCTCAATTTCCCCTCTTCCATGTGTAAACCATTTCCCCTTGTCCTGTCCCTGCAGTCCTTGATCCAGCTTTCCTGGAGGCCCTTTCCCTACTGGAAACCACTCTAAAGTCTCCCTGGAGCCTTCTCTTCTTCAGGATGAACAACCTCAACTCTTTCAGCCTAGCCTCATACAGGAGATGCTTCAGCCCTCGGATCATCTCCAAGGCCTTCTCTGGATGCATTCCAACAGTTCTGTGTCCTTTTTATGTTGGAGCCAGAACTGGACACAGGGCTCCAGGCGGGGTCTCACCAGAGCAGAGCAGAGGGGCAGAATCCCCTCCCTTTCCCTGCTGGTCCCACTGCTTTGATGCAGCCCAGGACACAGTTGGTTTTGGGGCTGTGAGCACACATTGCTGGCTAAGTTATGTGTCATTACTAATTTGAACACCTCATCATAAACTAGGATCCTATTGAATAAAGACCATAGTGGACACACTTCTGATGTGCAGGTTAATGCAGCTTTGACTCCGCTGTAGAACAGAAGGCAAAGGCAGTTTCCAGAGGATGAGGGAATTACTGCACTGTAACAGGCAGAATGATTAAGAACATGCATTCACTGTCAAAATCCTGCCCTTATGTCGTAAGCAGAACACAACTGGTTTCACAAGTAAATTTTGTTTTAAAAATAGTGAAATTGTTATTTCCAAGTTGTTTCTAACTTGATGAAATACAATAACACTGAAGATAATAATATCAAAACACTATTTTTCACTTCCTGTAGAAGAGAAGGCTGCGACGAGACCCTGTAGCAGCTTCTACTACTGAAAAGGGCTCCAGGAAAGTTGGGGAAGGGCTTTTTCCAAGTGCCTGGAGTGTTAGGATGATGAGGAATGGCTTTAAATTGGAATCGGGAAGATTTCAATTAGACATTACATAGAAATTCTTCCCGATGAGGTGGTGAGGCCCTGGCCCAGTCTGCACAGAGCAGTGGTGGCCCATGCTTGGAGGTGTTCAAGGCCAGATTGGATGGCACTTGGGGCCCCTGATCCAGTGGGAGGCTTCCCTGCCCTTGGCAGCGGGTGGAGCTGCATAGGATTTGAGGTCCCTTCCAACCCAAACCATCCCAGGATTCTATGTTTTTTTGTAGTCTGCTTGTTTCTTTACCTTAACTTTGTCCACAGCAGGTTTATTTTCATCTGGATCAGGCTCCCTCTGCCCTAGGCTACTGGACAGGGCTTCCAGTGCTTCGTCTGCCACATGACTGACCTGTAAGGGCATCAGCAGAGTAGAAAATAACTCTCAGTTTGGAGCTCAGCTACAGCTGAAGAAACTCGTTTGAGCAGCACCACCACTAGCCACTTGTTACTAATGGTAAAAAATGGAGCAGTAAACCAAAAAACTGTAATGCTTCTCGCCCTGATTGTCCTACCAGATGGGATCAGCTGAGTTCAGGGCACAAGGAACCTCTGACAGGGGTTGCTCTGTAAACAGGCTTCTCCTTCCCAAAGACTGACTCACAGCTAAAATGTTCTGCATGGAGAAGATGAGTTTGTTTGGTTTGATTTCTAAGGGCTGCCTATATATTGTGAGAAGAGATGCATGAGTGTCAGCCATTAATGCAATCTTCTGAAATATTCATAAGGACAATTAGGATCTTCTCCTGCAGTACCTTTTAAGTTCTCAAGCAGCATCTCTTTTAGAGCACTAAGAACTAGAGCAGACCAAAAGATCTGTCAGTTTTAGTTCCTCTATTAAGGTCATCGACCTTCCCCACTCAGTTTGCGCTAGACTTGAGCTTTTTTGGACAGCATCCAGCCTTTGTGTCAACTCTACCCAGGGAGAACATGCAATTCTGAAGCAAGAATCCTGACAATATGCTCTACCACTGCATAAATGAAGTTTTCCTTTATCTTCAGCCAAGACTACTCACTGGAGACACTGCTGATGGAGCTGAAGACTGCACAGTGCAAGCTGTTGCACGAGGGACGACCTCATCCTTAGTAGTTTTTGCAGGCACAGGAGCTGGAGGCTTCTGAAACAGAACCATTACACTGCATTTTACCGAATATGCTCAGAAACCCAATAAGTACCTGCTAAGTGGCTTTTTTTCTAAAGAAAAGTCAGTACAAAACAAGAAAGAAAAGATTAAATTTAAAGGTAGAAGCCCTCCTTTAAGCACTAAGTGCCAATATTGCACATTTTGCTGGAGGCAATGGAGCACAGAAACAGAAGAAGATGTTTTTCTTAGAAAACCAGTACTATTATTATAGTATTGTAGATAGAATCATTTGGTAGGAAAAGACCTTTGAGAATATCGACTCAACTGTACCTTGTCCACTACTAACCCCACCCTGACCTCCTCATGGGCCCATCTTTAAAATTGCGATGGGGAATCCTCCACCTCCATGGGCAGCCTCTTCCAGTGCCTAAGGACCCTTTCCGTGAAGACATTTTTCCTGATGTCTAATCTGAACCTGATCTGGCACAACTGGAGGCCATTTCCTCTCATCCTATCACCTGTCCCTTGGGAGAAGACAACAACACTCCACTCACCACAACCTCCTTTTAGGCAGCTGCAGACAGCAATGAGGTCTTCCCTCAAACTCCTTTTCTCCAGGCTAAACAACACTAGTTCCCTTAGCTGCCTCTCATAACTCTTGTTCTCCAAAGCCTTCACCAGCTCTGTTCCCTTCTCTGGATATGCTCCAGCAACTCAATGTCCTTCTTGGAGTGAGGAGCCCAAAACTGAACCCACGATTAGAGGTGCAGCCTCACGAGTGCTAAGTCCAGGGGCACAATCCCTTCCCTGCTCCTGCTGGCCAAGATGTTTCGGGCACAAGCCAAGATGCCACTGGCCTTCTTGGCCACCTTGGCCACTGCTGGCTCATGTTCAGCTGCCATCAGCCAACACCCCCAGGTCCTTGTCTTCCAGGCTGCTTTCCAGCCACTGTTCCCCAAGCACAAACAGGGTTGTTGTAGCCCAAGTGCAGGACCGGCACTTGGCCTGGTTGAACCTCATCCATTGTTCTCAGCCCATGGATCAAGCCTGTCCACGTCCCTCTGCAGAGGCTCCCTGCCCTCAAGCAGATCCACACTTCCGCCCAGCTCAGTGTCCTTTGTGAACCTAGCAAGCCTTAGCATAACCACCAATGTCTGCACTTTTGGTGAACTGGAAAGACTTACTTTGGATGTGCTGCTGGGCTTCAGCGGTTTGGATTCCACCACAGGCTGTACAGGGCAGGCAAAGTCTTTTGAAAATTCATCAATGAGATCCGATTCACTCAAAGGCTGCAAAAAAATCCATACAGTACAGGTGAATCACTACCTGGTTTTAATTTTTTTTTCAAGAATTTAATCTGAGCTTTTGAGGAAGCACAAAAACTTTCGTAGCCTACACCAAAATAACCTTTCACATTCACTTGCAGCAAAACAGCATGACTATCACAGAACATAAGATTAGGAAACCCACTTCTCAGAATGAGTCAGATGCTTTGTTATCGAATGTCAAAGCTAACGTAGAGAACATGATGTTCAATGCTGTTAACAGGGTGACTGAAAGGGAAAATACAGCCTCTTCATTAGAAAAAAAAAATATTACTATTTACTAGATAGTATTTACTATAACAGCATCATGTTGTTATACTACTTTAAGTATGAATTACAACCAACTATGCCCTGGGCTGCATCACAAGCAGCATGGCCAGCAGGGCGAGGGAGGGGATTCTGCCTCTCTGCTCCGCTCTCCTGAGACTCCACCTGGAGCCTTGTGTCCAGTTCTGGAATCCTCAACATAAGAAGGACATGGATCTGTTGGAGCAAGTCCAGAGAAGGCCACAGAGATGATGTGAGGGCTGGAGCACCTCTGCTACGAGGCCAGGCTAAGAGGATTGGGGTTGTTCAGCCTGGAGAAGAGAAGGCTGCAGGGAGACCCTAGAGCAGATTCCAGTACTGAATGGGGCTCCAGGAAAGCTGGGGAGGGGCTTTTTCCAAGGGCATGGAGTGACAAGACAAGGGGGAATGGCTTTAGATTGGAAGGGGGAAGACTTTGATTGGACATTAGGAAGAAATTCTTCCTGATGAGGGTGGGGAGACCCTGGCCCCTGTTGCCCAGAGCAGTAATGACTACCCCATCCGTAGAGATGTTCAAGACCAGGTTGGCTGGGACTTTGAGCCCCTTAATCCAGTGGGAGGTGTCCCTGCCCATGGCAGAGGTGGAACTCGGTGGGCTTTGAGGTCCCTTCCAATCCAAACCATTCTACGGTTCTATGACGTACAGGTAGTGGAAAGCAGCACCATCAATTATGAGTCTCTCATTTTATTTTTTTTTCCTTTTTTTTTCCAGGAGAAGCACAGTTCCATTGGAGGCAGTGTGAACTGGAGGGTCTCATGGTTTGTACTCTGCCTGCTGACCCTCAGTGGTTTTCACTGAGAATGTTATAGTGAAAAGGGAGTAAACTACAGTTTTGATTCCCTGCTGTGTGATCTATGACAGCCTGTGGATGCTATGTGATCCAATACCATGTGACCTCTCCATTTATGAGTTCTGTTACTAATGTTTACTTTAAAAAAAGGCCAACAGAATCCTGGCTTGGATCAGAAACAGCGTGGCCAGGAGGAGCAGGGAAGTGATTGCCCACCTGGACTCAGCACTGGTGAGGCCACACCTCCAATCCTGGGTTCAGTTTTGGGCTCCTCAGTCCAAGAATGACATTGAGGGACTGGAGCACTTCCAGAGAAGGGAAGGGAGCTGGGAAGAGTCTGAGGAACAGGAGTTATGAGAGCTGCATGAGGTACCTGGAGTTGTTAAGCCTGGATAAGAGAAGGCTGAGGGGAGACCTCATCACTCTCTGCAGCTCCCAGAAAGGAGGCTGGAGCCAGGTGGGTGCCGGTCTCTTCTCCCATGTATAAAGGGATAGGAGGAGAGGAAATGGCCTCAAGTTGAGCCAGGGGAGGTTTAGAATGGATATTAAGAAATATGGCTTTTGTGACAGAGTGCCAAAGCCCTGGTAGGGGCTGCTCAGGGCAGTGGTTGTTTCTCCATATCTGGAGGGGTTCAAAAAGCGTGTGGCTGTGGCATTTCAGGACATGGTTAGTAGGCACGGGGTTGCTGGAGTGACAGCTGGACTGGATGAGCATAGAGGTCTTTTCAAACCTTGATGATTCTATGATTCTATACAGCTTTCTTTTGTGCCAGCAGTCATTTCTGTAACTCTCTCCTGTCTCAGTTATCTCAAAATGTTAATCTTGCAATGAGCTCTTCATGCACAGCCAGTGGATACCAATAAAACCAGCTTTTGCTTGATACTTCGGGTTTTGTGCAAGGAAGGAAACACACAAGCAAAGCAAGAGACTTACATAAATTGCACAGACAGAGGAGACAGAGAGGGATAAAACAGGGTAACTATTGTAAAACAGGGTAACTATTGTAACTCCTACAATACTGTCAGGTTTCTAACCTTAGGCTTTTCTTCAGGCTTCGGCAATATTGGTTTTCCATCCTTATCCTAGAAGAAAGTAAGCATCAGAGGCATTTTTCTGTTGTTAAAACAAGGGCCAAAACATCAGCAAAATAACATAAAATAAATCACGCTCACAAGGGTAGATTGGTGGCACAGTAACAAGAATTCCCCTAAACAGGGAGAAATCATACACAGCCGGTTAAGAGGATAAAAAAAGCAAATGCGATGTCGACACAATCCTAATGAGCAAAGAGACCAAAACCCATTTGTGCCTATTGGGATCAATATCCAGTGGGAATTAATTCCTTAGGAAACCAGCAGGAATTCACCCACTAGTAAAACAAGCTTTGGGTGCAAAAGACAAACTTCTGCACTTGGAGAAACAAAAGGTTAATCCAAGCTCTGAGGTCAGGCAGTCTTGAAATCTCTAAAAAAGAAGGGCAAAACTGCTCCTTTCAAAACAGAATGTTTTGAGGCCAGGTCAGTTTACACAGCAGACTCTCTAACATCAGCTAAGCTTAAAACTGTCAGAAAACCTTTCCATTTTGAACTTCATGGAAACACAGCTCAAATCTGCTGTTGTTTTGCTTAACCTTGAACAGATCTGCATCACTTGGAAGTGACAACATGAAAAAACGAGTTAATTTTCAGACCATTTACATAGGTGTTTCAAGGTTATGTTGCAAAGGGATATGGACAGCCATTCTGTGAAGAGATGGATTGGACAACACTGAGGTGTTAATACCATAAACAAGTGATGCCGCTTTTGGAGAAGAAACGTGTCACCTGGGAAGAGCAGGCAGATCTTCGCTCAAAATGCCTGGAAAACGCAGTTGAGTCCACAAAGGAGGGGAAGAAAATTAGAGATACAGAACTACCAACAGAGAAAGCCACTGAGTAAATGCTAGTTTTCCATGTGTTACCCATATTCTTTCCTTATCTATGATGAAAGGAAGTGCTGGATGCAGTGCTCTGTTCACAGAGTGATGGGGATATGAACAACTCACCAGCTCTGATTTTAACCTGTACTCTGGAGGTATCGTATCCTCATGTTCTCCGGCCTTTACTTCTTTTTTCTCTTTAGCTTTTGCCTTAAAAGGAACAACAACAAAAAATCACTTAGAGAAATTAAAATCAAAATGCAAAATATGCTCAACTCCACTATCAAGATTCTTCACCTACTGTTTGAAGTCAGTTAAAAGTAACCCCTATATCAAGATGTTCGAATTCCTCAATTTATTTCTCCATCACTGCTACTGAAACACAGCTTTAAATTTTCTGGCCCTTCTTCATGAAGCTATGCATCCACTGAGCCGTCTGAAGGCCCAGACTGACTCAATCTGCAATATAACATTCTCTTTTTTGTTAAAATTGAGCTCCAACACTGTCTTTCAGCAACACATTCTGCTGTTCCTCAGAGCAATTTGTTTGCTCTGAGCTGTAAGGAATGACAGGGGAAAATAAGTGAGATTAGCAGGATTATAGACAGAGTTTGCAAAACTAAACTAAGGAGCCAATGTTTAAGATGTAAATAAAGGGCTCCTGCTTACTATGGAGGAAAACCAAAAGGCTTGGCAGACACAGTGAAAGGCAAGGCTCAAATTATAAAGATACTGGGGTTTGATAGAAAAAGCAGTACATACACCAAAATCCCAATGATTTAATTAAAAATCAAACAGCAAATAAGTGTACATCAAAAGCTTGCTATGACTAGTACACAGTGCTTGGTGTAAAAACAGATCAGCTACAGCTAACACAGGGGAAGCAGAATGTCTGTGTGCTTGTAGAGCCAAATGAAATGCTTATAATTTTCCAGACCATGTTACTACATTTTGTTCCGGCCCAGGCCGTCCAGAGAATTGATGGCTGCCCCATCCCTAGAGGTGTCGAAGGCCAGGCTTGATGAGGCTTGGAGCAATCTGATTTTACACATCTGTCACTTATCTAATAAAAAGAACTGGGGATTTCACGGGGGAGTCTGAAAGCTGCTGCACAAAGGAGCAAAATTTTACCTCTGACACCTCTACAACAGGGCCACGGTCTTCTTCAGGTTCAGGTTCAGGTCCACCAAGAGTGTCAAGAAGAGCATCCATTGCATCGTCATTAATTTCCTATATTTAAATAAATACATAAATAATTTCGTTGTTTCTTTTACTTGACATAGGCTTCGCCTTGCACATCTTCCATGCCGAGTGTGAAGCAAAAAGCCAGCACCACACTGCTAATTTCTGCTTGGCTATATCTGACTTCCTTAACATCACATTGCAGGATATGGTAAACTATGTGATGAGATTAGCACAGACCAATCAAAACTTATCTGCTTATAAGAAAGAAAGAGAGAGAGTTTCAACCCCTGCCATGGGTTGGAACCCACTGGATCAGGGGCTCCAAGCCCTATCCAACATGGCCTTGAACATCTCAAGGGATGGGGCAGCCACAGCTTCTCTGGGCAACCTGAGCCAGGGCCTTCCCACCTTCAGCAGGAAGAATTTCTTGCTAATGTCTAATCCAAATCTTCCCCCTTCCATTTTAAAGCCATTTCCCTTCGTCCCATCCCTGCACTCCCTGATCAAGAGCTCCACCCCAGTTTTCCTGGAGCCGCTTTCAGTACTGGAAGCTCCTCTAAGGTCTCCTCGCAGCTTCTCCAGGCTGAATAACCCCAAATCTCCTGGCCTGGCCTCATAGCAGAGGTCCTCCAGCCCTCGCATCATCTCTATGGCCTCCTCTGGACCTGTTCCAACAGTTCCATCTCCTTCTTATGTTGGCAATTCCAGAACTGGACACAAGATTCCAGATGGGGTCTCAACAGAGTGGATCTTGTAAAGCTCAATTAGTAGTTAACTCGTCAAGAAAGGACTATGTACCTCTTCTGGTTTTGTTGTCTTCTCTTTAGGAGGAAGTGAGGCCTTGACTGAACTTGGTGCTTGCGTCTGAACAATTTCTCCTTCTTTACCTGGTTTCTATGAGAGATACAAAGTTATAGGCAAATTTGCAGGAATAAAGAGAAGGGGAAAATTGCCCAGATCATTCTAAAGTGAAATATCAGGGTAATAATGGCAATATTTCATTGCAGTAAAGCTAATGTGAAGAAAAATGTTGATACCTCTGCTAGACTTGTCTCCTTCTCTTCAGCAGAAGCAGTGCTACAGGTGAAGTCAGATGACAGGTACTCTGCCAGCTCATCGTCTGTCATGGGTTTCTGAGCAAGAAATTGAAACGAGGTTATGATCACTAGAGCTCAAAAATCAATGCTGTCAAACCTGGTTTAAAACCTGAGGGTGCTCTGTGCTTACTCACACAATGACCACACCGCTGTCACAGGAAAAGACAAAGATATTTCCCCTCACTGCTTGATGCACTTTCCAGATGAGCTTTTATTTATATATATTAAACAGTAAAAATGGTAAAATTAAGCTGGCTTACAGAATTTCCTTGCTAAGTTTAGAAATTCAAGTAATCTTTGCTAAAGCCATTGTGAAGAGAGTCCTGCATGCACAGGTACTGTTTCTTCCCTTTGTTATTTTTACATCCAATATCTCTGTGAGCATTTATTTGACTTGTTTCAGCTTCAGCCAGTGTCTTGGAAATTCCTGCTTCCTTATTAAAAACATCTCTGCTAAATCCTACTTAGTTTTACCAGTATCTGTGTTGGCTGGCACGCCACAGCCTACTCCTTCCTCCTGGGATTTTTGGAAGACAGGCTTTTAAATTTTCCTAGAAATCCAAAGTTTAACCTGGTCGTTTCAATACAAAAAAACCAAGTCTTACTTCATCTCGTCGCTCTTCTTTCGGTAGGACTTCATCCTTGCCATGCCCTTTGCTCTGAAATGAGAATTAAATTTCTAGTAAATGGGAAGCAAAACCACACAATATGAAAGAAAACACACATTGAGGGTGTTATTCTTTTTTAACTCACTAACCTTCAACAATTCAACATACTTTGGAGGAAGACTACCTTCGCGTTTACCCATTTCTTCCAAGTATCTTGAGGTTATATCTTCCTACGAAAGAACGCACACATCAATGCTTTTGTACTGTTGTTTATTGAAATAAATTCCTACTGCAGAGCTATTTCCAGTAGTAGTTCTGGGAGGAAAATATGTGGGCTGTCTGGGTCAGAGGGCCAATCCTGGACCTACGGGGTCTTTCAGAACCTAGTGCCATGCACATACATCTCAGCTAGCTTTCACAGCCCACGTCATCTAGCAGAGGCCTGCTCCTCCACTGCCAGATTCCCTCTGCATTAACACAAGTTATTTCACTGTCTCAGACCACAGAATTCGTTGCTGAACCTAGATTGAATTTTAAATATTTATAAATTCCAGCATTTTCACTAAGGCTGAGTACTGCACTGAGCCACTGAGCTTGTAATCGGAATCCTTTTTATATTACTCTCCCGTTCTAACTCAGAAAAAGTACTTAATGTTTTACTCTTTCTCGAGCAGAAATGAAATCTCCCAGGTCATTTATGCCCTTAATACCTCCATCTTAAACCTCCATCCCTGCCTTTTGTAAATCCACGGTAGACCATGGTTGGAAAACAGTTTAAAAAGCAACAGATTTTCACTGTTGATTTTACTGTATTCCGCTGACATAAAGACATAACTACTTCATTTCTACATTACTGAAAACAACACTAAAATGTAGCTGTGCAAACTCTATTTTACCTCTCGGCAGACCAAAGTGGCAATTACTGGATCAATGTGGTAGTGAGCGACTACAGGCATATTTTAGACACAAATCTTGTGAAAAATAGAAATAAGAAATATGAAATACCGTAACTTCTGGGCCAGTGTAAACAGGACTGGGAGGCACATCTTCTTCAGATCCACCTAGGGTATCTATTAGGCTATCTAGTGCCGACTCGTCCATACCGAGCTGGGAAATAAGGAAATCATTATAGAAATTACCAAGCTGCACAGAAAGAGAAGAAATGTGATTCATCTGCTGTATCTCTAGAAAACTCCTGGAAACAAAGCCGAAAGCTTTATTTGAGGAGGTCCTGAAAGATTTTTCAGTTTTCATTCTTAAACCAATTCCTCAATGTCAGTAACAGGACCGTGTCTATTTGTACACCAGTTGACATACACACATATACAAACATAGCTGCGGCTAAAAAGTAATTAATTGTATGCTAGTTGTAGAAAAAGTGATTCTAAGTAAGTCCTGTTTGACAAAACAGAAATGACACAGTGCTAGTTTGCCACCCATTCCTTCAGGCAGTCCTTCACCACCTTCACACATCACCACCACACAGCGGTCCTTCAGCAGCTATCAGTTTATTTATACAGAAACTGAAGTGTTTCAGAGAGAGAGGTGTTCTCTAAGAAGGTTTTACACAGGAAGCATTTGTCTAGGGCTGTATTTACCAACCTCGGCACTTGACTCATCAGCTACAGCAACTGCGCTTGTCCCCGCTGCGCCTGCCACAGTCCCACCAGCTGCTATGGACACCTTCTCTGTCTTCTCAGGCTTAGGCTGCAAAAATAAGAGACAAATTAAGAGATGGCTTTAATACATTACCTTATCTTAACAATTCCGGAGACAAAACAAAAGTAAACAGAGATTCTACTCATTCATGCCTATCCCCCATTCCCCTTCATCCACACTTTAAATAGAAGGGATAGGACGGTTCTCCCTGTTGCCTCAGGGGTCTGGAAGTGGAGTAGCTGCAGCCAGCAGAATACCAAGCACAGCCTAAAACATCTAGCTCTGAGGCTGCACGTATTTTTTTTGGTCCAGCAGCAAGCTGATGCACCTGCACAGCATCCAGATGCTTGGGCAGGGTAAGCTGTCATCTACCTGCAACACTATGGAGACATAATCTGTTCCCAGTGCGATTCTGTTGTGAGAAGGAAAACATGCAATTTTAAGTACTCTACCTCTTTCTTTCACTTTGCCAGTACAAGAAATCTGCACTGAAGAGGACTGTGAGCCCCCTCCAAGCCTCCTTCGAAAGCTCTCATTGACTGCATAGCTCTCCATACCCTATTATAAACAGCTGTGAATACTGCTCAAACAGGCAGGGTGAAAACCTGTTACCACCTCCTCATTTTTTGGGTAACCAAATGACTTCAGGGAGTTCTGTGTGGAGCAAAAGCAACAAAAAAAATGCAGATTCTGCATCGCTGACATCCTCATTTACTGCATACACAGTGGGTGGTGGCATTGCTGTGGGACTCACAGAATCATAGAATCATGGAATGGTTTAGGTAGGAAGGGACCTCAAAGCCCATCCAGTTCCACTCCCTGCCATGGGCAGGGACACCTCCCACTGGATCAGGGGCTCAAAGCCCCTTCCATCCTGGCCTTGAACACCTCCAGGGATCTGGCAGCCACGGCTTCTCCGGAGCTCTGTTCAGTACTGGAAGCTCCTCTAAAGTCTCTCCACAGCCTTCCCTTCTCCAGGCTGAACAACTCCAACTCTCTCAGCTTGGCCTCGTCTGGTAGGTGCTCCAGCCCTTCGATCATCTCCATGGCCTCCTCTGTAATTTTCCTGACAGATCCAGGTCTTTCTTATGTTGAGGATTCCAGAACTAGACAAAGGGCTCCAGGTGGGATCTCAGGAGAGCAAAGGAGAGCGGCACAATCCCTTCCCTTGCCCTGCTGGTCCCACTGCTTTGAATGCAGTCCAGGGCATGGCTGGTTTCTGGGCTGAGTCCTTCATGTTACTCCAGCTGTTACCCAGATTTACAGAAGATTTACATTTACATTACAGAAGATTACAGACCAGAAGATTTACATTCTGACTTTACCACACACTTTTGCTCCAGCTTCTTCCCCACTTGCCCTTCCCTGAAGTGACTTCTCTCCAGCTTTTCCCCTAGTTTTTGCAGTTTCCCTCTCCAGTTTTTGCAGAGTCTCTCAGCTGGGGCGTAGGGGTTGTCCTCCTCCAAACAGAAAACCTGTTGACCTGGGTCACTTTGGAGCCCACACCGCTACCACACACAGCCCTGGCAGTTTGCAGGTGAAGATGCTCCATGAGGACACTCCTTATATAAACAAAGTATCTGCTCGACTGACTGGATGGTGGCTCCTGTTCACATTCAGTAGTGAAGGGGCTCACACAGAACCAGTTACAGCCACATGGCTCCAGGGAACCTGGAAAACACTTTCATGACTGGCTGTGGAGCTCCAAGCACAAAACACAGGGGAACCCACCTACAGCTGTGGTAAACCTCACGCTGCTTGCTTGGCCAACAGCTAGAGCACATTGGACAATGAAAAAGATGGACAAAGAGGACAAGAAAAGGTGGATGCACACCAGGATCACCAACCAGCCAGCACAAACCAGGAACACTGCCTGGCTGTGTAGCCCATCTGCAGCTGATGCTTCTCCACTACTGCTCCCATGGGTTAGCTGGAAGTGGAACATTCAGGCTGTGTTAATTATTGGGTAAAATGTGATGTTTCTAAGTCCCAAATTTTAAAGCAGCACAAAGAAGTTTGCCATTCACACCTTTCAAACACAAGACAGCTTTTCAGCTTCTCTACATTGTGATTTTTGGAGACTGTCTCGTTTTACAATATCCAGCACAAAAATCCATCTTGACATGGATTTCTAAGCCCTGCCATAAAATAAATAATAAAAACTGTATTGCTGCCTTTACTTTACCTTTGCTGTCTCTATGGAAGGTACTTGTGGAGGCTGGTCACCTTGAGTTGCAGTTGTTTTTTCTGTGTTATTTGGTTTAGCAGTTGTTGTCACAGAAAGTGAGGTTTGGCTTTTTGCCTGTGGAGAGATAAGCTATTATTAAATATGGAAATATGTATGGGCTGGCTTTGCTTGCTTTGATTTGTTTTTAATTATTTTTTTAAAAAATGAAAGAAAGAAGAAAAATACTCTAAGAAGCCATTATTTAAAAACAAAAGAAGAGATAAAGACTATACAACTTACCTCACTGGGTTCTTTTTGCTTCTCTTCTGACTGCTGTTTATTTTGAGAGTCTGCTGGCTGTCATAAAACAAAAAAATGAGATAATATACCCTTGCAATTCTAAGGAACGTGATCTGTACTAGTTCAAGTAAGCACATTATGGATTTTAAGATGGTTAACAGAACAGTTCTTAAGCCACTGTGAAGCAAAGGAGCATCGTGACTGCTCTTCTCAAAGACCACACTCCAAGACCCGCCAGCTCCTGGCTCTTTCGCATGCAGAAATGTCACAGACCACATAGAAACTTCACATCCCACAGTTGTAGCAACGTGTTGAGCCTCTTTGATTCAAAGTCAAAGACCAAAGCACAGAAAGTTGCCAAAGATTAGAGATAAGGATTTACCTTGGTTGACGGCATGTTTTTTCCAGATTCAGTTTTGGTAGTTGGTGTGGGCTGAAATACAAGCAACATATATGCAGATAGAGGTTAATATGCTTGGTTATTTCTAAGGGATCAGCTTATTTAATGATGACCATAAGACAGGTCCACACTCATGAGCACTTTGACCTTGCTCTTTCCAACATCCTGGCACAGATTTCCACTCCATCAGTCTAAGAATATTCAAATGTACACATACACACACACACACACATATGCATGCACATTTCTTAACTGAAGGATTGAAAAGAGAGAGAAAGAAGATATTAAACAAATATCATGATCACTTTGGTTTTCACTGGGAAATTTTGTGCAGCCATGACACAAAATTGCTTCCTGTGATTAACCTTCAGTCAAACAACAGTAAACAATAAATCACTGCAGTACAGAACCACTGAGGAGAGTGGTACTATGAGAGTGGTGAGGCACTGGCACAGGTTGCCCAGGCAAGTTGTGGCTACTCCATCCCTGGAGGTGTTCAAGGCCAGGTTGGATGGGGCCTTGGGCAGCCTGATTTAGTGGGATATCCCTGCCCATGGCAGAGGGGTTGGAACTAGATTATCTTTAAGGTACCTTGCAACCCTAACTATTCTGTGATTCTAAGAACAAAGAGTGAAAATATTAATGAACAGTTATATGTGATAAGAAGGAAGAAAAATGAAAACACCAGCCTCCTCACCATATCTTTCTTACTGTTTTTCTTGGTTTTCCTACTTCACTTGTGCTACAGATGACACAAAAATAATCACAGAACCATAGAATCACTGAGGTCAGACAAGACCTCTAAGCTAATCCAGTCCCAGCGTCAGCCCAACACTCCTTCCCTACTGAACCATGCTCCAAAATGCCCCATCTACATGTTTTTGGAACCCCAACTCCAGGGATGGAGACTCCACTCCTGTTCTGGGCAGCCTCTGCCAGGGCTTCAACACTCTGTCAGCAAAGAAAGTTATCCTAATATCCAATCTAAACCTCCCCTGGCACAACTTGAGGCCATTTCCTCTCATCCTATCACTCGTTACTTGGGAGAAGAGTCCAGCATACAACCTCCTTTCCAGGAGCTGTAGAGAGCAAAGGGGTCTCCCCTCAGGCTCCCCTTCTCCAGGCTAAATAGCCAGAGGTCCCTCAGCCCTTGTTCTCTAGCCACTTCCCTTCTCTGGACACGCCCCAGCCCCTCAATGTCCTTCTCAGAGTGAAGGGTCCAAAACCAAAGCCAGAATTTAAGGTATGGCCTGACCAGCGCTGCGTACAGGGGAACATCCCTTCCCTGCTCCTGCTGGCAAAGGTGTGTGGCCACTGGAAGCCATCCAGCGATGCCAGAGGCAGGCTGTGGCTGCTGTGTGAGCTGAGGTCCAGGGGTCACCCACGGACCTCAGGTGGTGATGGACCTGGCCAGGGGCTGATGTTCTGCCAGGAACAGCACTGGGAGGAAGAGCACACGGCAGGAGATGAGACCCTGATTCCCGGGCCAAACCTCATCAGGGCTGGCATCCTTACGCTTCCTCCAGAGTTGCGACACCCGCACCTGTCTCATTGTGCTCTGCCCATATGCAGCAGAGACATTTGAATTCACCTAGGAGATAAGGGACAACACACACAAGCACTTTTTATCACTTTACCCTACCTAACTGATCATCTTTAAAAGTTATTAAGTACAAATAATAGTTCTTTTTACCCCAGCAGCTTATCAAAACTCAGTGAACAACCAACAAAAAAACTATTAGATGGTAATTTAAATTTTCTCATCATTTTGTAATGTTTTCATTTTGGCTGCCAAACTTTCATCTCCATTTAGGTACCTCCAGCTTCTATTTGCCTGTTAACCACAGAGAGAAATCCGCTACATTCATTCACTATTTGTTACACACATACACACATCCACAAGCTGAACCACAGCGCCAGGCTTGGAAACCTTCAACAGGCGTAAAGACACGGACGTGAGCTTGGAAAAGGTCTGGAAGCTGCAGACTGCAGTAAGGACACAATGTCACATGAAAGTCAGTCACTAAAAGTAAAATATTGGCTGAAAGGGAAGACAAAAATCATAGAATCATAGAATCACCAAGTTGGAAAGGACCCACTGGATCATCGAGTGCAATCATTCCTAACACTCCCTTAAACCATGTCCCTAAGCACTTCATCAACCCGTTCCTTAAACACCTCCAGGGAAAGTGAGAGTGCAACCATTCCTAACACTCCCTTAAACCATGTCCCTAAGCACTTCATCAACCCGTTCCTTAAACACCTCCAGGGAAGGTGACTCAACCACCTCCCTGGGCAGCCTATTCCAGTGCCCAATGACTCCTTCTGTGAAGAATTTTTTTCTAATATCCAGCTTGAACCTCCCCTGGTGGAGCTTCAGGCCATTCCCCCTTGTCCTGTCCCCTGTCACTTGGGAGAAAAGACCAGCTCCCTCCTCTCCACAACCTCCTTTCAGGTAGTTGTAGAGAGTAATAAGGTCTCCCCTCAGCCTCCTCTTCTCCAGGCTAAACAACCCCAGCTCTCTCAGACGCTCCTCGTAAGACTTGTTCTCCAGCCCCCTCACCAGCTTTGTTGCTCTTCTCTGGACACACTCCAGAGCCTCAACATCCTTCTTGTGGTGAGGGGCCCAGAACTGAACACAGTACTCAAGGTGTGGTCTCACCAGTGCCGAGTACAGAGGCAGAATCACTTCCCTGGACCTGCTGGTCACACTGTTTCTGATCCAAGCCAAGATGCCATTGGCCTTCTTGGCCACCTGGGCACACTGCTGGCTCATGTTCAGTTGGCTGTCAACCATTACCCCCAGGTCCTTCTCCATGTCCCTAAAACTCCAAAGTAGGGAAAAAAGTAAAATAAATTTTAAAAAGATATAAAAAATAAATCTCTTCACCCCTCATACTCCTCCCTTTGCACTTTCTCTTGATGTTTTGCCTGATTAAAACACAGTGCCTCTGAAGTTCAGTCATATATTGCATGCTCCCACCTGTACATCTTTGCTATATGACTCCCACATGATTAACTCAAAGACACACACATCTGTTTCTGAACCTGCACAATAAATAATCCCATACAGAATGGACAATCCTAAGCTTTCACAATTTTTAAGCTCATAAAGGTTGGACGTGCTTATGTGACATCTACAGTTAATCAGATGCGAGACAGCAGTGAGGCTGTGAAGAGCAGTGACAGGTGTGAGGTGCAAGAAGTGTAACCATGTCCTGGGCTCCTTCTAAAGCAGTGGGACCAGGAGGGCGAGGGAGGGGATTTTGCCCCTCTGCTCTGCTCTGCTGAGACTCCACCTGGAGCCCTGTGTCCATCTCTGGAATCCCCAACACAAGAAGGACACGGAACTGTTTGAGCAGGTCCAGAGGAGGCCACGGAGATGATCCTGACAGATCCCCTCTGCTACGAAGCCAGGCTGGGAGAGCTGGGGTTGTTCAGCCTGGAGAAGAGAACAGTCTAGGGAGACCTTAGAGCAGCTTCCAGTACTGAAAGGGCCTCCAGGAAAGCTGGGGAGGGACTTCTCACGTGTGCATCGAGTGACAGGATGAGGGGGAATGGCTTTAAATTGGAAGGGTGACGATTCGAATTAGCCATTAGGAAGAAATTCTTCCTGATGAGGGTGGTGAGAACCTGGACCAGGTTGCCCTAGTGGTGGCTGCCCCATCCTTGGAGGTGTTCAAGGTCAGGTTGAATGGGGCTTTTGAGCCCCCAATCCAGTGGGAGGTGTCCCTGCCAACGGCAGGGGGTGAACTGAGTGGGTGTTGAGGACCATTCCAAACCAAACCATTCCATGATTCTACGAAGATTGCCTTTTTGTGCTGCCTGCTCAGGACTTCCAAGTGCCCCAGTGTTAGACTGCAAACTCAGGTTTTCCTTGTGTGTTTTTCATAAGAAATGCAGACACATCTTTTTTGCAAGACAATAAAAAGCATTTACTTTCTTTTCTGCCCAAACTTGACAACACCTACAGAACAAAATTTCTAATTCCCAGCCTGCGAAACCACTTGTTTTATATAAAACACACAAAAAAGCAACTGTGTGCTTTATTTTATATTGTAAATAGTACTTACTAAATACTGTATGTATTTTTTTTTGTGCAGGGTATGCATTACTCATTCTTGCACACCTTTTAAAATGCACAAAATTGCTCATGCTGTAACTTAATCTATAGCAATGATAAAGAACATTAAGGGCTTTGGCTAGGATCAGGCACAGTGTGGCCAGCAGGAGCAGGAAAAGGATCATTCCCCTGGACTCAGCACTGGTGAGGCCTCACCTCGAACCCTGGGTTCAGTTTTGGGCCCCTCACTACAAGAAGGACATTGAGGGGCTGGAGAGCATCCAGAGAAGGGAACAGAGATGGGGAAGGGGCTGGAGAACAAGGGTTATGAAAGGCAGCTGAGGGACCTGGCGTTGTTTAACAAGGAGAAGAGGAGGCTGAAGGAGCAGCTTCCAGAAAGGAGGTTGTGGTGAGGTGGGTCCTGGTCTCTTCTCCCATGTATAAAGGGACAGGATGAGAGGAAACAGCCTCAAGTTGTGCCAGGGGAGGTTTAGATTGGATATCAGAAAAATTCCTTCATAGAAAGAGTGGTGAAGCCCTGGCAGAGACTGCCCAGGGCAGTGGTGGAATCTCCATCCCTGGAGGGGTTCAAAAAACATGCGGCCATGGCACTTTGGGCAGGGTTTAGTAGGAATGGTGGGGTTGAGCTGATGGTTAGAATCTTAGATGTCTGATCAACAATTTTATGATTCTATGAGCAATGCTTTTATTCAAGACTCCCACACACATGAACATGTTACGGCCGCATCAAAATGCGTGATCAGGAAGACGTACACGCTCACACACAGGCACAGACACATACTTAGATACACAATTAGCAATAACGGTGCTCAGATCCAATTTAAAAAAAAAAAGAGATTACTAGGCAAGTCAAACCAACAATTCTACCATAAGACTGCACATCCAAAAGCAACTGTTCAGTCATCCTTTAAACAGAGCCAGCCATGAGCAGTCACAGCCTGCAGCTAAAGGGTCAGCTTACAGCATCAGAGACACAGATGTTCCACCTCCCCCTCCACCCATACCATGCCAGTAAATGAGAGCCTGCACTTTAAACTGACTCAGGAAACCGAAAAGCAGCCTGGAAAACCGAAACAACATTTTTTTAATGAGTAAACACTTCATAAAATCACAGTATGGTCTGGGTTGGAAGGAGCCTCAGAGCCCACCCAGTTACATCCCCTGCCATGGGCACGGATATTTCCCACTGATTTAGGGGCTTAAAGCCCCATCCAATCTGGCCTTAAACACCTCCAGGGATAGGGCAGCCACCACTTCCCTGGGCAACCCAGGCCAGGGTCTCCCCACTCTCACAGGAGAACATTTCTTCCTAAGAACTCATCTCAATCTCCCCTCTTTCAGCTGAAAACCATTACCCTGTGTCCTATCCCTGATCAAGAGCCCCTCCCCAGCTTTCCTGGAGCCCCTTTAAGTACTGGAAGTTGCTCTAAGGTCTTCCTTCTCCAGGCTGAACAACAGCAACTCTCTCTGCCTGGCCTCATACCAGAGATGCTCCAGGCCTAGCATCATGTCTGTGGCCTCCTCTGGACTTGCCCCAACAGATCTGTGTCCTTCCTGTGCTGAGGATTCCAGAACTGAAAAGAGGGCTCCAGGTGCGGTCTCACCAGAGCAGAGTGGCAGAATCCCCTCCCTCACCTTGCTGGTCCCCCTGCTCTGGATGCAGCCCAGGACATGGTTGGCTTCTGGGCTGCGAGCGCACATTGCTGGCTCCTGTCAAGCTTCTCATCCCCCAGCATCCCAAGTCCTTCCCCTCAGGTGTGCTCCCAATCCATTTTTTGCCTAGCCTGGATTTTTTCTTGGTGTTGCCCCGACCCAGGTGCAGGACCTTGCACCTGGCCTTGTTGAACTACATGACCTTCGCATGGTCCCATCTCTCAAATCCACAGTGCAGTAACACAAACACTTGCAAAGGAAAGAAAGCAGAGTGGGGAACATTTTGTGAGTGACAGCAGCAGCACCCTGCTCCTGCATTCCTCCAGCAAAGTCTCCATTTGTCTGCTCTCCACCCTGGCCCCCAGCCGTTCTACTTGACCTGTGGGGCTTCCCAAACCCCACGTTCCTCCCTCTGCTGCAGTAACATAGAGCATTCCCTGAGAGGCACAACACTAAGGGTGAATTTGAGTCAGAGGAGTTACACACACACAGAGCTCGAAGCTAAAGAGCAGTCTGGAGCATGATTAAGGATAGCTGCACACTACAGAGACTTTAAGACAGGCAAATGAGACTGAGTTATAGCAGGCAATTGTGAAAGGGTTGTTAATTTGCAAGATATTTGGGGCTAAAAATGAGCATGACTCAGCAACCTTAGTTTGTTTGAAAGGAGTCTACTGCCAAAATGCAGATGACCTAGTAAATCCAGTGGGAGGAAGGCATTAATAATGCAATAGGCATTACAAGAAACAATTAATTGTCTCACAGACACAAATGCAGGGCATTGTTTCTGAAGGGTTTGTGTTTGCTGGTCCCACAGCACTGAAGCAGGCCTCTGCTACTCGGTTTTTGTCTCACCTTGCCAAGCAGTTTTTAAGACTGGCTTAGAGATTTACCACATTATCCCAGAGTTATTCCACATTTCCAGCAGGGAAAGAACATAGCTCTTTGATTTGTCTGGATCCAACCAACCACATGGAGAAGAGCACCAGTAATGAACACAATACAACTGAGCTTCCTCAGAGCCACAGCAGGAAGAAGAAACTAAAGCTTGACAAATATCTTCAATTATAAATGATCGTGCACAGATGGAAATCAGCCTGGACAAAAGAAGGCTCTGGGGAGACCTCAGAGGAGCTTCCAGTACTAAAAGGGGATCTGGGAAAGCTGAGGAGGGGTTCTTGATCAGGTAGTGGAAGGAGAGGATGAGGGGAACAGTTTTAACCTGAAGGAGGTGAGATTGAGATGAGATCTTAGGAAGAAATGTTCTCCTGTGAGGGTGGTGAGGCACTGGCCCAGGCTGCCCAGTGCAGTGGTGGCTGCCCCATCCCTGGAGGTGTTCAAGGCCAGGCTGCATGGGGCTTTGAGCCCTTGAATCAGTGGGAGGTGTCCCTGCCCATGGCAAGGCATGGAACTGGGTAGGCTTTGAGGTCCCTTCCAACTCAAACCATTCCATGTTTCTATGCTTCTATTAAATGGTTTAATTGTCATCCAGGTCAGTGCTACCAGTCTAGGTCCCGCATGGAAAAGGGTTTTAAAAGATTGAGGGAAGGCAATTGCTTTCTTCAGACACAGAGAAGATACAGGCAGACCTGTCTCAGTGATGCAACACAAGATGATAGCAGATAGGAGCTGCAGCAAATGAAGTTCCCATCGGAAAGAAGGAAAAAGCTCGTCACAGTGAGGGTGGGCTGACATCAGCCCTGGCTGCCCAGAGGCACTGTATGTCTGCCCTTAGGTCCTCAAAATCTGCATGGCTGTGGGCAGCACCATCTGCCCTTACAAGTGCCCAAAGCTGGCATGGCATGGCTGTTGTCAGCCTGCTCAGCTGGCTCTGCGTGCACTGATGGCTTTGCTGGCACCTCTGGGTGCTCCTTTATCCCACTGTCACAGGGTGCAGGCAGCCTGCAGATTCATCTCTGCAAAAGTCCCTGCTGGCCCAATTTGGCATTTGGTGGTTTTGTTGGTTTCACTGCTATGGAAAATGGAGGAGGGAGAGAATCCTCCACCATTCATTTAAATAACACACCTCAATCCTGTGAGGCAACAGAGGCGCAGGGGAGGACTGCAACTCTAGCATGTACAGTACATGACTGACAGCACAGCCTCAACGCTATAATGCAGTCCTAGTCACAAGACAAGACAGAACAAGCACCAGGATAAGGGCAAGAAAGCTGTCAGATGGACAAAGGTGTGTGATTCACCAGAAAGTGAAATCATATGCACACCAAAAGCTGAAACGTAATCTGAATTCTTTGAATATGTGAAAAATCGTCACTAGGTAAATAACCCCATAATCACACTGGGGGGAGCTGAAGGCGTGTCACAAAGTCTGACTGAGCTAAAATTAAAAATCCCAATTAAAATTTTCTCTACTGCTGTCATAAAATCCTGTCAGTGCTTTGTGTAGCATTTTTGAGATATTTTTGAAGAGGAAACCAAGCTGCAGACAAGAAATAGGCAAAGTAGAGTGACTCGGTATGGAGGTGTCAAAAAAAAAGTTCCATCGCAATGTATATTTGTGCTTAGCTTCTTCGCGGATTCATACCTTGGTTTCAGATGGCTTCATAATTGGTTGTTTTGATGCATCCATAGATGCGGGCTGCTCCTGAGAGGAAAAAAAGCAAAATTGTTAATTTCACCCTGGTTGTACAGACTTCTATTAACCTGAATTCATCAGCTATGCAGCTGAAAATTAAGAATCAATAACTGCAAATTACAGAGTTATAATTTTAGATCTTCTGTCTTGCCCGTATCTCTACAACATAGATACACAGGATTTCGACAGCGTGGTGCCCACAGACCTTCTTCACCACATGTATTTTTGCCTCTGAGGTACTGAAAACAAATTTCACACCAAGTACAAACCAAATTCAAATCTTCTCTCGTACTGAAATATTTTTACTTACTGTGCACGATTCTCACACTTTCTTTTTCTCCTTTGTATTTTCTTAATCTAAACCTGTACTTTCAGATTTACTAATTTGCCATGCAAAGTATTTAACTCTAAATTAGCAAAGTCTAATGTTGAGATAAGAAGGAGTAATTAACCTGTGTGTAACACACACAAGTGTTCCTGCAGATCATGCAGGCCTCTCAGAAAAGCAGCAAACAACATGGTCTGCATTCCCAGTTTGGCGATGTTAATCTGAGAACAGCACGTTTTAATTCTGCTGTGACTGTATCAGACTTCTAAGCCCAGCAATGGATATTCTCGTTGCCTCATCAATCCTTTATGTGGGTGTAACACTACCTCCCTACACCTGCTTCATGCTGCTCCGCTCAACACTGCATTTGGCATCTCAACCACAGCAACAGAATCACAGAAACATTTGGTTGGAAAAAACCTTTGAGATCATCGAGTCCAAAACTTTCATGGCTTAAATTTAAAAAACAGCACAAATCATTCAGGTTTCTGGATTTTCCTTTCACGTTTACCTTCCCACCTGCTGGCTGAGAACACACAAGGAATGACCTCAGAGGCCTCATTGCTGTTCCATACCTGGGGCAAATCCTTACTCGTACATAGAGAACTTTCCCATTTCTGTAACTCTTTGCTGCATTCACATTTCTCACCAGCGCGACCAAGGCTGTACAGGAATTAACAGGCACACCATGATGACAGCATGTCCTCTACAGCATGGCCAGTGTGTTGGATGCCTCGGTAATAGGTCCGACCACGCTGAACATGTACAGGATCTGCAACTGTCACAATGCAGAGATATAAGCAAGCTGTACCTGCCTCCTTGTATGCAAACATGTATGGATTGATTACATGGTGCATCGGAGTTTTTGCCAGGGTGGAGACAAACGCAGGAATGTACAGAGCCACCCACCGCAGAACAGGGAACAAAAGGCTTTAAATAACTTTTGTTATAAGGACATTGAGGGGCTGGAGCAAGTCCAGAAAAGGGCAAAAAGCTGGAGAAGGGGCTGGAGAACAAGGGTTACAAAACGTAACTGAGGGACCTAGGGTTGTTCAGACTGGAGAAGAGGAGGCTGAGGGGAGACCTCATCGCTCTCTACAATTGCCTGAAAGGAGGTTGTGGTGAGGAGGACGCTCTTCTCTCTGGCAGCCAGTGATAAGACAAGAGGAAATGGCCTCTAGTTGTGCCAGGTGAGATTTAGGATGGACATTGGGAGGAATTTCTTTCCTCTAAGATTCCTCAGGCCCTGACAGAGGCTGACCAGGAGTTGGCTGAGTCTCCATCCCTGGAGGGGGTTCAAAGCTGAGTAAATATCATACTTGGGGCCATAGTCTGGTGGTGGACTTCACAGGGATGGATCAATGGTTGGACTCGATGATCTTAAAGGTCTTTTCCAAGCGAAACCATCTATATCATCACCAGCAACACCAAGGTAGCCTGCAGGCAGCATCGCATTTTTCTTTATTTGCCCTTTAATAGTTTTTCCTTTCCTTTTCTTTCTTCTCCACGAAATTAACATGAATTCCTGGCTAGGTATCCATTCTACACCTTGGTATCAGTCACCCTTTTCCCTGTCCATACAATGGAAACACATTTCTCTGAGTCCTTCCTGCTTCCTTCCCTCTGAAAACTCCTACCAAGCCTTTTTCTTACAATACACTGGAAAGCTCTGGGTTTCACCTCAGCAGCACCACTGCAGCCTGCAGAGCTCAGTGGAAGCCTCCCAAGGACACCAGGGCTGCTACTTTCATGCTGCCTGGCCATGCCCAGCAGCAGCAAGGAGGCAGGCGTAAATGCTCACAGAGGAGGGAGAGGAGTTTAAAAACCAGCTTAAAGCACGACTGCTGAACAGCAGTGATGACAAACATTGAGCTATCCTCCCCAAAATAACTCGGGGCTGACTTAGAGACGCAAATCCCTGTCTGGGAGCCGGAGGAGGAAGCAGGGAAGCTGGTAGGGACCACAGGGCATGCTCCCACCGACCCCCTCCCCGTGTGCTGGCAGTGCCATCCCACTGTTACTGCTGCTCCCTCACCAGCATGGTGACCCTTGCCGCACTTTTGCCTGAATTCCCCACTATTCAGGGCCTCCAGTTTCCCAGTTTCTGCATTAAAAGAGCCTTCACTAGGAGAAAGGAGGTCCTCGTCCTTCCCAGCCCTTAGTGCTCAGGGTCTCAGCCACACTGAGCCCCACACAAGAAGCTGGTGGGGTGCAGCACCATGTTCAGCAGCAAGCATGCTGATGGTTCACACACCAGCCTAGTGCTGGGGACTGGCTTTTACTGAGTCTGTGCTGCTTTTCCGCCTCCTAGAGCTGTGCACCGGCTGTCTGTGCTGCAGCCCTGCAGTTGGAAGTAACACACAGACACACGTCAGGCGTGGAGGTAAATATTAAAAGGCTGCCTAGCAACCAGCATTGCATCGTCCTGATGCACAGCTCCTGCACAGCCATGGCTTGGGCAGGCACGCCCTGCTGCACCCTGGGGTGGCAAAACGCCCCGCATCCTCAAAGGAAGGTGAGGATGGAATCAGAGCAGGAATCAGCAGAGCTGGGCGAACCCTGGAGGTGGGGGCTCGGCAGAGAACGCAGGCAGAGCGAGTGACGTTTTGTTGTGGTGTTGAAACACCCCAGAGCTTGCAGTGGATAGAAAAAAGTACGTCAGTGATGATGATGCCTCCTCCTCCTGTAGCTGCATCCTGCAAGTCCTGCCTGGACACTGGCATGGGGGATGGAGGATGCTGTGCCAGCAATCGTCCCAACCCATGGGGAAGTGTGATAGGATAAGAGGAAATGGCCTCACATTGTGCCGGAGGAGGTGTGTGTGTTTAGATTGGATATCAGGAGAAGTGTCTTTCCTAACAGAGTGGCGAAGCCCTGGAAGAGGCTGCCCAGGGCAGGGGTGGAGTCCCCATCCCTGGAGGGGGTCAAAAAATGTGTGGCCACACATGGTTTAGTTGGCACGGTGGGGTAGGGCTGATGGTTGGACTGGAGGAGCTTAGAGGGTTTTTCCAACCTCAATGAATCCATGATTCTACAAAGGTTGCCTTCGAGCATGAGTGAGAAGGCAAATACCACGGCAAAGCATCCAGGACCAGGGAGGTCACCTGATGACCTGCAGAAGAATCCACTGACAGCACTGGACTCCATAGGCACCACAGGAGGGGCCTGAATGACAGAGAAAAGGTTGCAGGTTTGCATTGATGAATTGAGGACTGGTAATGGTATGACTGTGGTGTCCCACCATCCCACCTGGCAGACAGGACGGGCACAGACAGAGAAGCAGGGAATGGACCAACGGACCTCAGATGCTCCTGGCCATCAGTCAGAGGATAGCTTTCCAGGAAGGGCTGATGAAGAGACTTGGGATCTGATCTGATATGAGAAGGAATACCCTTAGAAACTCATTTGTCAAACAGAGGCACAGTTTTGGTGGTAATCTTGGAGGAGACTGCTTACAACAGTCACACAGTGGCAGTACAGCAAGCCAGTAAAGCCTCTTAAAAATTGTTCATTTAGTCTCACTACGTGTACCCCAGAAATGTGGGAGTGGAAGGGAAAGTGTCACAGGTGAAGACAATAAAGTAAATCAACAAGTCATAGGACAAAAGGAAATGGTCTCAAGTTGGGCCAGGGGAGGGTTAGATTGGATATTGGGAAAAATGTCTTTACTGACAGAGAGATGAAGCCCTGGCAGAAGCTGCCCAGGGCAGGAGTGGAGTCCCCATTCCTGAAGGGGTTCACAAAGCGTGTGGCCAAGGCACTTGGGGACAGGGTTCAATAGGGATGGGGGTCCTGGGCTGGCAGTAGGACTGCATGAGCTCAAAGGCCTTTTTCAACCTCCATAATTCTGTGGTTCTCTGACTCTGTAAAGGTAACAAACATCAGAACAGACGTGAATGCAAACATCTATTTGTAAAAGTAAAACAGCAGGTGAAGGAATCCAAAAGAGGTCTCAGTTATGGAACACTGGAAATCCTTGAAACTACCCCACAGGCAATGAAGCAAGAGCTACTGGGAACTGAAACTATAAATTCTGGAAATTCATGGAGCAGATCCATTAGGTCACTGCTCACCATATAGAAAGGAGCACTCAGGTAACATCACCCAGCTTTGAAAGCAGAGGAGATGCTGAAAACACGTACTAAGCAACCAATACAGAAATACAGATGGTAACATAAGAATAAATAAGAATCAACAGATTGCTCAAGAATAAAGCACGTGAAGACAACGCAACACTCAACACACCCAAACGTGGAAGTATGCCTGCTGGATAAGGATGAAGAGGAGGACACACTGTTAACACAGCTTTGCACTGCAGTGGAGGTGACACTTCCTCCAATAAGACAGGGACATTGGCATGGAACACTGGGTTATAAGGTTGCTTTCAGACACCTTCCATCCTGAACCTTTCACAGAGCTCCTGAAGAGATGTCCAACAGGCTTCGGGTAGGTGGAAGGAGACCAGACACAACAACAAAACCCCAAAAGCAAAGAAGGCAGCAACACTGAGAAAAACGCGTTGAGGTTACAGTGCCACAGGCTGAGATGTCCTGCCAAAAACAACCAGGGAAAGAGGAATCCAAGCAAAATCCTGTTGCCATGACAACGTAAATATAAATGTTACATACAGGAATAACTTTCTGTCTTTTTGGCTTGAGCTTCTCTAGGCCAAGGGCTAGGACAGCGTTGGCCATCACACTGGAGCACACATAGAAAATAAAGAACCAAGAACAGGTTTAGTGGAGAAAAATGAATAAAATGAGGAAGTTAGTGATAATAAAGGCAAGTTAGAACCTGATGCTTTGTCCTCTCGACAGGGAGAGAAGAAAATAGGAGAAGAAGACACTGACTTATTCTATAACAAACTCTCTCAAGTCATAGCTCAAAGAGCTTCCTTCCTGGGAGAAGAGTCACCCTGTGGCTGAGGCTGCCTGGCCTCCAGTCCTGGCAGCTTTTCAGCCAGCTCATAAGCTTCAGGAATGACCCAGCTGTCCTCAGCCTGGGACAGAGGATAGAAGAGCAGCCTGATGCTTTTTTTTTTTGGGTTGAACCACCTTACATAAGAGCTAGGACTGCTGCTCAGGCTTAAAAGTTTCCCAGGGAAGTGGAGGCTGCCCAATCCTTGGAGGTGTTCAAGGCCAGGTGGATGGGGCTTGAAGCCCCTGATCCAGTGGGAGGTGTCCCTGCCCATCGCAGCAGTGGTGGAACTGGTTGGGCTTTGAGGTCCCTTCCAACCCAAACCATTCCATGGTTCTACGATTCTACTTACTTACAGCATTACTTCAACTCAGCCTTGCAATGCAAGGCACCTTTATCTATCTGACCACAAATGGTCACTTCTTTACATGAATGTTACTAAGCTTTAATTAACAGTGTTGGTAAGATGTGGGCAGCAAATGTTCTTTTATAAAACTACTGTGATAAATAACGGATTATTTTACTGAAGTGTGAGCTGTGGCAGGAGAAATCTCTCACCAGCTTTCATGTTATGCAATAATGGCTCCATAACTCTCACATCTGTGGACACAAAGCTTGTCTGGAGGCAGAAGGCAGGTCAGGGATGGCACCAAGAGGACATTCTAGCATCCCATGTGCACCTCCTAACGCCATCAGCAAAGCAATGCACCAGCTTCCAGACCCGTTAGCACTGAGGAATCAGTATGGCGACCAGTGGCACAAACACCATTCCTTTATTTTTCCACTAAGTCAAGTGGAGTTGCAAGACACAACCCGAACCAGCACCTATGTGTGTGAGCATGTACAAATATATATAGATACATAAGCATATATATTTCATAGAATCATAGAATGTCTTGTGTTGGAAGGGACCCATAGGGATCATAGAGTCCAACTACTGTCCCTGCATAGGACACCCCAATATTCACACCATGGGGCTGAGGACATTGGCCAAACACTGCTGGAATATCGACAGGCTTAGTGACTGCTTCCCTGGGAGCTGTTCCAGTACTCCACCACCATCTGGGGGAAGAACCTGCTTCTAATGCCCAACCTAACCCCCCCTTGCCATGCTCCTGCCATTCCCTCAAGTCCAGAGAGAAGAGCCCAACGCTTGCTCCTCTTCCTCCACATCTGAGGAAGCCACAGAGCACAATGAGGTCTCCCCCCTCAGCCTCCTCTCGTCCAGGCTGAACAGACCCAGGGACTTCAGCCGCTCCTCACGCGCTTGCCCTCTAAAACCTTCCCCAGCTCTGTGCCCTCCTCTGGATGCTCCAGCAGCTTTGGATCCTTTTTACCCTGTGGCCCCAGAACTGCCCCCAGTGCTCAAGGTGGGGCAGCACCAGTCTGGAGCAGAGCAGGACAATCCCCTCCCTCACTCAACTGGTGAAGCTGTGCTGGATGGACCCAGGACACGTTTGCCCTCTTGGCTGCCAGGGCACTGCTGGCTCATGGTCACCTTGCCCTCGGCCAGAGCCCCAGATCTTCTTCCACAGGGCTGCTCTCCTCCTTGTGCTCCCCACGCTCTATGGACACCCAGGGCTGATGTGACAAAATATGCAGTGATTTAAAACTGGAATAAAACACAGCACTGATGCTAATTTGTTATTTAAATGTTGTTATTACAGTAGTTATAATAGCTGTGTTAAAAATTACAAAAATGCTTCTGTGTCAGTTTCTATCTCAAGTAATTCTGGAAATGTCCTATTAGCTTGTAATTACTGTTCTTATGCAAAGTTCTGCTATTACATTGTTAAGAAAAACAACCCCTTATTAAGAGAAAGACAAAAAAATCCTGCACAGACAAGAAAACAATGTTTCTTCCAAGGTTTCAGGCTCAGATAATTTTGTGGAGGTTTACTATTAACATCCTAGCAGAATGGACCAGCAGGATATATTTTTCAGTTTGTACCTGTGTGTTATTCAGACACCGGTATGTTTACATAAAACATTCCTGCTGTGTGCACTATGTTCATGGAAAGTTGAGTTGGAAAGGATCTCAAAGCCCATCCAGTTCCACCCCCTGCCATGGGCAGGGACACCTCCCACTGAATCAGGGCATCAAAGCCCCATCCAACCTGGCCTTGAACACCTCCAGGGATGGGGCAGCCACCACAGCTCTGCGCAACCTGAGCCAGGGCTCCCCACCATCATCGTGAAGAATTTCTCTGTAAGATCTCACCTCAATCTTCCACTCTTTCAGCCTAAACCCATTTCACCTTGTCCCTATCCCTGCACTCCCTGATCAAGAGCCCCTCCCCAGCTTTTCTGTAGCCTATTCAGGTAGTGGAAGCTTCTCCAGGCTGAACAACCTCAACCCTCTCAGCCTGGCATCATAGCAGAGGTGTTGCAGTCCTCACATCATCTTCGTGGCCTCCTCCAGACCCGTTCCAACAGTTCCATGTCCTTCTTGGGTTGAGGATTCCAGAACTGGACACAGGACTCCAGCTGAGGTCTCAGGAGAGTGGAACAGAGGGCAGAATCCCCTCCCTCTCCCTGCTGGCCCCACTGCTTTGGATGCAGCCCAGGACATGGGTGGTTTCTGAGCTGTGAGAGCATGTTTTTGGCTCCTGTTGAGCTTCTTCTCCCCAGCACCCCAAGCCCTTCTCCTCAGGGCTGCTCCCAGTCACATTATCCCCCAGCCTCTAGTGAAACCAAGGATTGTCCTGAACTACATGGTCCTGTTGCAATGAGTTTCCCTGTTATCCTTGCTGAAATACACAAATGCTGCCTGTTTTGTGAAAGCACACTGCTCATGGTAACTGCTGAGGGGAGGGGGATCCTTGTAGGATACTTGTTGCTAAATCCTAAAGCAATCCAAAATACTTTGCTGACGAGGTTACGGTGACGCCACCAAGATCATTGCAGCCCTGACTCAGCAAAGCCCCCCAGCTTCACACTGGCTGCATAAAGCAAACGAAACAGCAACAGCAAATCCGAACAGGATTTAATGTGTACGCAGGGACATCCATTAGAGTAAGCAGTTTGCTGGACTGAAGCTTTTGTGGTTCCATTCTTTGATACACATTAAGAAAAAAAACCAAACCCAAATACAACCTCCCTCATCTTCAGGGAGGCTTCCTCTGCTTTTAACATTCATAAATTCAGCTGTGTGAATGTAACCTAAAATATGTAAAAACTATTACTATTATTATAGTTTAAAATCACAGAACTTGATAAATATAACAAGAAAAGTAATTTTAGAAACAAATGGTCTTCCCGTCAGAGTTGACAAACTTGGAAACAGATTTACTCTGTTACACTATTGACTGAGAGCAGCCCTGCAGAGAAGGGCTTGCTGTCCTGGGGCATGAGAAGCTCGACAGGAGTTGGCAACATGTGCTCGCAGCCCAGAAACCAACTGTGTCCTGGGCTGCATTCAAAGCAGTGGGACCAGCAGGGAAAGGGAGGAGATTCTGCCCTTCTGCTCTGCTCTCCTGAGACCCCACCTGGAGGCCCGTGTCCAGTTCTGGAATCCACAGCATAACAAGGAAATGGAACTGTTGGAATGGATCCAGAGAAGGCCTTGGAGATGATCCGAGGGCTGGAGCATCTCCCGTATGAGGCCAGGCTGAGAGAGTTGAGGTTGTTCATCCTGAAGAAGAGAAGGCTCCAGGGAGACCTTAGTGCAGCCTCCAGTACTGAAAGGGGCTCCAGGAAAGCTCGGGAGGGGCTCTTCATCAGAGAGTGCAGAGACAGGACAAGGGGTAATGGTTTTCAGCTGAAAGAGCGGAGATTGAGATGAGATCTTAAGAAGAAATGCTCTTCTGTGAGGGTAGTGAGGCCCTGGCCCATGTTGTCCAGAGAAGTGGTGGCTCCAGCAGGCTGCACCATCCCTGGAGGTGTTCAAGGCCAGCTTGGAAGGGGCTTTGAGCCCCTGGTGCTGTGGGAGGTGTCCCTGCCCATGGCAAGGGGTGGAACTGGATGGGCTTTGAGGTCCCTTCCAACCCAAACCATTTTGTGATTCTGTGATTCTAAGTATGCGCTCATGGTTCAGAGCAAACATGAAGAATAAATTGAAGTCAAGATAAGTGCGTTCACCCACAGAGGACAGAAACCCCCCCATGTAAGTGTGTGAGGTGTCAGAGTGCAGCTGGATGGAGATTCCTGGTGCAGACAGTGCTGGGGAGCAGGCAGAGAACAACACGCGGCTGTCCCATCAGGTTACCCCTGTCTTGAGCATGATCTGCTCCAGCAGATTTGCCATCTGACAGCCTTCACTCTCCTAAACAACAGCACAACTAATAACAAGTAGTTGGATTGTGATGGTGTTGCTTCTCCAGATCAGAAACTTGCCAGCAATAAACCAGAGGCAAAACCCAAGAGCACTGGTCACACAGGACCATGCCTCCCTGCAAAACCTGATTCAACAGATGATCCGGGTTACCATGGTGGAAAAGATGAACCCTGAAATTTCATTCTTCTGCAATTTCCTCACCACACAGAATAAATATATGCAACCAGTACTAGTGTACAGCCAGGAGAAAGGTCATCCTTCACTGAGAGATGTTAGAAGAGCATATAGGAAAAAAACCCCATGGCAAATTTATTAAAAGAAACTGGTTTGAACTGAGAAATAGAAAAGGTGATTATCTCATGAAATGTTTTTACAGCCTAAATTATTTGACAATTGCAGCACATTCAGCCAGACAACTTCCATAACACAGACTCGCAGCTATTGTTGTCTGTCTATTTTGATTACTAAAATAAGATTTCTGCCATTTTGGCACAGAAAACGAACTCAACAATAATTAATTACTGTATTTTATGCATCAGCTAAAGCTGATCCACCACACTACTCAAATTTAAAGTAATAGGTTTTTAAACAGTGCTTTTTGAGATAACCTACTTGTATTTGGTCACACTAAGTCCCATGCTATCAAGCACAATCCGTGAGTAAGATCAGAATTATATTCACCATGGTGTAGATCAAGGCTTCAGACCACCAAGAAACTGATCCACCAGACCACCTTTACGTCAGCTCTATATTTAAGATTTATGATTTCAGCAACCCATGCCAATTCCAAAGCATATTAGTGGAATGTTTGTTTTTCTTTATTTTAATAACTATTAAGTCACTATGAAGACTCTGAAGCACATTTATGCTTGAACGAAAAGCCACCAAGGCCAGTGAATGAGAACTGACATGAAACAAATTCTGTATGTTTTGACCCTTTTCCTAAACTTCCTCACTTTATCATTACTTTTACGTGGGAGGTTTGGGATATACAGAAAAACTTAGAACTGCCTCATAGGTGATGGTTAGGAGCACTTTGTGTTCATTTGTTATCGTCTCCTACTGTGTCTAGAGCCTTTGTGGGATTTTATTGTTTGGTTGTCTATTTTGCTTGGAAGCAGAGGAAAGAGTTTGGCAGTTGAGCCCCAGAGCAGCATAGAACCCAGGCACGAAGAGCCTTTACAGACACACAGAGGGCAGAAAAAATTACTTAGACTGAAGTTTGTAGCACGGCTTCTGCTCTGTAATCTTTACTACACACGGAGAGCTCCTATTTAATGTCGCATCATTATTGCAAGTGATCTGGGATGATTAGAACTGGATGATCTTTAGGGTCCTTTCCAACTCAAACCGTTCTGTGACTCTACGATACACCAAGCAGGGTAAGAGTTCATCTATCACCTTAAGAACCTGCATTTCCATACCACAGGTTGAACAGCAGTTGTCTCATTTAAATGGAGTTAAAAGCAAAGATGGTGAGAAAGCTCTGATTTTCTACCCAAGTTTTACCTCTCCAATATCAAATGGAGGCTTTGTGTCCCTGGAAAAGGTTTTCAAGCTGTAGCATCAGGCAAGTGAAAGCATTTTATTTTCAAACTGATTTTCCGTTGTCAAGAACATTCATATTATGGTCATTTTGATGAAGACTGATCTCAATGTTTCCAGCTGATCACAGAATGCATTACCTAACTTAAACATCCCTCAGCTACACATGAAGAAATGCTCAGGAAAGCAACACTCTTGAACATCAGCTGAAACTCCTCACCAGATGAAACTCCCCACCAGGCCTAGGAAGTGTTTTTCTACAGAAAGAGTTCAGTGATCACTAATTTGACAATTAATTGACAATTTAAATTTTAAACTCACCATTCTTACTCCTTCTTAAAACATGCTCTTCATAGAATCAGAGAACCACTGACGTTGGAAAAGATCTCCAAGCTCATCTCATCCAACTGTCAGCCCAACTCCACTGTGCCTGCTAAACCCTGTCCCAAAGTGCCACATCCACACACTTTTTGAACCCCTCCAGGGATGGAGACTCCACCATTGCCCTGGGCAGCCTCTACCATAGTTTTACCACTGGATGCCTCCTCCCTGGAGGTGTTCCAGGCCAAGTTGGATGGGGCTTTGAGCCCCTGATCCAGTGGGAGGAGTCCCTGCCCACGGCAATGGGATGGAACTGGATGGCCTCTGAGGTCTCTTCCAACCCAAACCATTCTGTGATTCTGTGATTCTTTCAGTAAAGAACTTTTTCCTAATATCCACTCTAAACCTTCTCTGGTGCAACTTGAGGTTGCTTCCTTTCAATTACCTTCCTTTGGGAACTCCCTCTCTCCATCACTATAATCCCTACAAGCTGGCATGCACTGAAATTCCACTTTCATTCAGTCATACTCAAATATTGGAAGCAGCACACCAGTACTGTCACTGCTCCTCTCAGGTTCCCACTCAGTACCGTGGAACAGGCAGTAACGCTGCAGCAGAGCTCTCTTTTTCACTAGATGGCTCAAAAATCCTCTTTTCATTCCTGCCTCCTGCAAAAGGTCAGCATTCAGCTGTAATTAGCACAATTGTTCCCATGCCTGCCTGTTGTTTTAGACACTGGGATGTTCCAAAGCGATTTCCACTAGCAAACTCCAGGCTGATAAGGAAACACTGGGAAAGCACACAATTTGGTGCCAGCGTGATGTCGCTGAGCTAGCCAGGATTAGTGTTGCTTAGTGTGCAGTGTCACCCAGAGACAGCACACAAAGCCCTTCCTGGCAGAACTGGAATAGAAACAGCGAGTTGCAAAGAGAACCAACATTCCTCAAAGAGGGACTTAAGAACTTGCAGTTGGACTCGACGATCTTAAAGGTCTTTTCCAACCTAAAAGGTTCTGTGATTCTCTTACGTTAAAGAGGACTTCACCTTATGGCAGAAGATCTCCAAGGTTATCAGCTTGGCTATTTTAGTTATAATAATCAATACTCAAAGTGGGCAGCTGACAGTCACAAGGGCTCATGAGTGATACTCCGAGTTAGAAACCAGATTTATGTCCTCCAGGACTTATAAGCAAAACATTATCCACAAAGCCACGAGGACTGACACACTGTCCCAGCTGTGCTCAGTAGCAAAGTGAACAGAAAATAGAACAGGAGGATAAACAAAAATCACTGAGTCAGGGAGTTTTAATAGAATTTGGGGTTTAAAATATAATCCAAGGATAACACTGCATAACCTTTGGGTGTGTTGTTGAGTTTTGTTCTTAGATCATTTCAGAAAACACTTAACATTGTTTTCTCATTCCTACTTCAAAAGAGCAGGGTAGAAGGCTTTGTGCTTCAGCATCTGCTCTTAAGCCTGTATCTCCCAAACTTGCTTCTGAAAGGCCCCCTGCTGCTCTGGAGGGACAACAACACCATGGTTCAATTAAAAATATAAACTCCACCTCCATGAGGCTGCATCCTGCCTCCGAGAGGATTCCTTCCCAGGCATCTGAAATATTAGTTTCCTAGTTGGTTCAAGCACTTTTGCTAAGGAAGGCACAGAGGCAGGTATGAAGCTGACTCATTCCAGAGCCAGGAAGGTTTCCAAGCCTTAAGGAGCACACATGGCCACCGAGTTCCCTGCCTCCCCACTAGGCTATTCCTTTGGCAGGGGAAGCTCTGGACAAAGCCCCACATTTTTGGAAGTGCAGGTTTTCCTCTCAAGGGAAAACAAAAAGCAGAAATTATGAGAATGAACACACTGGAGACCACCTCACTGGAAAAACAGCTCCTTTGCTTTCTCCTCTGCCACCGCTCCAGTGCCACCCCCAGGAGCCACCACCTCCAGTGCCACAGAGCTTTGCCTGGATGCCTTGCCGGGAGTGTCTGCCCAAGACGCAAAGCCACAGAACCAGAGCTGCGAGAAATACCAGCCGAGGGACTCATGCCTGGCACCCCAAGATCACGAATGGCATTTTCTGCGAGCTCTGTGTACTCACGTATCGAGCCACTACTGTACAGAACAGGACAAAAAACAAAGCACTGTTCAGTACAAGGAGGCTGCCAGTAAGAAATGCATTAGTCTAGAACTAAAAAAAAAACAGTATTGAAGAAATTATTATCCAGTACAGTTTATGTAAACCTAAAAAAATACAGCTTTAAGAAAACTCCTAGTCAGAAAAAGCAAACGAATCAGGAACTCTGCAGTGTCCACAAGCACCCTGTGTTATTTACTATTTATTGAACACACTATTTTCACTTTCTCCAAAGAAGAAAAGAGGAGCAAGTACACTGGCAACAATAAACAGCGGCATAATCAAAGCAACACCTACACATCTAATTTCTGCCACTACAGAAAGAACTGTAATACACCATTTACTGACAAGTATTATTTTTTCCCCCATACCTTTTTTGCATCTGATACTTCAGCACCTTTTAGGTATCCAGTACAATAAACTCCTGTTGTCACTCAGTTACTGATACCAAAGCACACTTAAATGAGAAGCTGCTCTTACAGATCCCCACACCCTGACTACGCAACACTCTGTGTGCCACAGGCGCACTAAGCCCTGCGCTTCCGTGCCAAAAAGTTAAATGGGTTTTTGAAGCAAGAGCAGCGTGGGCTGTGAGCAATAAAAAAACCCCAAACCTCGAAACAAAAATGTAAATGCAGAACAATTTAGACTTGACTTTAGAAGTCTGCACCTCCTCGTCTCTCTCTCCTTTGAGACTGCTTATGTCACGTAAACCCCTCGTTGTGTAACGTGTAGTCTGACACAGCCTCTAAGAGCAGTGCTCCTGACACATTAAAATGATTTTTAAAGCCAATTCGCCGCACACAGACAGCTCTGGAGCACTCCACGCCTGCCGATGAGGGGATCAACGTCAGAGGCCCTGCAAGCCAGCAGCCTCTGCTATTTCAGGCCGCAAAACTCCCGGAAGACAGAAAAAAAACAAACGGAGTGCAAGAGGAACGTAAATCAGCCGAGATCAGAGGCAGCAGGAATGCAAAGCTCACTTACTTTGTGTGTGCGTGCCTGCTGTTCCAGCAGGAATGCTGGGACAGGGCTGCTTCTCACCCCAACGTCGGAGCTGGTGGTGGTTTCGGTTTTCGGGCGGTACTGGGCAAGATGTTGGCAAGCTGGTGCGCTGAGAGGCACACTCCCCACCCAGCCACAGCCGCCCCACCTCCCAAACCCCAACACGCAGGTTCGAGCCACGGGAGTGCTGTGAAGGCACTAGTCAGAAGCATGAACGGAGCTCTGCCCTCCGCACCATGCAGTGACAATGAGCAAACCCATCTCCTGCATCCATCATCACTTCTGGACGTGGCTTGACAATGCTCCCCAGCAGCCAGCGCTGTCACCGAGCTGACAGCACCCAGGGTCATGCAGCAAAAATAGGGACCAAACTCCTGCTGGGATAGTGCTGTTCCGGGACGGAGCTACTTGTAACCTTTAAAACTCAGTGTTTATCTTCCACCTCATGAGTTAACAGTGCTGGTGCTGAGGGAGGGAACTCACTCACTTCCCTTCAAAAAGCTGGTATTTTTATTATATAATAAAATATATTATGTTTATGGGACACATATAATACGTTTGTATTATATAATATGTTTATAATATATATATAAGATGTATTATAAGCATATATAATATGTTATCAGAGGCTCCTTTCATATATATAATATGTTTATGTGATACACCCTCTCTAAATTTTGACTGGTTATCCAGCCCCTACGAGTACATAGAATCACAGAATCATTAAGGCTGGAAAAGCCCACTAAGCTCATCCAGTCCAATCGTCAGCCCAGCCCCACTGTGCCTACTTAACCCTGTCCCCTAGTGCAACAGCCACACATATTAATTTCAGAGTTTCAAAGTGCTCCTTGAAACACCAACAGTGACCTGCTCTGGAATGTTTAATTATATTTTTGCTATAGAATCATATTCTCCATGCCTGTAGTACAGAAGGGGGAGCTGTATGATTTTTCTTAAAGAAAAAACCTCCAGACCACTCACAAAACCTTCAATCATTTTTTCATAACAGCTGCTATGCTGCCCTTTGTCTCAAGAGAACAAGGACATCAAACTATTAGAGTGTGTCCAGAGGAGGGTGACCAAGATGGTGAAGGGCTTCGCGGGCAAGACTGAAGAGGAGTGGGTGAAGTCACTTGGTCTGTTCAGCTTAGAGAAGAGAAGGCTGAGGGCTGTTGACCTAATTAGTTTACACCTTACTCAAGGTGGGCAGAAGAGGAGGAGCTGCTGATCTCTCTCTGGCAACCAGCAATAGGACAAATGGAATGAAGCTGCATCAGAGGAAATTCAGATTGGACATTAGGAAAAGGTTTTTAACTGAGAGGATGGTCAACCACAAGAGTAGGCTCTCCAGAGAGGTGGTCATGGCACAAAGCCTATCATGAGTTCAAAGAGCATCTGGATGATGACACTTAGTCATATGGTTTAGGTAGTCCTTTGTGGAGCAGGGACTTGGTACTTATGGGTCCCTTCCAACTTCAGATATTCTATGATTCTACGATTCTAAGAAACAAGACTCCGGTGAGGGAAGCAGAAACGGAAAACTGCCCAAAGACACAGAACTCAAAATGTCTGGTGAAATGACTGCATCATTTTGACCACTGCACAGCTTTACAAGTTGAAAGTTTGCAGTGATCCCCATATCAGAGGCTCCTTTCACATCCCTACTTTTCAAACATGAAGATGACCTCAGTGACAGATGCCACATTCCACGGTGTCACGCAAAGCCAGCTCTTACATGCAGCAGGCAGCTACTGCATGTCCACAGCTTCCAAACTTTAATGGTTTGATCTATTTTTAGCATGACTCTGTTCCAACCAAAGCATCAGAGTTCTCCACATGGACAACATCCCTGTGATTTGCACTTGCAGGGCTATGTACTGCCAACAACTCCTGAGACAGTGGGCAGGAATTTGCCTTTCATGGCAAAACACCTATAAATTGCGGATCTGAGCACCATGACACACACCTGTGTTAAGGAGGACACAAAAAAGGAAGGTCTCAGATAGCACATTTAAATATTTGTATAAACAACCTCAAAATCTGGAGATAGCTTTTCCAACCTTCACCACAGGACTGCTCACACAAGAATAAATATTGGTGTCCCTCTGGACATTCCTCATCAGTTCTGAGACTTCAGTCGACTTCTACTTTTTTTTTTTCATTTTTTTCTCAAAATGCCTTTTTTTCACAAAACAGTATCTGTGCAGAGTTCTAAAATAAAAATGTAGAGACAGCTAAGTAAGAACCCAGCAAATATATGGACAGTAGGACCACTTTTGGTGATGATCCAGATAAACTTGTGATGGAATTTCCAGCCTGACACAGAAATAGTAGGGGCTTTATTCAAAGATATTTAGTAACTGCCCTTTTTCTTCTTGTTTTCTTGTTCTGTTGCACAAGAAAGAGGATAGAATTTCCCTTTAAAACAGGGTTAATTTGGATGTCAGCTGAAAGAAACTAACCTTAAATTTCTTAAATCATAGAATTATAGAATGGCTTGGGCTGGAAGGGACCTCCAAGTGATCCCATTCCAATGCGCTGCCATTGGCAGGGACACCTTGCAGTGGATCAGAGTGCTCAAAGACCCATCCAACCTGGCTTTGAACACTGTAAATGAGCCAGGCATTAATCCATGATGAGTACTCACCACACACGTTCCTGACCTTAATCTCAAAAGTACAGACAATCCAAGCACAGACACAAGCCATCAACCATCATTACTTACAAACTGAAGGAGAAATCGTAGAATCACGGAACCACAGAATAGTTTGGGTTGAAAAGGACCTCAAAGCCCAGCCAGTTCCACCCCCTGCCATGGGCAGGAACATCTCCCACTGGATCAGGGGCTCAAAGCCCCATCCAGCCTAGCCTTGAACACCTCCAGGGATGGGGCAGCCACCACTGCTCTGGGCAACCTGGGCCAGCACCTCCCCACCCTCACAGGAAAACATTTAACCCCAAGACCTCATCTTAATCTCCCCTCTTTCAGCTGAAAACCATTCCCCCTCATCCTATCCCTGCGCTCCCTGATCAAGAGCCCCTCCCCAGCTTTCCTGGAGCCCCTTTCAGTACTGGAAGCTACTAAGGCCTCCCTAGAGCCTTCTCTTCTCCAGGCTGGACAAGCCCTCCACAGATTTCCTGAAGCTTCCTCTGAAAATATCCAAGATCGTTCAAGTCTGAAATAAAAATAACTTACTGTATTTCCACTGTTTGTGAATTCTTCCAGTGCTGCTTTAATAAATTGTTTACGTAAGCAACGCAGACACAGGTTCTCACTCCACTAGGCTATGGCAGCCAGGAACACGAAAGGTCCAAGAAAGGCAGCTGGATCCAGCTGTGTTCAAATATCAGTGCCTCTATTAATATCTGTGATTGAACACTGAGCTGGAAATTGTCTTTCCTCTTGGCTATGGGATGATTTAAAATGCTGTAAAGGAAAACACGACAGTGCTGGCAGGGTCCCTTCCACAAGGAAGGAGGTCAGCTAAGGGTGCCCTCTCACTGCTTCCTGCTTATAACAGCAGTGATGACCTCCTGGTTCGTGTGCCTCAGCCGCTAGTATGTACATTGAAGAGGCTGCTCATGAGCAACCAGTGATTAATCCTGATGATCATAACCTTGAATCTTGACTATTCAGGCCATTTATCTGGCAGGGCATATGCTTACCAAAACCACCTTCGTACAAAATAACAGCCCAACAGGACCTTTGAGCAGCTTCCAGTACTGAAAGGGACTCCAGTAAAGCTGAGTGGGGCTCTTGATCAGGGACTGCAGGGATAATAAGAGAGGGAGTCATTTTAAATTGAAAGGGGGAAGATTTAGATGAGACATTCGGAAGAAGTTCTTACTGATGAGGCTGGGGAGGCCCTGGCCCATGTTACCCAGAGCAGGGAAGTGGTGGCTGCCCCATCCCTGGAGGTGTTCAAGGCCAGGTTGGATGGGGCTTGGAGCCCCTTATGCAGTGGGAGGTGTCCCTGCCCATGGCAGGGGGTGGAACTGGCTGGGCTTTGAGGTCCTTTTCAACCCAGACCATTCTGTGATTTCATGATTCTGTGATTCTGTTGTTCCATTTTTGTAGTTTATACCACCCGTACTCTGGGGGTTTTTTTAAGCCATTTGGCAAGCCATGTTCCTTCCTGCCTTTCTTTTTCTCTTGGCCTCTAAGAATACTTACTTGTTCAAAAGAAAACTTTTACTGGGATTCTTTTTTTTTTTTTGCACAGGAGTTTTACAGGAAAGGCAGTGTTTCTTGGAAAAGTGAGGCAGCCTTTTCTCTTTGGCTGCAAAACCAGATCAGGTCTTCGAACACCATCAAAAGCACAACACCAATTTTTAGACAACTTTGGGACACGAATACCTCCCACTGGATCAGGGGCTTCAAAACCCATCCAACCTGTCCTTGAACACCTCCAGGGATGGGGCAGCCACCACTGCTCTGGGCAAGCTGGCCCAGGGCCTCACCAGCCTCACAGGAAAACATTTCTTCCTAAGATCTCATCTCAATTGCCTCTCTTAGGCCATTGCACAGGCAGCTACCCCCCACACTCCCCTTTGGCTATTCAGTTTAGAGCAAATAATTTCACCACAGGCTAATAGTAGGTTAAAACTCAGCAGCTCTGCCTGGAGCAACTCAACTGCCCCACCTCTCCTGCCTCTTCAAAGACGTTAGGCATCTGTCTGGGATAAGGAACATCAATCAACAGTAGTATTGACCAACAAAATGATTCAGGAATCCAAACAGATTTTGCACGCAGGACACATTAAAGCTAAAGCATGGAAAAAGTTAAAAGAAGGAACAGCAGTCCTAAAGGTGTCTAAAAATTGGTTTGGTGGTTTTGATTGCATTCAAAGACTTGATCTGATTTTGCAGCCAAAGAGAAAAGGCTGCCTTGCCTTTCCAAGAAATGCTGCCTTTCCTGTAAAACTCCTGTGCAAAAAAAAAAGAATCCCAGTAAAAGTTTTCTTTTGAATGAGTATTGTTCCATATCAATAGAAGCAGAAAAGCAGGAAAGAACACATCTTGCCAAATGGCTTAAAAAACTCCGAAGTATGGGTGGCACAGACTACAAAAACAGAACAGCAGAATCACAGAATCATAGAATCATGGAATGTTTTGGGTAGAAAGGGACGTCAAAGCCCAGCCAGTTCCACCCCCTGCTATGGGCAGGGAAACCTCCCACTGCATCAGGGGCTCCAAACCCCATCCAACCTGGCCTTGAACACCTCCAGAGATGGGGCAGCCACCACTTCTGTAGGCAACCTGAGCATGGCCTCCCCACCCTCATCAGGAAGAATTTCTTCCTAATGCCTCACCTAAGCCTTCCCCTTCCAATTCAAAGCCATCCCCCCTCATCCTGTCACTACAGGCCCTTGTAAAAAGCCCGTCCCCAGCTTTCGTGGAGCCTCTTTCTGTACTGGAAGCTGCTTAAGGTCTTTCCTGCAGCCTTCTCTTCTCTAGGCTGAACAACCCTAAGTCTCTCAGCCTGTCCTCACAGCAAAGGTGCTCGAGCCCCAGGATCATCTCCATTGCCTCCTCGGGACCCATTCCAACAGTTCCATGTCCTTCTTATGTTTGGAACATTTATAACAGCACTGATTAAGAAACTGAAAAATCCTGTTCTGAAGCAGGAATGCTTCCCATTGATGGAATCTTGCAAACAATGGGGTATCTCCAGATATGGAGTACTGTGGCAGACACACCTGACTCCTCACTGTACTGTGGTTCAGGCTGGCTGAGGAGCAGCAGCCTGCCCACCCTTGGGGTGAACCAGCTGCTGGGAAGCCCTGGCTCCTGTACCAATGAATGATGGTGTCTTGGGTAAGTATTTCAATGGTTGGCTTTGAAGCCAAAAGCACAAGATAACCAAAGCACAGAACAAGATAACAGAGCTAAAGAAAGACATCTGTCTTGTCTGTACCACTGACCAACAGCCAGCCTATAAATTCCACCAGGATGGGCTCAATCCAAGCTCTCCCTGATCCACAGATGGACCAGACCCCCAGAGAATTTTTGAGCAGGGACACCTCTCCAGGGTAGGAATTCCTCACCTGAGACCCAGAGATCTACCCTTTCCCAAGGAGGAGGGATCCCTTGCCCGTGACAAGCCTGTGGTAAGGAACTGACAGCATGCTGAGTTAATGATATGAAACACCACTAATCCACAGAGCTACTCAATATAACCATAACCACTGCATGGACGACTCCATCGGACATAAACCATTGACCAGCTCTGAGATAAAGATTAGATCCAGCTGCACCTAGGCTCCATAAAATAGAATCCTTAGGCTGGGAAAGTCCTTTGAGATCATCAAGTCCAACCATACCTGTCCACTACTAAATCATATCCCTAAGCTCCATGAGGAGCTGCAGAAGCAAGGTGGCCCACTCTGAACCTCATGACCCAACAGGAGGTCCTGCCTTTACTCCATGCATCTCCGACCTTTCTGTGAATACTTTTGGCTCGATTCTAATTCAGCTTTCCTTTGTGTGCTCCTCCATGCAGTAATTATTAAGGTGAACCTTACCACCAAACTTACTGAACCTTGTCAAGCTGCTGTTAAACTTCGTCAGACTTACTGAACTCTGACAAATTATTATTTTACCTCCATAAAACACGTTCCCACTTCTCTCTGAGTGAGGCGCATTCTACTCAGCCGTGACAAACACACACCAACAGTGACTACCAGCCACAACCACCATTTCACAAGTGATCACAGCCAGAAAGTGTGTTTTTCACACCCTGTTTGCATGCCTAACACGGTTCCTGCTTCTCTTCATGGAGTATCCACTGCACTCCAATACCTGAGTCCTCCTTACAGTATCTCTCACACTAATGCTCAGCACAACTTATCTGCCCCAGGCACTAAGAAAGCAAAGAGTTATCAGTGCTTCCATTTCATCTGAATCCAAGCACACAAGCAATACCTAAGGGTGCAAAAAAGAACCACAGCCCCATTAAGCCAAATGAAGTTTGCCACTGATACCAGCGGGCCCGCGATATTTTAAGATAACTCAGAGACTAACAAAGACCATGTGAAAGGGGAGAACGTTACCACGTCTGTCTCCTCAAGAAGCCAAACCTGGCATTCTGCTGACTCGCTTTTGTTTCTTCTTTCATCTTAATCCACTACAATTTCTAGCAAGATATGAAGAGCATCTTAGTGTTGCTGAATGCTAGCGAACAAACCCAATTCCACATGGGATGGAGTCATATCCTATCATCTTTGCTTCTAAAAGAGATTTTTTCCTTAAGCACACATTACCTTAGCAGCAGAAGGGCCTTCACTTTTCTGTGATTTAGAGGCTTGGCTGACATGAGCACTTGCTGATTTCTGCTACAAAATAAAAGAAAGACATAGTAAGCAACAGAAGTGTTGATGAAGAAAAAGAAAAGCTAAAGAAAACTGTAGACAACAAAAAGAGTAAGAAAAAGGAATACTAAAAAACATCCGTTAGAATATCTTATGCAAGATAAGTCTTTCTTCTCCCAAATGACAAGTGAGAGGACAAGGGAAAAAGGCCTCAGCTTGAAGTTTAGACTGGATATTGGGGAAAACGTCTTTCCTGACAGAGTAGTGAAGCCTTGGCAGAGGCCGCCCAAGGCAGGGGTGGAGTCCCCATCCCTGGAGAGGTTCAAAGAACATGCAGAACGTGGCACTTTGGGACATGGTTTAGCAGGTGTGGTGGGGTTAGACTGACGGTTGGACTGGATATACTTTGAGGGCTTTCCCAGCCCCAATTATTCTGTAATTCTATGGCTCTAAGTAAGTAAAAAATAAGTTCTCCTATGCAACTTTAATTCACATAGAGTCGTTACAGACAGTTTTGCCCATCCCAGACTAGGGGCTGGTTTATGGATGACGTATAAATCTGTGCTATGTCCTGTGGCAGCACAACTCTGTTTTAATTAATTGCTAAAGCAGTGGTGTTGATACATACTTTAATAAAAATTGTAAGTAAGACGGGTAAGCTGTTGCTCTATAGACACAATTCCAAACACAACACAGAAGTTAACGTCACACCTTGGGCAGAGAAGTAAAGATACGAAGCCATGGGTTAAACGATGGCTTTATAGAACCACAGAATGGTTTTGGGTGGAAAACTCCTTCAAGATCATCAAGTCCAAACATCGATTCAGCCCTGGTAAGTCCACTACCAGACCATGGCCCCAAGTACAATATCTGCTCATCTTTTAAACCCCTCCAGGGACGGGGACTCTAATACCTCCTGGACAGCCTCTGCCAGTGCCTAAAAACCCTTCCAGTGAAGAAATTCCTCCTAATGTCCAAACTAAACGTCTCTTGGAACGTCTTGAGGCCCATTTCCCCTCGTCCTGTCACTGGCTGCCAGAGAGAACAGACCAGCACCCACCTCTCTACAACCTCCTTTCAGGCAGCTGCAGACAGTGATGAGGTCTCCTCTCAGTCTCCTTTTCTCCAGGCTAAGCAAGCCCAGGTCTCTCAGCTGATCCTCCTTTTGTAGCCAATAAATATCCTTGCCACTGACACAAAGTCATAACCTCCCTCTCAACCTCTATTTTTTGGCCAAGGCAATGTCATCATTATCTGGAACCATTGAGTCCTGCTGCAAAAATAGCTTTGTGATCACTGAAATTGCACATAATGAAGACTGGGAAAATAACCCATTAGTATCAAGTGCAGCAAAGGACATCAGATTTTGGAGGCAGCAGAGGGGTAAGACAGATTTCTATCTTTGATAGGTGAAAGCTCAAGATTCCTGCACTTGGGCCACAACAACTCTGTACAGCTCCAGGCTTGAGGCAGAGCGGCTCTGCCTGGTAGAAAAGAACCTGGGTGTGTTGGCTGGCAGCAGCTGAACACGAGCTAGCAGTGGCCCAGGTGGTCAAGAAGGCCAACAGCATCCTGGCTTGGATCAGAAACAGCATGGCCAGCAGGAGCAGGGAGGGAACCATTCCCGTGGATGCAACATTGGTGTGATTGCACCTTGAATCCTGGGTTCAGTTTTGGACCCCTCAGTCCAAGAAGGACATTGAGGGGCTGGAGGGCATCCAGAGAAGAGAACAGAGATGGGGAAGGGGCTGGAGAACAGGGGCTCTTGGAGCGTCTGAAAGACCTGGGGTTGTTTAGCCTGGAGAACAGGAGGCTGAGGGGAGACCTCATCACTGTCTACAACTGCCTGAAAGCTTGTGGCGAGGAGGGTACTTGTCTCTTCTTCCCAGTAGCCAGTGACAGGACAAGGGAAAATGGCCTCAAGTTGCATGAGGTGAGATTTAGGATGGAAATCGGGAGGAGTTTCTCTACTGAAAGGGTTCTCTGGCACTGGCAGAGGCTGCCCAGGACCTGGGGGAGTTCCCATCCCTGGAGGGGTTTAAAGATGAGTAGATGTTGTACCTGGGGACATGGTCTGGTGGTTGACTTAGGTGGTTGGACTTCATGATTTTACAGGTCTTTTCCAATCAAAACCATCCTGTGATTCTGTGATTCACCACTTGAAGCGTTCAGGCTTTAATTCCTCTCCACAAGCAGGAGACTACTGAATGACCAAGATTCAACCAGCACTCGTATGCAAATTCAGAACCACCAGTGTCCAAACAATGGACGAGAGCTGCTGTAATAGAGGGAGAGACTCCAGACCTCTGGCATTACAACAACTCCACCTCCTGTTCTTTTTCATTCATATCCATAACAGGAGAACATCTTGGACAAACACAGCTCAGCAGATGGCTCCAGCCAGAGCTCAGGGCCGTGGGACAACCACTGTGGCCATTTGTGTAGGATTAACAACACAAACTCATGGATATTTGCACCCAGGATCTCACACTTCGGTTGGCCACTCTGGAAGCAACAATATCATCCAATATTTCACCATAACGCTACAAAAACCAACCCAAGAATGATTTTTCCTAGTAAAGGGATGACGTGAGCGTGGCCGACTCTGCCATACATTCTAGTCCAGGAGTCTCCTGCACAGCTGCTGGAGCCCAGTGCTACCCAGTACAAACCACTACTGCCCAGTACATACCTGCACAGATGCTGGAGCCCAGTGCTGCCCATTACTGGCCAGTACAAACCCATGCTACCCTGCACAGAACTGCCCAGTACAGACCAGTACTACCCAGTAGAGACTTGTTTTTCCCAGTACAGATCTGCCCAGCTACTGGAGACCAGTACCACCCCATAGACCAGTACTACCCAGTACAGACCTGCTCAGCTTCTTGAGCCCAGTGCTGCCCAGTACAGACGAGTACTGCCCAGCACAGACCCTTGCTGCCCAGTACAAACCTGCTCAGCACTGCCCAATACACCAGTACTACCCAGTAGAGACCTGTGTTGCTCAGTACATACCTGCTGAGCCACTGAAGCCCAGTGTTGCCCAGTACAGACCAGCATTACCCATAGGTCCCCTGCTCACTGCTGCTCCAGCTCGACAATTGCCAGCAACACGCACACTCACCCCACACACACCGGGTTTGGGGGGAAAAAAGACTCTTGCCCTCCAGCAGCCAGCACCGGGATGTGACCCCTGCATTTGTAGAAGCCTCTGATATTTTTAATGTCTTAAAAAATATCTCAGGATTGTCAGACAGGCAGGAGTTTTACAAACACTAGGGCACAGTCTTTTGTAATTGTAATGGTATGGAACTAAAGTTTGTTCAGCTGCGTGGTTAAATAATGGTGCAATTTATTAGTGTGACTTTTGAATGGGAAGCTGGATATTTAATTAAATTAAGAAGTTCCAAGCCAGTGGTTTAGAGGTAATGCCAATAACTGGGAGGAGACTAGGAGGATACTGGGAGGAGTTGACTGGAGGGTGAACTGGGCAGTTAATTTCTGGGGTGACAACCACCCAGCACCCCTAAAGACTCCTCAGAGCATGCACAAGAGGTGCAGGGAATGAGGCCAGGCTGAGAGAGCTGGGGTTGTTCAGCCTGGAGAAGAGAAGGCTCTGGGGAGACCTCAGAGCAGCTTCCAGTACTGAAAGGGGCTCCAGGAAAGCTGTGGAGGTGCTCTTGATCAGGGAATACTGGAAGAGTACAAAGGGGTATGGTTTTTGAGCTGAAAGAAGGGAGATGAGATGAGATCCTAGTCATAATGTTTTCCTGTGAGGGCCTGGCCCAGGTTTCCCAGAGAAGCTGTGGCTGCCCCATCCCTGAAGGTGTTCAAGGCCAGCCTGGATGGGGCTTGGAGCCCCTGATCCACTGGGAGGTGTCCCTGCCCATGGCAGCAGATGGAACTACATGGGCTTTAAGGTCCTTTCCCACCCAAACCATTCTATGGTTCTATAACATTGTGACAACATCTTCACTCAGCACTGTTACCCTGGACTCTTTGGTAACTCTAATGCTTTTCCTGGATAAGGAATCCCACACAACAAGCAGCAGGATTAGTAGCTATCAGAGAAATCCTGATGGCAGAGCAACAAATTAATTCTAGAAGGAAAGTAATGCTTCAGCACCACTTATCCCTGTCATCCATTCAGAGTGAAGAACGTATTTCCTGCCAAGTGAGGAATAATGAGCTGAGCAGCAGCACGTATTTTGCCTACACTGCTGTGAAGCATGACTAGAAATGGCAGGATGCATTAGGGAGGGTCTTGTTTCATACCATAGTTGGCTAAATAAGGCCCCGTTCTCAGCTGCAACTTCAAATTCCTGGAATACATGGCTCTTTTAGTTCCTTTTCAGACCACATTCACGTTCGGACACCAGCAATGCCCAGGCTAAAGTTTTAAATGGATACCAAAGTTCTCCTCAGCATTTGTGGGGATTCTAGTTCTGGAATCCCCAACATTAAGTTCTGGAATCCCCAATATTAAGTTCTGGAATCCCCAACATAAGAAGCATATATAACTGTTGGAACGGGTCCAGAGGAGGCCATGGAGATGATCCGAGGGCTGGAGCACCTCTGTTATGAGGACACACTGAGAAAGAGGTTTAAAAGTCGGCTAGATGAAGTGCTTAGGGATATGATTTAGCAGTGGACAGGTACAGTTAGACTTGATGATCTCAAAGGCCTTTTCTTTTCCAACTTAATGATTCTACGATACCACAGCCCTATCTATCCCTTCAAAAACCCTCCCGCAACAACTCCTATTCCATGCCAGATGCAACAGCATGGAGTATTTGTGCAGCCAAAGGGCCTTCAAGTACCTGTCACAGGTGAATGTTCAAGGATAAAGCAAAATGGGTCATTAGCCTTAGGCTTTTGTTTTCAGAAACTGAAACGACTAAATTTATGGTTCTAGAAGGAAGAGTCACCTAGGACTGCAGCCAGCTTTATGTTTCTGGGCACGGAGAAGAGGAGGGGAGATCGGACCCTTGGGAAAGGAAGAAGAGAAGGACCATGCACATTCTGCACTTCCCAAGGTAGGCAGCCATCAGGCAGAAGGGAGGCTGTTGTAATGAGCTGATGAGCTCACCCGCTGTCTGCCTCTTCCAGCTGGTCAGCAGTCTTTGGCTGTGCCCCTCCAGTGCCATCACTCCCATGGGTTCCAAAGGCTCTGTTTTTAGGTAAGGAGCAGACACAAACTGCCACTGCCACCAGGCAAGAAGGGAAGGCTTTGGCACTATTTGGAGGAAAGACCGTCTGCCCCTCGGAGCTCTAAGGATGCTGTTTATCACAGAGCTGCATGGACCAGCCTGGTACTCGGTGACCTGATTTCTTTTCTCTCTAACAGAGCAGCTGGGCAACCTTAAGTTCAGCTGTGCCAGCTCTGTGCATCAACACTCCCCCTTGCACACATTTTATCTGTGTCACCAATACAATGTGTTCTGTCTCCATTACCCAGTCCTGTAAGATTGAAAATGCTGTATGATAGTTATGCCATACCCTGCTGGAAACTTAAAAAGTAAATGTTTCCTGAATAAACAAGCCTACAAACCAATGCCTCTTGGCACAGCACAGATAAAGTGCACAGACTCCCTGCTATGATTGTACGTAATTCCAAATGACAGTGTTATTAAGCAGATCACCTTCACACTGGTAACTCCTAGCTCTTCTAAAGCATTATTTTACTTTACTGTATTGCAATGTCAGAAACGGAAAACTCTTACGAAGCCATTAATCTCCTCAGTGCCTCTCTGTAACTGCATCTCATAACAAGCAGGCTTCTGGGTTTAATCCATTTTTAACTCTCCAGGATAGAAATGCTTAAGGAGCCTGTTCTAAACCTTAGTAGTCATGTTGAGTTGTCCTCCCTGCTGTGGCTACTTAGCAAACCTACTCAAAGACATTTCCTACCTTTACTTTTCAAAGCCTTACTCTTCTTCTTTTACTCCTTCAGTGCCATAGACCTAAATAATCTGAGACAGAGCGATTTATTGTTATTTTCAGCTAAACAATGATAATACAGGTCTTCACAATCTTCCCTTAAAGAGGAACATGAGCTCTTCAATGACCTTCTGAATTCCTTGTCATTTTTATAACACGATATTAAACTGTTTCTAGTAGGGAGGTGAACAAACGCAGTATTCCAGGCAAGGTTATCCACAGCTATCTACAAAGAGTAAATAAATTTCTGCTGCAGAAGATGAAGACTATAGGCATAACCTCTGACTTTTAATCAAAAACGTAACATTGCAGACTCCTGTATAAAGATTTTGAGTTGCTGCCTCAACTGCTGAAACAACTGGAGTGTCTTGAAGGCAGACGCAAATCACAGTGGAGCCAACTGCTGATAGGCATAAGCAAAAGGGTCCACGCGCTTTTACTTTTAAGCACTGTAAAGTCAATGGAACAATTCAAACACAAAAAGAAATTCACAAGAGGAAAAACACACTCCAAGGACTCAAAAATCAAAAGAATTGGGGCAATAAGCTTAGTAACAGCCTTCTTTTGTGAGCTAGAAATAGATTTTTTCAGTGGGAGGTCACCAACAGCAACGCCACAACCCAAACCACAGGCTTCAACACCCACCTTCCCCACAAAGAAGGCAGCACTTCTATATTAAGAGAAACAGCATGCAATCAAGGAATTTAGCATTAAACTAAGAACATATAAAAGAACGATGCTATTTTAGAAAAACCTGAAGTGTCTCTAGAGAGGAAAGGAGGAGGGTGTTACCAGGCTAGACAGGCCTTTCTTGGTATTTAGACAGGAAAGAAAGGTAATTGCTTTAATCACCTACTTCAGAGAACAGTAATGAAAGCGTTTGCTGGCCTTGATTTGCAACACAGCCTACACAAAGCTATTTTCCAAATAGCTTTTGCAATGAGCAAGGTACCAGGCACATAGAATCACAGAATCATAGAATGGTTTGGGCTGGAAGGGACCTTTATAGGTTGTCCAGTCCAACTCCCTTGCAGTGAGCAGGGACATCTCTAACCAAGTCAGGTTGCTCAGAACTCCATCCAACCTAATGTTGAATGCCTCCACGGATGGGGGCTCTCTGGGCAATTTCTGTAGATCAATAATCAACATTTGAAGCCAACATGAAAACCACTAGTAACAGACATTTCTACAAACTCTCTTCTTTCTGAGTCTGGTCCGTAGGAAACAATCTTTGAGATCATCAAGTCCAACCCTACCTGTCCACTACTTAATCACATCTCTAAGGACCTCATCTACCTGTCTTTTAAACCCAGTCAGGGACGGAAACTCCACCACCTTCCAGGGTAGCCTCTGCCAGTGCCTAAGAACCCTTGCGGTGAAAAAAATTTTCCTAAATTCTAATCCAAACCTCCACTGGTGCAACTTGAAGCCATTTCCTGTCACCCTATCACTTGTCACTTGGGAGAAGAGACCAGCACTCACCTCACCATAACCTTCTTTCAGGGAGCTGCAGACAGCAATGAGGTCTCTCCTCAGCCTCCTTTTCTCCAGGCTAAACAGCCCCAGGTCCCTCAGCCACTTCTTATAACCCTTGTTCTTCAGCCCCTTCCCCAGCTCTGTTCACCTCCTCTGGATGCACTACAGTCCCTCAATGTCCTTTTTGGAGTGAGGGCCCAAAACACAACACAGCATTGCTCCTGCTGGCATAACATCAGCTCTTGGGGAACTGATGTCCACCACTGGCAGCCTGTCCCAGCTGGGACAACGCCTTGTCTTCAAGATACCCACCTGACCAAATGCAGCATGCAGGATCTATCCTTGCTAACCAGGCCTGGAGCCACCAGAAGAGAAGTCTGATCCTAACACTTATCCCACGCTGCCCATAACCCATGCAGCTTTTGATTGTTAACAACAGCTGCTGTGCTCACACTATAAAGCTGGGTGTGTAAACTCAATGTTATAACCAGTAGGGACTCCTGAACCACAACACCAGTTCCTGAAGAGGCAGTCTTAAACAGTCTGCATTTTTCCTAAAACACAGCACTGTCCACACACTTGCAAGTGTGTTGGGAAGCAACTCAGACAAGAAACATCTGCGTAAGAATTAGGATTTGTATTCTTGCAAGAAAAGCCAGGATGCAGACAAGGTGGAAGGAGTCACAGTGCACTCGCTTCATCTGTACTCCCGTACAATCGGAAAGCCAGGACCATCTGGTGCGTCCCACAGCAAAACCTGCACTGCCAAACAGACACATCCACAGAGATCTTTTCACAGACACTAACATGAATTATTTGTGAAGGGATAAGCAAAGAAATATTTTCACATCACAAAACTATGCATTCCTGAGATGAATAATGAGTAACTACAATCACCAGGTAATCATCCAAAACCCACCACTTTGCTATCAAAAGACAAAAATCTGCATGAGAGGAAATTAGTTACCAACTTTTCTTTTTAATAAGATAAAACATTTGAATTTACCTCTCCTGCATCTGCTTTTTTCTTGTCCGATTCAGAAGAAGTTCCGCTTGCCTTCTTGTCACCATGCTGTAAGCAGAGAAAAAAGGTAAGAAATTAAATTTAACCTTCCATGTAGAGAAATTCCAAAACATCTTAGTGCATGTGTAATTCCTTTCACACACTCATTGTGACAGAAGGGAACATTGCACATCCCATATGAGGACAAGGTGAGAGAGTTGGGGTTGTTCATCCTGGAGAAGAGAAGGCTCTGAGGAGACCCTATAGCAACCTTCCGGTACCCGAAGGTGGCCTACAGGAAAGCTGGGGAGGGACTTTTTACAAAGGCATGGAGTGATAGGACTAGGAGGAATGGATTTAAATTGAAAGGGGAAAGATTTAGACTAGATATAAGGAGGAAATTCTTTACAATGAGGGTATGGAGGCCCTGGCCCAGGTTGCACAGAGCAGTGATGGCTGCACCATCCCTGGAGGTGTTCAAGGTCAGGTTGGATGGGGCCTTGAGCCCCTGATCCAGTGGGAGCTGTCCCTGCCTATGCAGGGGATTTTGAATTAGATGATTTTTTAAGCTCTCTTCCAACCCAAACCATTCTATGACTGCAAATTTTCCTTCTCACTAATGGACAGGATTTCTAAATGACCAGATGGATAACTTTTAGTCAGAATGTGACGATTTCCAGGGAAGAACATGTAAGTCAATTGTTCTTGTGAAATATTCTGGAAGATTTTAAGCTCATCACTCTCTCCTCACCAGCACAGCACTCATACTTGCTTTGAAAACACCATGAGTCCCACAGGCTCCAGCAGAAGCTGAGCAGCTCTCAGAGAGACCAACATGACGTTAACAGTCATGAGCATACGCTCCAACATCCCAGCTTCCGTCAGACACACTAAAACATTCATAATGTCCAGCCCTCCTTCCCTGGAAGAGAGCTCTTACTATGATTTCTAGAATCCTGCTGATGATGGACAACAACAAATGCTGTAACAGCTCGTGCACAGCTGTACATTACAGAATACAGTTCTTTCAGGTTCACCAAACCTCTTCTGAGTTTTCTTCCCTCCAAGACTTTAAACTTGCTTTCATCTAACCTAGTAAGCAATCCGATTTCTTCCCTACATGTGGCAACATACAGAATGACTTAGTGTGTTCAACGTGTGTTTTACTTTCTGCACCTCTGGAAAGGTCCCTCAGAACTTCTTTTTCAAAAGCATATTGTTTTAGAGCTAAAAAAAATTAATTCAGAATTAAAAAAAAAGTAAAAAGCAAGCAATTGTACCATGCAAATAAAAGGCAACACAATACAGCTGTTATCTGATATCTCAGCCAGTGAAACTTCCCAGGCAGCTGGCCTCTGGTTTGTTTTGTTAAGTAAAGAGAAGAGATGATTTGAGACCCATTTATTCCCTTCTGTTTTAAGGACTGAGCAGCAGGAGGTAGAGTTTGCTAAACCACTAAAGTGATGGCTTCCGACAGATTTTTCTTTACATGGCTATAGGGAGAAAGTAATGATCCGTGTTATCGCTGTAGTGTCTGCAACTGGGACACGCTGAAACAGACAGGCTGGGAAAATGCTGTAGCTGAATGAACAAATAAAACTAAAAGCAAAAAAAGAAACCAGAACAGCACATCTCCAGTCAGTTTCCAATATGACGGTACACGACAAAAATTCCAAAAACTGTTTTAGATAACCTCTAATAATTCAATTTTATAAAACGGGTTTCAGCGTGACTAACACTTGACAAGTTTTAGAATTGAAAATGCCATTCTCCTGTTCGAACTGTGCCTCTTCAGAGGAAAAACAAGTCCTGCAGGTTGTTTTTTCAGGTAACAGATTAATAGATTCACTGCCCCTTAACTGCACTTTCAGGACAGGCACAATTAACGCAGTTGTCTCTGTGTTTTACGGCAGTGATAAAAGCACAGCACATACACTGTGGAGCTCAAGACCTGCAGCTCCTGCCCAGCAAAACTCTATAGCGTGAAGCAGGCTCCCCTCCTAAAGATAACTCAGCACCACAACTCTCAAAGCCAAGTGCTACTGTGAATCCAGACAATTCAGCTAATAAACAAGCACATCTTTCTGCCCACTGCACGTATTTTATTGCTTTAATTCACAGAAACATAAAACCACAGAACCATGGAATGGTTTGGGTCAGAAAGGACCTGAAAGCCCATCCAGTTCCAACCTCCTGCCATGGGCAGGGACACTTCCCACTGGACCAGGGGCTCCAGGCTTCATTTGTTGCTTCAAATTTGCATGCAGCCTTAAAAGCAGCAACATCAATTAAAGCCCAGATTTTATCTTTTCCCCCTTTCATTAAAGCAAGTCACAGAACGATGGAGCCTAATACAGCTCCTGCTGAGCATGCCAAACTCTTACCAGGGCTAAATCTGGTGTCATCCTTCCTCCCAAAGTCCATGTCTTCATCCTCATAGAATCATAGAATCATTAGGTTGGAAAAGACCTTTGAGATGATCGAGTCCAATCATAACTGTAGACTACTAAACCATCCCTGAGAACCTCATCTACCTGTTTTTTAAAAACCTGCAGGGACGGGGACTCCATCACCTCCCTGGGCAGTCTCTGTCAGTGCTTCAGAGACTTTTATGTGAAGAAATTTTTCCTGATGTCCAATCTAAATTTCCCCTGACACAGCTTAAGGCCATTCGCTCTTGTCCTATTACCTATCACTTGGCAGAAGAGAACAACACTCACCTCTCTACAACCTCCTTTCAGGCAGTTGTAGAGAGTCATGAGGTCTCCCCTCAGTCCCCTCTTCTGCAGGCTAAAAACAATGCCAAGTCCCTCAGCCGCTCCTCATAAGACTTGTTCTCCAGCCCCTTCACCAGCTTCATCACCGTTGATGTTTGGTTCACGCCAAGGAAACCTTTACTGGATCAGCATCAGTAGGGATCCCATCTCAGGACTGTGAAGGAGGGGGATACACTGTGTCCCCGCAGGTGGGTGGAGCTGAGAGTGTCCCCTCTTGGGTGTCAAGGCTCCTGAGTGCGTCTGCCTCTGCACACACTTCTTCTGCTCTCCCATCCTTAGACAAGGTGGTTGGGACAAGACAGAGAGGCAGAGAGGAGAGGAAAGAGGGATGGCAGCGTTCCCTCAAACAACCTTCCATCAATTCCACATCCTTGAGGGACCTCAGGGTGGCTTCACTGGCCAGAGTGGACCAGGATTGGGCCAGGACAAGGGCCACAACTTTTACAGAATCATTAAGGCTGGAAAAGACCTGAAAGATTATCAAGTCCAAGTATCAACTTTGACAACCCTAAACCCAACCTGGAGAGGGATTAAATGCATGCCACCATCCTTAGGGAAGGCTATGTCAAATAGCAACTACAATTATGAGACTTTGACCCAAAGGCTGAATTCTGTTCTTTTTAACTGCAGGAATAAAGCACTTGCGGCTCAACCAGAGTAATTCTTCATTCTGTAAGTTGGAGACACGCACTGCGTACACATTAAGCACTGATATACTCTAGCCTGGGGAAATAAAACAGCCTATGGAAGTGCTACCTCACTTGGAAGCCTGCCACCCTGAAGAGGTAACCTTGCAAAGGACAGATTCCTAAGACACCTTCTGAGAAGAGTATGCTTTTTCCCTGAACAGCTGATGCTTCAGGGATATGAGAAGGAACGCTGTTCCAAAAATGCCCTCCAACAGCTCTTTTCTGCTCCACATTTCCAAGCTTTGAACATTCTAGCAGAAATAAATACATAAACAAATGGAATCCAGCAATAAATTGATCTGCTTAGGAAAACACTTAGGTCAGATTTTTTGGGGCAGTACACATGCATCATTTCTTTATGTTTCAAGTGGATGGCAGATCTGACTCTTCCCTTGGGCATTCTTTCCCTTCCCGACTCATTCTCCCTCACATTGCCAAAAGAACATATCCAACACCAAGCTGGTGGGCAGGAGCAGCTCCATCTCCACCATAGAAACAGCTGGCATATGGCTGAAGTCTAATTTGTAGTTCAATGAAGGAACTAACAACAATTTCTTGTGGTTGTTGTGGGTCTTATAGTCCATATCATCAATTCTCAGCAAAGAGAGGACAAAGATCTGTTGGAGCGAGTCCAGAATAGGTCACGGAGATGAGGTGGGGGCTGGAGCACCTCTGCTATGAGGCCAGGCTGAGAGAGTTGGGGTTGTTCAGCCTGGAAAAGAGAAGGCTCCGGAGAGACCTTAGAGCAGCTTCCAGCACTGAAAGGAAAACTGGGGAGGGGCTCTTAATCGGGAAGTGTAGGGACAGGATGAGGGGAAAGGTTTTCAGCTGAAAGAGGGGAGATTGAGATAAGATCTTAGGCAGAAATGTTCTCCTGGGAGGGTGTGGAGGTGCTGGCCCATGTTGCTGGGAGAAGCTGTGGCTGCCTCACCCCTGGAGGTTTTCAAGAACAGGTTGGATGGGGCTTGGAGCCCCTGATCCAGTGGGAGGTGTCCTTGCCCATGGCAGGGTGTGGAACTGGATGGGCTTTGAGGTCCCTTCCAAACCAAACTATTCCATGATCCTGCAATTCTATGATTTTCCAACTTCGCTAAAATCTAAACAGGCAAACAACCCCCTAACTGCATCCTCAGAAAAAGCACAGAAGTGTCAGGAACAAGAAGGTTGATCCCGACATCTTCATCCTGTTCTGCAGCACACACACATGTCACAGCACCATTATTTCATAGACACACCCTGACTTCTGATCCAGAGGGCACTCAGAAACTCGACAATAACCACTTCAGGCCAATGGCACTGAGCAAAGCACCCAAGACTGAACACACAGCTGCATTCTCAGCCTGCACTGGCAAAAACTGGACCTCAGCCCAAGGCCTTGCCTCAAGAAATTCCTTCTAGACCTCATGAGACCCATCAGCATGAATAAGCTGTTGGTTTAGAGCCATTGCACTGCACTTCTGAGGACTCAGAGACTGGGTAAGAGGGAAGAAGTCTCGTTGCAAGATTTGCAGCTGAAGCCAACCAACTTGGCATCACAGATATTAAAGGAGACATAATTTGATGCGGACAGAAACCTGACCTTTCTTTTCAGTTGAAAATGGGAGAAGACCTCTTGGGCTGGAGCACCTCTGCTATGAGGCCAGGCTGAGAGAGTTGGGATTGTTCAGCCTGGAGAAGGAGAAGGCTGCGGGAAGACCTTAGAGCAGCTTCCACTACCAAAAGGGGCTCCAGGAAAGCTGGGGGAGGGGCTCTTGATCAGGAAGCGCAGGAACAGGATGAGGGGAATAGTTTTCACCTGAAAGAGGGGTGATTGAAATGAGACCTTAGGGAGAAATGCTTTGCTGTGAGGGAAGGAAGGCCCTGGCCCAGGCTGTCCAGGGAAGTGGTGGCTGCCCCATCCCTAGAGGTGTTCAGGGCCAGGCTGGATGGGTCTTTGAGCCCTTGATCCAGTGGGAGGTGTTCCTGCCCGTGGCAGAGTGTGGAACTGCATGGGCTTTGAGGTCCCTTCCAATCCAAACCATTCCATGATTCTGTAATCATGGAGCCTAACTGTAAACTCAACACTACCAACTCCACCAGTAAACCATCTCCTTAAAAGCCATGTGGATGTGGAGCTTAAGTACCTCCAGGGATGGAGACTCCACCATCTCCCTGGGCAGCCTCTACCAGTGCTTGACAAGTCTTTCCGTAAAGGAATATTTCCCAATATCCAGCCTTAACTTCTCCTGGTGCAACCTGAGGCCATTTGGAACTGCACTAAAGCAATGTTCTACCTGAAAGCCACCTTACATGATGCACAACTTCTGTAAAATTTTAACAGTGTTCAAACTTTCTTTCCCTACTCCACAAAGAGACCGGACACAACCAACATCTCGTAAAGAGAGCTTTTCCAGGCAGCTGCAGGTTTGTCAAGCTAAGGAGCAGTGATCCAAGTCCAGCCAAGACCCATCCCAGAGCTGTGGTTTCCTCAGGGAGCAGCTGGTGAGCACCAACCATGCTGGCAGCTCCAGGACTAAGGACGTGTCCGGGAAAAAAAAAAAAGGCACTTTGTGGAGTTCTGGAGTTTGGGCAACTTTGGAGTTGCCCGAAGCAGCAACAATCCCACTCAATCCCTGTCTCACATATTTAGAGCAGCGGAGGTTTTGTTGCATTGCTCAGATTATAAAAGCAGTCAACAGCACGAAATATCACATTTTGGGGTGTTCCCGGGTAAAAGACAGCGCAGGGGTTATGGGGACACCACTCTCTCTGACACTCCCTCCCCTCTGACACCCCATCCTCTCAGGACATCCTGTCCTTGGGACACCCCTCGTCTTGGGACACCCTCTCCCCTCGGGGACCCTCTGCTTGGACACCCCTCCCCTCTGACACTGCCTCTTCTCAGGACACCCCTTCCTCGGGGCATCCTCTCCCCTCTGACACCTCCTCCCCTCTGAAACCCCTTCCTCTCTGACACTCTCTCTCCTCTGACACCCCCTGCCCTCAGGACACCCCCTCATCTCTGACACCCCTTCTTTTGGGACATCCCCTCCTCTCGAGACACCCTCTCCCCTCCGGTACCCGCTCCACTCTAATACCCTTTCCCTTCTGACACCCCCTCCCTTCGGGGACCCCCTCCTCTCTAACAGCTCCTCCTCCCTGACATCTCCTCCTTGGGACAATCCCTCCTCTCGGGACAACCCCTCCCTTCTGAAACCCCCTCCTCTCGGGACACCCCCTCCTCTCCTGACACCCCCTCCCCTTGGGACACCTCTTCCTCTCTAACAGCCCTCCTCCGGGGACCCCCTCTCCGCTGACACCCCCTCCTCTCTGACACCCTCTCCTTGGGACTGCCCCTCCCTTCTGACACCCCCTACCCTCAGGAGGAGCAGGTTTCCTCAGGGAGCAGCTGGAGCTGACACCCCCTCCCCTCAGGGACTCCCTTCCCCGGGGTCCCCTGGCCCTGGGGACCCCTCCCTCCCCTCGGGACATCGCATTCCCCCGGGGGTCCCGTGGCGTGGCCCCCCCCCCCCCCTTCCCCGCATTACCGTGGCGTACCACCACCTCGCGAATGCCATGGCTCGACTCTGCTCTCCCCGCCTCTCCCCGCCCCGTCCCGCCCCGGGATCAGCCACGGCTGGGAGGGAGTAGGATGGCGGGGGAGGAGGAACCGGGATAAGGACGGGGAGGGGTGCAGGGCGGGAAGGACCGGGATGGAAGAGGGGGACGGGATAGGGATAGGGATGCGGGGGGGAGAGACAGCGATTGGGAGGGATGGAGGAGGAGGAGGGACGGTGATGGGGATTGGGGGAGCGGGGGGCGGGATTGAGACGGATGCGGGGTGGATGGAGAGGGATGGAAGGGCAGGAGGAACCAGGATGGGAAGGGATGCTGTGGGGGGAGGGATGCGGGTGGGGAGGAGGGAGCCGAATGGAGGGGGAGAAGGGGCCTGGATGGGATGGGGGAGAACCGGTATGGAGGGGGGCATGCAGGGGGAGGAGGGGGCGGGATTGGGGGGGGGGGGCGAAGGGAGCAGGATAGGGAGGGATGCAGGCGAGGAGGAAGCGGGATTCAGGGAGGGATGCAGGGACAAGCGGTCGAGATGGAGCGGGGGATGCGGGACGGGGGGAGAGGGACCAAGGTGGGGAGAGACTGGGATGGAGGGCCTTTGGGATGGAGGGGGCGATGCGGTGGGTGAGGGACCGGAATAAGGGGGGGAGGAGGGAGGATGGAGTGGGAGGAGGACTGGGATGAGGTGAGGGGAAGCTGGGATGGAGTAGGGGATGAAGGGGGAGGAGGAACCAGGATGGAGCGGGGGATGCGGGGTCGAGGGAACGGGATGGAGGGAGGGGTTATCGGCTCTCGCAGCTGACCCAGAACCAGAGTGTCTTTTCGGGGAAAAAATGCACAGATGCTTCCCTTGCCCTTAGGGAAGTTGGTCCCGCGGTCCTTTCCTCTTGGAAAAGTGTCAGGGCTGGCTGGGGCCGGGACAGCTCGCACCGGGCACTGCTTCCCCTGGGTGCTTGTGGCTCATCCGTCATGGCTGCTGCGACACCCCAGCTCCTCAGGCACCTGATTCCTTGGTCACCCTAGCTTCTCAGGCAGCCTGGCTACCCCAGCACCCCAGCTCCTCGGGTACCCCAGCTCCTCAGTCACCCTGGCTGCTCTGGCAACCTGCCTGCCTTGGCACCCGAGGCTCTTCCAGCTCCCTGGGGAACGTGGCTGCTCCATCATCCCAGGTCCTTGGGCACCTTGGCTGCTGGGGCACCCCATCTACCCCAGCTTCTCCAGTACTCTGGCTCCTTGGTCACCCCGGCTCCTTGGTCACACCAGCTGCTGGAGCACCCTGGCTGACACAGCACCACAGCTCCTTTGCACCCCCAGCTCCTTGGGCATCCTGACTGCTCTGGCACCCCGGCTGCTGAGGCACCCCATCTACCTCAGCTCCTGCAGCACCCCAGCTCCTTGGCATCCTGACTGACAGGGCACCTCGGATCCTCAGGCACTGCAGCTCCTCTGCCATCCTGGCTGCTCCAGCACCCCTGCTCCTTGGCAGCCAAGCTCCTCTGGTACCCCAGCTCCTGGAGCACCCCAGCTCCTGGGGCACCCCACTCCCCTGGCAACCTGGCTGCCCTGGCACACCAGCTCTTCCACCACCTCAGCCACTCCACCATCCTCCCTGCTTGGCCATCAGCCAGGCCTGAACTGGTGCAAAAGGCACGAGATGCCTTCTCACCACTGAATGTCCTTGATTTTGAAGTTAGTTGTGTATCCTGTGGTTCAGTGTGGTGTTGTGCTCATGTCTGCAGGATTTACTGCAGCTCAGGTTATTAAATGGCAAAGCTTTCAAGGTCTGCTGGTTTTTTAGGAGTGAGTCCTGAATGTCCTGTGAGTCCCTGGTGACCCTTCAAACAAACGAGCTGCCCAGGTTGTGCTGGTGGCTCTTCCAAAACCACAGGAATGGAGAATGGTTGGTCAACGCTGAAGGAAGACTAAGCACCACCAAACTACCCTGATCAACACTGGAAAATCCTCCATGAGTAGGAATACTGCAATTCTGAGCCTGGGCTGGCCAGTTCTCCCATTCATGTGGATGTGTAGCTGGACTGAAAAATTCATCGTCTACCAAGAGCAGTTCGCTGAAAGAGCCTTGGTAAGGAAAGGAACTGAAGTGATGTGGCAAACCTTCTTGAAACATTATGAGAAAAGCAATGTGATTGATTACATGAAGACAACCTCCAGTGAAAGGGGCTCAAAATGGAATGGTTGCCTAGCTCTGTCGGTGCACACACACAAGTTGTGTGTGAGATTGGCATGGCTAACCACCTTTGTGTTGCCCACATCTTCTTTGAGCCAAGCTGAAGAAAGAGAAGCAGGCAATTGGGGTGTTCGGTACAAGAAGAACCCAGGCTGAGGCTGGGGTGTAAGGGACCCCAGGTTGAGGATGAGGTGCAAGAGGACTCTGCGTTGAGGCTAGTTGGGTAAGACTGGAGCTGAGTGAGTTGTGTTGCCTGGAAGAGGCAGGAGCAGCAGTGGTTCCTGGGCATGGGCATGTGCGTGGAGGCTGTGTCTATTGCCAGGAGGAAGTAATGGTGTCTGCAGGCAGCGCTTGCCATGAGCAGCCACTCCCTGCTTCTGCTGGGAAAGACGCAGTGGGACTGAGTCACTCAGTGGGAAGTCTATAAATCCCAATGAGTGCTTGGGCCCTGTCTGACAGAGAGAGAAGGAGACGCGTGGGTGAACCCCTCAAAGTGCTGGGGAATTGATTTAACCTCCAGAGAGGAAGGACGGGTTAGACCACTCCCTGCTTTTCCTCTCCAGTTAGCTCCATGCAGATTTATGTCTGGCCTTTGAAGTGTCTCAACCTGTGATGTATATGGGTTTTGCATTCCACTTGGCAGGTCACCAGCCTAAAATTTTAAGTACCCAGCATTTATCTGAGCTGTGCATTGCATCTGGCCGTGGAATGGTAAAGCACTCAGGTGAAACTTCCTCCCTCTCCTCTGCTCTGGTGAGACCTCACCTGGAGCTGTATGTCCAGCACAGGAAGGACACAGAGTCCAGATGATGATCACCACAAAGATAATCCAAGAGCTGGAGCACCTCTGCTATGAGGACAGGCTGGAAAAGTTGGGGTTGTTCAGCCTGCAGAAGAGGAGGCTATGGGGAGACCTTAGAGCAGCTTCCAGGACTGAAAGAGGCTCACTAAAAGGGCTCCCCCCAGGGAAGCTGGGGAAGGGCTCTTCGTCAAGGAATGCAGGGGCAGGACGAGGGAAACAGTTTTCTGCTGGAAGAGGAGAGATTGAGAAGGGGTCTTAGGAAGAATTGTTTTCCTGTGAGGATGGTTAGGCTCTGGTCCAGGTTGCCCAGAGAAGCTGTGGCTGCCCCATCCCTGGAGGTGTTCAAGGTCAGGCTAGATGACGCTTTGAGCCTCCTATGCAGTGGGAGGTGTCCCTGCCCGTGGCAGATCACTTTGAGGTCCCTGCTAACCCAAACCTTTTTGTGATTCTATGAGACCAGGTTATCAGGTTATACATCTAGACAGGGTGCTCTGGAAAAGACAGCATGGGATGTGCCTAATGCGTGACTTCTACACAAGGCTCTCTTGTGTTGGGGTCACTCTGACATGTGTAATAGATTGTTATGCATTCCTCTGCCACTGGCAGCGGACTGTCCCTGCTGGTACAGTGCTCCAGGGAGTCTTCAGTGAACTTCAGCACTCTCAGTGCTACATGTCTGGTGACAAGCAACTAGAGCTGACAGCAATTGAGATTGTGGCATTGCGCAGTAACGAGGCAGTAATACGTGAAAGCCTTGGTGATGTCGGTCTGTATCATGCTGGGTGTTGAGTATCTGTTCATCCAGAAACAGATTGGCAGTTCCAAGCTCCCCTAGTAAGAAATTTGGTATATACAAGAGATTTGAACATTGGATGGCTGCAGGGAGGAGGAGAGTTGTCCAGCTGCTCCAGTTCCCACAGCTGCTGCATGCTTCTGCAGTGTTTTGGAAACCAACTGGGTTCCAACCTGTCAAGGTAATCTTGCTTTGGGGCGAAGGGATTGGTGCAGTTGTTATTCAAAGTCTCCTTTAGGGTGCTGCTGCTTTGAGAAATCACCGTTTATTGGCAATTTCTGCACTAATTTATTCCTAAGCAGCCTCAATTAGTTTTATATGTAAAGAATGCAGATACTAGGCATCTATCAAGGGGTGGAAGAGCAAGTTCTTGTTCTTCTGACAGAAAGGATCTCAGCTGATGGGTGCCTGAGTCACTTAAGCTGCCACAGGCCTGAACACCACTCCAACAGCTTTCTCATCTGGTTGAAGAGTTGGGTGTTTGAGTGCAGGAGTTGCTAGCAATTATCCAAGTTAGTCTGATACTTGCTATCTTTAATTAGGAAATAATAGGTTTTTCTTGAAGTAGTGTCTGCAGAGACTTTATGTGGCATTGATAGCAGCGTTCTGCACATGGCTAATGAGAAACAGATGCAGGAGATGATGGATAGTTTATTCAGGCTATATTGGCTGGGACAACATCAGGTGGCCATGGTAGGGATATGGGTACACTAGTGTGGTAATCTATAATGTAAACAAACATTTAAAACTCTTTTTGCTGCTTTTAATGGTCATTTAGAGACACATTTTATGGGTATTTTTATGTGAAATTCAAGGTATTTGGAGTCTAAAATTGGAATCCAGAATCACAGACTCATTTTTCCCTCCCATACTCCATCTCCAAAGGGCTCCAGTTGACGTCAAAAGTCCTTAAATAAAAAGGTGCTCAAAATTATGGCAGGATCAGATGAAATTTTTGCCAAGCACAGAAATTTTATTAGTACAACTTGCATAATAGCACTACTGCAGGCTGATGAGTCATCTACCAAATTTACAAAATAATGTTCGAGATCTCTTGTGTAATTGGATTTTTGTCCAGGATAACCAAGGTCTAGAAGTGAGTATAAAACTCACTCAAACAAGTTGTTTGTTAAATCTCTTTCCTCCTCCTCTTCTGGTTTACCAAGAAACTCATCAAAATTCTTGTTCTTCTTTCTTCCCCCAAAACCAAAAGCATCAGGGTTTACTCTTTTTTTAATTTGATGTGCTCAGTCCTGCCCAATGTTAATACACCAACATTAGTGGAATTGCCAAGTACATTTCATTGCTTCTCCTACTGTTTCTGCTCACAAAGTGCTCAATGAATGGAAACTGGAATTTGCAGTTATGGAAATCCTGTTTGTTGGCAAAATAGTTTGATAACATCTTTGCTCTATAAAGCAATAACTGAAATCCTTACTGTTGAAAAGAAAGTTTTGTTTCTGTATCTACTGATACCTCTATTTCTGCATGTTATAAACATGTTCTCTTTTATCAGTCGTGTCTGCCCCATCCATGGAGGTGTTCAAGGCCAGATTGGATGGGGCTTGGAGCCCCTAATCCAGTAGGAGGCGTCCCTGCTCATGGCAGGGGGGTGGAACTGGATGGCCTATGAGATCCCTTCCAACCCAAACAATTCTGTGATTCTATTACATGTCCTCTGCTTGTTTAGTGTGTTTGAAGATTTCCCGCTGAGCTCCATCCCACTGCTGCATGGAAATTTCCTTTCCACAGGCAGAAATTGCAAGCTGTGACCCCAACCAAGAAATAATCAGAGTTGACTCCATAGTTTTCCTCAAGGTTTGTTTTTGCAAATCCCTAAATTCTCAGCTGAGCTTTAATTAAAAATAACTTTGAATGAATACTGGACCTGAATTTGGTCGACACCTACAAAAGTTTTTATTTATCTGGATATTCTGTTTTATTACACTGCAACAGACTGAATCCCAAACTTCAGCAGGATGTAGCCCATACACTCGCAGGTGAAAAGAACGAATATAGTAGCCTTTCTCATGCATAAATTTCCACCCAAAGTGTATTTGGTCCCCCGTTTCCTCCACAGCCACTTTCTACTGGGGAAACCAAGCAGTATTGTCAGTTCCAGGAGCCAGCAGAGATCCAAGGCAGCTAAGGTGAGACCTCCATATCACAGGAGTAGTTCTAGCTATTGATTTGGGAACAGGTTAGGAATTTGTGCTTTGCATCATTGATTTGTTTCAGTACAAACTCAGCTTTTGGTAAATCATCATCGTTTCTCTGGGCTGGATGTAGCTACAACAAGGTTGTGGCTCAGAAATGAGGTCCAGAAGGAAGCGCAGCAGGATGCGCTGGGTGTGACCTCAGTGAATGTCAAACATCACAGCTATGTGGGAGCGGCTGACCTGCAGCGCTTCCCTGTCTGTGGCTTCTGTTGGAAAAGAACTGCCCTGAGACAACGTGTACACTCTCAAGTGCAAGCTAAATGGTGAAGTGACAGTGAAATGGGTGTCCTGTGCATTTCTGATTTTTATTAACCTGAAGGAACTCCACTGAAAGCAAGACGTATATGTATGAAAATGGCAATACCATTTCTCTCAGATTCTCAAACTGTAGCCTTAGTTTGATCTAAAACTGAAAACTGCAGGTAAGGAAAACTTTGTAGAGCTCTGTGTATGGTGAAGCAAATTAAAAAATCAATGTGTTTAGAAGTAAACTTCACAGTCTTCATACCTCAGGAAACTTCAAAATCAATAGAAAATCATGCTAATAAAATAAAATAACTGAATAAAATAAATTAAATTAAAATAAAATAAAACTTTTAAGCACAGTTTAGATTTTCAACATGCAGAACTTTGTGAAATGCTTTTATTTCTTTGAACACTGTATCTTGCAAATTGTAAAATCCATATAGTGATTAAAACTTTCACCTACTTCTTAGGCATTTTCTCACTTAATATCCACTTGCTGCAGAAAAAATAATTTCCTTGAAAGTGATGATAGCCTTCCCTCCAGTGCAAGGGTGCACTTATCCCTAATCACCGAGGTGTGGATGATTTCCTTAGGGTAACACTCACCTGCAGATGAAAGTAATCCCAAGGTTCTTGGTATTAGCTGAGGCTTCATAGGGAAAGGTTTATGAGAAATAGCTGTGTCTTTCTATAAAGCTTCCTGTAAAACGAGGTAAAGATTGTTCGTACTGACTTGCAAAGAGGCAGTAAATCATTTATGGGGTTGGCTTTCCATGAATCATCCCAGGATAACAAAGAAATGAGCCTGCATGACACCACATCTCTTTTTCTGCTTTGTTTTATGTTTTCTTTTCCTTGCTGTTATTCCCTTGCACAGACACACATGCAATTACACATGAAAAAGCCCAAAACAAATGAAAGTGTGGTTTACAGCTAATCCAAAAGCAAAAATAAAATCAAATCAACATTTGACTAAATATATAGTATGTATATACTTTCCTACATGCTGTTTGTCTGTCCTACATCTATTTTGCATAAGTATATGATCTTGTGCGCTGTATCACTACTCAGTATTCCAGTGATTCCCAGGTAAATTAAAGGCTAATGACTAAAGATTAAAGAATAATAATTTAAACCAAAACAGAAATGAAAAGTATAATCAATTTTACCTGAACTTACACTACAAAATATTAAGCTTAAGACAGAAATTTGATAGTAACCTGGGAGGATCTCTAGGACCAGGAAGACAGGAAAACAGCTCCTCACCTGCCTCTGCCCAGCCTTTGTGAGAGGTAGTGGCAGCATAAGCCTTAGCTGGATGTCGTACGTAGATACTAGTGACACAAGCAGCACACAAGTGACCACAACACTTCTAATCCCACCAAAGATGGTTTCTTGGGGTCTTATAGGAGTGTGCTACTGGGACTGGATGCTGCTGCTTGTTGGACGTAATAAAAACATCTTTTGCCAGCCCTGCTAAACATCTTCCTTGTTGGTGTCTTGAGAACTCCTCCCTGATGCTGTGGTGCCTCAGGAGTAATGCTGCTTCTCAGCGCTTCCAGCAGCTGAGGGTGAAACGAGACATCAGTAATTACAAGAGTGCTTCCATAGTATTTCTCTCTGCACTTGTGCCTGGCTGGGATAAAGCCTTTGGCAAATGAGAAATTTCTGTTGAGAGGAGGAAATTACAGAGAAGGCCTCTGGCAGTTCTCCTGAGGTTTAACACAATCACTGCTCCCGCAGGGATGCAGCCCCTGTGGCGATGGGTCTTGAGGACTTTGGGTTTTTGTTTGCTCATTGCATCTATGGGAGACTGCTGGCTTTGCTGTGGGTAAACTGAGCCTCAGGAGTACTATGTGATGCTGGGGATGCACAGGATGCTTGTAGCAGATAAAGGCATAAGCCCTGAATTTTGTTTATGCACAATCCATTCAGCCACACCCCATTTCCTTTCTGATTATCAAGCTTTAGAGCAGAAATATGTAAACAATGAAGAAAAGTCATTATGTAGCTTGTTCTCTCTCATGTGCCAGCTGTGAGAAACCTGGCTGTAGTTTCCATGTACAGGAAAGATGAAGCCCCCAGGAAAGCTGGGGAGAGGCTCTTGATTGGGGAGTGCAGAGACAAGACAAGTGGATGGTTTTCAGCTGAAAGAGGGGAGATTGAGATGAGATTTTAGGAAGAAATATTCTCCTGTGCAGGTGGTGAGGCCCTGGCTCAGGTTGCCCAGAGAAGTGGTGGCTGCCCCTCCCTTGGGGGTGTTCAAGGCCAGTAGGATGGGGCTTGGAGCCCCTCATGCAGCAGGAGGTGTCCCTACCAATAGTAGGAGCTGGAACTGGATGGGCTTTGAAGTCCCTTCTGGCCCAAACCATTTCATGATTCTGTAATTCTAAGCATGATCTAAGCATGTACTTGTGTGTAATGGCACAAGTTATGTCCGCAAAATGTATTTGCAGGTGGACATAAACATTTAGAATCATAGAATAGTTTGGGTTGGAAGGTACTTTAAAGATAATCCAGTTCTACCCCCCTCACCATGGGCAGGGATACCTCCCTCTGGATCAGGCTGCCCAAGGCCCCATCCAACCTGGCCTTGAACACCTCCAAGGGTGGGGCAGCCACAGCTTCCCTGGGCAACCTGTCTCAGTTTCTCACCACTCTCATCATGAAGAGATTCCTCCTTATATCTAGTCTAAATCTGCCCCTCTCCAATTTATACACATTGCCTCTACAAGCCTTTGTAAAAAGCCTCTCCTCAGGTTTCCTGGAGCCCCTTTCAGTACTGGAAGCTGCTCTAAGATCTCCCCACAGCCTTCTTTTCTTCAGGCTGAACAATCCCAACTCTCTCAGCCTGTCCTCCTATGGGAGGTGCTCAAACATTCTGATCATCCTTGTAGCTGTCCTCTGGATCCATTCAAACAGCTCCATATCCTGTTGGAACGTGTCCAGAGCAGGGCTACAAGTGCAATCATATATAAATTTTAAATAAATACACACACAAAGAGTTTATTTGTTACACTGTAGAGTTGGAAAAAAAATCATTGTCAAACACTTTGCAATCACAGTTTCATGACATACCTGGAAACAAGGATAAAGCAGACAATACCGTTCCTTGGAAGAGTATTGTATTGCAGATGGGCTTGGTCAGGGCTGGTGGATGTTGTGCGTTTAGCAGCCTTGTTAGCAAATGGATCATGCTGTACTTGCATTAGTCGAGTAGAGTGTCATCTGAAAGTGAGACTGACATGTTAAAAACTACACGAATATTAATAACCACATCTTCAAAAAACAAGTCGTCTTACACCATGACATTGCTGAATCCATTATAGCCATCTGCTGCTTTGCCATTACTTCCCTGCTCAGATGTTCCCTCTGGCTCAAGAACTTTATTGTTAGCAACTTTATGCTCTCTACATACTGAGTTTCACAGGTCTCAGATTAATGCCATAATCGTGCCTTTCAGCAAGCACAACTTCCAGTTAAAACAACAGAAAGGAAGTAAAAGTACAGGCTGGTACAGGAATGTTTCATGGAAAATTGCAACACTGCTTTGCAGGAAATTGTTTACTGTTTCAGGGATGCAAGACAGTAAGGAACTGGGATTGGTCAGAAGGGAAATGTGGGAACATCTTTTATAACTGCATGATGTTTTGAAGGCAGTATCCATTTTTTCATTGTTAAAAAAATAAGGCAAATGAAACTAACACCAGGCAGAGCCAGAGATCACTGAGCACTTTGAAACAGGACCATTGCATTTCGTGCAGGCTTGGCATGACATTTACCTTAAAGCAGGCTAAAAACTCCTCACCTTTTCCTTGTTTCATTGTGCACTAAATGCTTTACTCCCACCTGGGTGACTGATTGCAGCTATTTGGTAGCTACAAAATAGCACAAAAAATAGAAACTATGGATTCTCCCATGCAGCCCAGCAGTGACAGGATGAGAACATCTTTGGTGCATTGCTTGGAGATATCCCTCCTTGCAGTGACTCCCGTTCCCACTCCTGTGGGAGCAGCCATAGCATTAATGGAGCTGGAGTGCAGATAACTTCCTCTCCGCACACACTGCTGTCTCTGGAGAGAAGTTCTCCTTTCTATTTTAAGCCATGCATAGTTTCACGTTTGCCCTGACATTGCAGCAAGACCTGTTTCTGCGCATGTTCAGGACCAGGCGACAGCACACAGGAGTGCAGAGGACTTGCTTTGCAGTGAAACCACTTTGTAGAGCAACTCAGCACGATTTAAATCCAGCAGATTCATGCAAATCAGGCAAAAGCTAAACAAGCCCTTGGTGTGTCACAGACCCCCCAAGTCTATAATTTCCTCCACGACAGGCTGATGGAGCCAGCCAGACCCACTCTTCTCTCTCTGGCAGTGACCATAGAATGCTGGACCATCATTCTATGATTCTACGACACTGTATGGGAGTGTCCAGGTGCCCTTTTCCATGCACCACAGGCTGTCCCATACCTCCCAGGTGTGAGTCACAGAAGCTCCACTTGCAAAAACCCAGTGATTGTCACAAGTGTGGGTGGATGGCACAAGTACCAGGGCTCTGATATGAGACATCTGGGGCACAAAGAGCCCCAAATGTTGCAAAACCCCAAGTATTACAGGTCACTGTGGGGCAGCAGAGCAGTAAAATCAGAGGGGGAAGTTCTCTGCTTGAGGAAGTACATTTGGTGTGGAGGATTGTGATGACACTGCCCAGGACAGCCACACCCTGCCCAGGCTTGTCTTGCCATAACCAGCCTGGCTGCCCAGTTCATGGCAGGCCTGCCCCAGCCACAAAACACACACTCCTGCCCTATTTCCAAAGCCTGAGGTGCCCAGGCTGTCTAACAGTTTCCAGGAGAACTGGAAGGAGAGTGGGGCTGGACAGCAGGCATCTGTGCTGGGAGGTGGATCGCGTCCTCGCCCCATGCCTGCTGCTCCCCTTATGTCTCTGTTGTGACTCATGACAGCGAGCATGAAGACAACAACCTAGGGTGGAGTAATAAACTAAAGAATTAATGCATGATTATTAAATGTGGCAAAAAAAAAAAAAAGGCCTCAAGTGAGCAAGCATTTTTGCCACAAGACCCTGCAAACTGAGATTTTTGTGAAAATCGTATGAGCACAAGTGCCCAGCTCCTATGCCAGGCACTGGGGCAATGAAAATCCTCCTCTACCACTCAGAATTTGGCATAACCACAGGAAATGTGGTCAGTTGTGCTTGCCAGGGACATACTTCAAATCTCACTGCAAACAATGATTTCCCACTGCCCCAGGTGAGAATTAGATCAAGTACAAGAAAAGTTTCTGTAACATTAACGTGCAGAAACAAGTCCAGGTATCTGCATGCATGAAAAAGTAGAAAGAAGTGTATAAATCAGGACACCAAATCCCATTATCTTGTTAAAAAGGACTCCAGAAGGGTCTGTGAGTATTGCATCCTGCTGTATGAAGGTACTGGATGTTTTTTAACAGACAGATGACTCCCAGACCTGCTGTCAGCAGGTTGTGAGTGTGCTGGCATTGGTGGTGAGCAAACAGTTAAGTGCCCAAGAGTAATGCCTGTATCTGTGCTGCGATGCCAGAGGAGACATTTCCTCTACATCCTCTGCCTCTGCTGCCAACTTGCACATGTGGTTTGCAGTTAGAGGCAAGGGACATGCTTCACATGCCAAAGGGCAATAATCCTCTCTCCCTGGGAAACCAGAACACCCCAGAAAGGGGAGGGGAAACAAAATGCAGCCAATAAAGTCGGAAATTCAAACAGGAATCCCAAAGCAGAGAGGGCTGGGAAAAATCCTGGCAGTGGTCTGGGACAGGGAGCAGCATTGCCATTGCTTGGACCAGCCCTCTCTTTCAGGGCAATGGCTGTCTCTGGGCAGAAGTTTGTTTACACCCCGTTTCCAGCCTTTGCTGGAGCTGGTGTGTACCAGCTGATCCCTCTGACCGCAATCCTGCTGCACTCCTCTACCTCTCTCTGTCTGCACTCTGCCGTGTTTACTGTTGCAGGATTGCAGAGAAGATCTTGAAGACGTGCACAGAGCGTGACTCACCGTTGGCACAGGGACCATCACAGTGCTGAGTTGTAAACTTGATCCTCCCTCTCCATACCCTGACTCTGTAGAGGACCTGGGTCCCTCTGCACTGCCCTGTTGACATGACTGATTATACTCCTTGTTTTTCTTGTTCGACTTCTTGGAAATTATAGGACCATGGAATGGTTTGGTTGGAAGAGGTCTCAAAACCCATTCAGTTCCAACCTCCAGCCATGGGCAGGGACAGCTCTCACTGGATCAGGGGGCTCAAAGCCCCATCCAACCTGGCCTTGAACACTTCCAGGGATGGGGCAGCCACCACTGCTTTGGGCAACATGGACCAGGGCCTCATCACCCTCACAGGAGAATATTTCTCCCTAAGATCTCATCTCCATCTCCCCTCTTTCAGCTGAAAACCGTCCTTCCTTGTCCTATCCCTGCACTCTGTGATTAAGAGCCCCTCTGCAGCTTGTATGGAAAGGTTTGCAAGAGTCATGCTGTGTTTGCCCTGGATTTCTAGGCGCAGAAAAAGCGTATTTGGGGTGAGTCAGATACTGGCGAGCTTGTGCTCCTCTGGAAGGTTCTCCTGCCCATTAGTGGGTCTGTGCTGCCTCCCATCCCCTGCATCTCCTTGCCACAGAATCATAGAATTGCTAGGTTGGAAAAGGCCTTTGAGATCATGAACTCCAACAGTACCTGTCCACTACTAAATCATATTCCTAAACACCTCATCTACCTGTCTTCTAAACATCCCCAGGGATGGGGACTCCAACACTTCCTTGGGCAACCATGTGTGCCTGGGCTCTGTAAACCACCTGAAAAACCATCAGCCGCACTGCACACCCAGGGAAACCCGACCTGAGGTGCCTAGTTTTATACCCTTGGCTTTCACAGCTGCAGCTGACTGCTAAGACCTTTCTGGACTTTGTTAAATGAACTTTATCACAGTGCTTTTCACCTTCTTTTGGACTGTTGGATGATTTTACAGTCCTATCAGCAGTGCAGGGTCTTTTAAGGTGGCACTTTCCTAGGTCAGTTTTTGCTATTTGCAGAACGGCTTCTACTCATCCCTTACATCCTTCAGAAGTGGTCGATGACATACTCTGGTTTCAACCACTCCTACTGGTAATCTAAATAGTATCAAACACACACCATTTCATTTAGTGGGATGTCCCTGCCCATGGCAGGGGGTTTGGAACTGGATGATCTTTAAGGTCCCTTCCAACCCTAACTATTCTATGGTTCTATGATTTATTTTGTTAAACAATATTACTCTGCCTTTTTTTTCTGGTAACATCTGGTAGGCCTGAGCACCCCCTGTCCTGAGAAATATTCAAAGATGTGGCAGAAAGACAGAATCTGAGGATTTCAAGCTATAAAACCTAAAAAGCCCTTTATATGGATTAAAATGGCTCTGAACATCAGTTGTCATGCAGTCAGTGGGTTTTCTGTGTCCCATGTCATGCTGACCCCCAGCCAGCTTGCCTCTCTTCCTCTTCAGGACATCCCAGTGGGATGATTTTTTCTGCCTCTCCTCTTGAGAACCCCTCCTGCCCCTTTAGGCCATGACTCATTTCCTCGTGTGGCTCATCTCATCCTTTCTGCTGCCAGAGCTTGCTTAGTGCTTGTCCTTCCCCTCCACAGAAGCAAAGCTTGTTACAATAGCAAGAAAAGCTGTCATGTCCTCAGAAAACTTGCTATTTCTACCATAGCATGCAGAGCCTTGTGTGCAGGCACCTCACTGAGGCTCTGCGTGCAGCAGGATGCGTAAAAAAAATCCACTTATCTACTTATAAAGCCATTTTGCGCAGTTATGCAAAAGTGCAGAGAGGCATGGACAAGAGTAGCTCAAAAAGTAAAGTAGCATCAAACTTCAGGCATTGTCATTAAGACAATCTTCTCACAATTTTGGTATAGAGGAAAGGCTGAAGTGTGGGTGAAGGCAGAACCCTTGGCAGCCCATTCCCTCTGCTGGAGTCCTTGTGGGACAGGCACCTGGAGAGGCAGAGGGACCTGGACAGGCTGATTTGATCGGCCCAGGCAAAAAGGATAGGATTCAACAACCCTCAGCATGGGTCCTGCATTTGTGACACAACCCCGTGCAGCTCCAGGCTTGGGGAAGAGTGGCTGGAAAGCTGCCTGGAGGAGAAGGACCAGGGGGTATTGGTTGACAGTGGCTGAACATGAACCAGCAGTGGCCCAGGTGGCCAAGAACGCCAACACCATCCTGGCTTGGATCAGCCATGGTGTGGCTGGAAGGAGCAGGGATGGGATTTCCCCCCCGGACTTGGTGCTGGTGAGGCTGCACTTTGAATTCTGGGTTCAGTTTTGGGTTCCTCACTCCAAGAAAGACATTGAGGTCCTGGAATACGTCCAAAGAGGGGAATGGAGCTGGGGAAGAGTCTGGAGCCCAGGGATTCTGGAAGTGGCTGACGGACCTGGGGTTGTTTAGCCTAGAGAAGAGGAGGCAGAGGGGAGATCTCATGGCTATCTACAGCTCCCGTAAAGGAGGTAATGGTTGTGGTCTATTCTCCAAAGTGACAGGTGATAGGACAGGAGGATATGGCCTCAGGTTGTGCCAGGAGCAGTTTAGACTGGATATTGGGAAAAATGTCCTCACTGACAGAGTGGTGAAGCCCTAGGAGAGGCTGCCCAGGGCAGGGGTGTGCTCTCTGTCCCTGGAGGGGTTCAAAAGCCATGTAGACATGGCACTTTGGGACTGAAAGAGTATCTGAAGAGATACACTCATGGATACTGGAGCACCTCCCATACGAGACCAGGCTGAGAGAGTTGGGGTTGTTTAACCTGGAGAACAGAATTCTGCAGGGAGACCTTATAGTGACCTTCTAGTACATGAAGAAAGCTGAGGAGAGGCTTTTTACAAAGGCATGAAGTGATAGAAGGAAGGAGTGGCTTTAAATTGGAGAGGGGAAGATTTAAGTTAGACATTAGAAGGAATTTCTTCACAATGAAAGTGGGGAGACCTTGGCCCAGGTTGCCCAGAGAAGTTGTGGCTGCCCCATCCTTGGAGTTGTTCAAGGCCAGGTTGTATGGGCCTTGGAGCCCCCTGATCCAGTGGGAGGTATTCCTGCCCATGGCAGTGCAGTTGGAATTAGATGACCTTTAAGGTCCCTACCAACTCAAACCATTCAATGATTCTATACTGCAGCTGGAGCTGAAGTGTCACTGTCGTCTTGGGCCTGAGGCAATAACAGAGCAGGATCATGAAAGGGCACAGAGATGAAAATCAGATGGAAAAATTGTGGTCCAGGCTGACCTTGGGTCATGTGTGGAAAGAGACACCCCCATGCTGTGGATCTGAAGTCTTCATAGCCAGGAAACAACAAAGAGCTGTTGACTCTATCAGATGTGTCCTAGTTTTTCGGAGTCTTCAGCTTTAACAGATAAAACACAGAATAGGTCAGTGCTTTAAATAAAACCACCAGAGGTGGGGTCATATGTGAGACTGAAACAGCGTGAGCTGCTGTATGTGTGCCTTTGTGTGATTTTATGCTGCCTGGGAGAATTAAAACTTTCCAATGGGAACAGAGAGCACTGTGCATCCCATTTCTTTAGGAATCATCTGCACGAATTGATTTGACTTGCAAGGTGCCCTGGAGGTAAACAAACTGAATATTGCCTGAGCAGCAGCAGAGGAGGAGCTTTCAAGGCTAAAAACTCCTTGGAGGGGTGTTTGACTGGTGTTCCTGTCCGAGGGGTTCCAGCTTTAACGCTGGTTGCTATTAACACTGATGCAGAGCGAGGCAGTTCTCCCAGTGTGCGTGAGAGGGCACCACTCAAACACCACTACTGCAGGAGACACTGAAACTCATGCAGTCTGATGAGGGTCCTGGGTAATTTGGATGGCTGTGGGGTAGGAGCCCTCTGCAGACAATGTACTTCAAGGAGGTGCTCAGATCTTTCTCTCAGTGTGTAACAGCCCTGGAGGGGTTCCATTAAAACCTGTATTTCCTTTACAGTGGCAGCTAAGACATCAAAACATTGTTCTTGCCATTGGGAAGAGGACATGTTTGCCCCTCAATCCCAATCCAAGGTATCAGGACAGACCTTACTGTATCGACCTGACCTTCTCTGTTACAATTTTAGAAATGTGGCATTATACTCTTGGTGCTTTCTTGCTCCTTTATCTAAACTAATTACTACTTCAATCTGTGGCTGAGAGGTGGAGTATGCTAATGCTGCCCCATGTAATCACGGAAGACACGACCCTGTGAAATACAGATTATATCTGATTATCGTTATCAGTTGACATTGTGTCAGGTTGAGCATCAGAGCAGCTTGTGGTCCTTTCTAAATAGTCTGTGCTTACACCACTTCAGAAAGGACCACACTCTGCTCTGATGCAGTTAATAGTTATTACTTTAATGTTTCTAAACATTATTACAAGCTTTAAACTGAAAAGAAACTTATTTTCTACCAATTTAAACATTCAGATCATAGCCAGCTTTTAGATGTGTGGACACCTACGCACCACACCGATCAGGAATATTTTTTCAGTGCCTTCTGAGGTGATTTATAGACATTTTGGGCACTTGCTTAAAGTGATTAACACCGGAAACCCTTTGGTCCTTCCTCTCTGAGTACTGGGGGCACTTCTCAGTTTACATTCCCCAAGGATCCTTGAGATACAATAATCAATGTTTGTCTATTATTTTTTATCAATAGTTTGGGGTAAAACTGGCCATCCCCAGGACCTGACCCCCAGGAAGGGCTTCCAGGGAGTAGCTATGAGCTGGCCCACAGTGGCCAACTCATTTCCAGAAGCAAACAACACAGGAGGTGGTGCAAACTCAAACCATGGAGTCACACAGAACAGTACTGCTTTGCTGTGATGCTTTGGCGCAACCAGTAGGCTGCTGTACCCAAACCTTGTCCACCTGACCATTGGAGGAGCAGTGGCTGGCACTGTCTGCGTGGTGTGAATCAAAGTTCACAGTATAAAACTCCTTGTGTCTCAGCTGAGTGTTAGATCTCTGTGGTTCTCCTGCCTTGGTGTTTTGTGGATTGTGATTTTTGGTATGCAGGGAAAAACAGAATCGTAGAATCACAGAATGGTTTGGGTTGGAAGGGACCTCAAAGCCCATCCAGTTCCACCCCATGCCATCAGAAGGGACACTTCCCACTACACCAGGGGCTCAAAGCCTCATCCAACCTGGCCTTGAACACCCCCGGGGATGGGGCAGCCACCACTGCTATGGGCAGCCTGGACCAGGGCCTCGCCACCGTCATTAGGAAAACATTTCTTCCTAAAATCTCAACTTAATCTCCCCTCTTTCAGCTTAAAACCACTCTTCCTTGTCCCATCCCTGCACTCCCTGATCAAGACCCCCTCCCCAGCATTCCTGGAACCCCTTTCTGTACTGGAAGCTGCTCTAAGTTCTCTCTGCAGCCTTCTCTTCTCCAGGCTGAACAGCCTGAATTCTTTCAGCCTGTCCTCACAGCAGAGGTGCTCCAACCCTAGGATCATCATCCCTGGGACCTCCTCTGGACTTGCTCCAACAACTGCATGTCCTTCCCGTGCTGAGGAATCCAGAACTGGACACAGGGCTAGAGGTGATGGGTAGCAGGTCAGAATGCTCTCTCTGTCCCTGTTGGTCCCACTGCTTTGAATACAGACCAGCACACAGTTGGTTTCAGGGCTGTAAGCACACGTTGCCAACTCATGTGGAGATTCTCACCCTCCAGCACGCCAAATCCTTCTCCTCAGGGCTGCTCCAAATTCATTCTCTGCACAGCTTGTTATTTTACTTGGGATTGACCCCAGCCAGGTGTAGGACATTTACACTGTGTCAGTTACTGTGTGACCATAAGAGACAGTGAGTCAGCAGATCTAGGTGAAAATAAGCCTAGGGAAGCACCGAAGGAGAGATGGGAGTGCAATAGGAAAGCTTCAGAGGGGCTCATGATCAGGGATCGTAGGGATAGGACAAGGGGTAGTGATTTTGAGCTGAAAGAGGGGAGGCTGAGATGAGATCTTAGGGAGAAATGTTCTCCTGTGAGTGTGGTAAGGCCCTGGCCCAGGTTGTCCAGAGAAGCTGTGGCTGCCCCATCCTTGGAGGTGTTCAAGGCCAGGTTTGATGGGGCTTTGAGCCCCTGATCCAGGGGGAGGTGTCCCTGTCCATGGCAGGGTGTGGAATTAGATGATCTTTAAGATCTCTTCCAACCTGAACTATTCTATGGTTCTATGATCCTATGATCATCTCCTCTAGTCTTGGGGTGTCTGGAGATACCCAGCTGTAGTAGCCGCCCTGACCTAGACCTAGGCAGTTGATCCCTGTGCACTGCTGGGAACCTCTGCGATTTCAGCATTCCTATGGGTAATGTCTTTATTGGCATCCACCCCACTGGTGCAAACCTTGCAACCTGCAGAAACAGCGTGCCTGGGTGAGAAATACATGTTCTGCATTGCTTGCCATCCTCCTCTTGCACACGGTGATGCATCTGTCACTTGCCTGCTTTGTACTCAGCGTTAATTAATTTCCAGCAAAAAGAAAATTAAACACGCGTTACAGAAAATCTCAAGCGTGTAGCAAATCTGTGTAGACTTTAATTTGACACATCATAAAGTTTTTCAGGCAAGACCTAGAAGACAGTGTCTGATTAATCTAATATGCAAATAGAACCCTGTAAGCGATTCATGCTATCAAATATGAATAAGACAGTGACAAAGCTGAGGTTTATTCCTGGGTGATGTGGAATAATCCATCTCATTCCTAAAGAAATATACAGGGAGGTGCTGCCTTTGCTGAAGAACAACTGAGGGGGTTTTCAGAGGGGAATATCAGAGGTTTCAAAGAGAATATTTAAAGACAGCGAGTCTGCTAGACAGGTCAGCACATCAGCATTGCCTCACCACAAAGGGACCAGTAATGGAGCACAAAAATAAAAGTCTGTGCACATAAGAGGGATCTTTGCTTCCAGCCTGAATGGAGGCAGATGGTCCGGGAGAACGAAAGTCCTGATTAGAAGTTGGTTAGGGAAAAAAAGAGAGGAAAAGGAATAAAAGGGAAGGAAAGGGAGGAAAAAAAAGAGAGGAAGAGGGTGGGGGGTGGGGAAGAAAGGATAGAAAAGCTGCTATGGGATTTTAGCCTTTTCTGTTGCATTTTCCTTTGCCAGGTGAAAAGATTTCCAGAAATTTTGCCTGTTTTTTGGTTTTGGTTGATGGATGCTAATTGTGAAATTTTTCCCTCCCACAATTTTTCATCCCCATTGCTGTAAACTAGGGCTGTTTTTCCCTATTTCTAGCACAAAATCCAGTGTGGAGAAAGCCGTTGGCTCCTCTTGCCGGCACAACAATTCCTCCTCCCTTTCTAAGTAAGTTTGAAAGGCTAAAGAGTGCCTGTGAGGAGCAGGAAAAAGAACTAATCAGATTCAGATTTATCATTTTTTCCTTAGGCTCCATCTGCCTGCAGGAATTGGTGTTCAAAAGCAAAGCTGGGAGCCCTGGAGCTGGCAGTGTCTTTTTGAGGAGTCAAGCTTCACTTGCACTTCTCTGCCCCGCAGAAGGTGTCACTTCAGTGCTGGATCACAGACAGGGCAGGCTGTGGTCTGGCAGCCTTGCCTGAGTTCATCTTTTCTTTTTTTCCCCCAAAGCAGCTCACCTTGTAGCCATGGCAACTCATTGCCAGGCACAGGCAGGCCCTGGAGCTGGTGCTGCTTGCGGCTTCCCACTGGTGGTGAGATGCAACATCCCCCATGGGCCGGAGCATCCCTCATGGGCTGGGGCATCCCTTCATGGGTCACAGCATTCCCTCCATGGGCTGCAGCATCACCTTATGGGCTGTGGCACCCTTATATGACTTACAGCATCCCTTTGTGGGCTGCAGCATTTCCTCATAGAATCATAGAATCACCAGGTTGGAAAGGACCCACTGGATCATCAAGTCCAACCATTCTTAACACTCCCTTAACCACGCCCCTCAGCACCTCATCCACCAGTCCCTTAAACACCTCCAGGGAAGGTGACTCAACCACCTCCCTGGGCAGCCTGTTCCAGTGCCCAATGACTCTTTCCTTAAATTTTTTTTTCCTGATGTCCAGCCTGAACCTTCCCTGGCGGATCTTGAGGCCATTCCCCCTTGTCCTGTCCCCTGTCACTTGGGAGAAGAGGCCAGCTCCCTCCTCTCCACAACCTCCTTTCAGGTAGTTGTAGAGAGTAATAAGGTCTCCCCTCAGCCTCCTCTTCTCCAGGCTAAACAACCCCAGCTCTCTCAGACGCTCCTTATAAGACTTGTTCTCCAGCCCCCTCACCAGCTATGTTGCTCTTCTCTGGACACACTCCAGAGCCTCAACATCCTTCTTGTGGTGAGGGGTCCAGAACTGAACACAGTATTCGAGGTGCAGCCTCACCAGTGCCGAGTACAGAGGGAGAATAACCTCCCTGGACTTGCTGGTCATGCCATTTCTGATCCAAGCCAAGATGCCATTGGCCTTCTTGGCCACCTGGGCACACTGCTGGCTCATGTTCAGTTGGCTGTCAACCAACACCCCCAGGTCCTTCTCCTCTGTACAGCTCTCCAGCCACTCTTCCTCCAGTCTGTAGCACTGCATAGGGTTGTTGTGCCCCAAGTGCAGGACTTGGCATTTGGCCTTGTTAAACCTCATGCCATTGGTCTCAGCCCAGCGGTCCAGCCTGTTCAGATCTCTTTGCAGAGCCTCCCTGCCCTCCAGCAGATCCACGCTTCCACCCAACATAGTGTCATCCACAGACTTGCTAAGGTTGCACTCAATGCCTTCATCCAGGTCATTGATAAAGACATTGAACAGGGCTGGACCCAGTACTGAGCCCTGAGGAACTCCACTTGTAACTGGATGTCTGGACATTAACCAATATATCCTTTTGAGGGCTCTTGCACAGAAAAAGCAGCAAATGAGATTTTGTTCTCAAGCCACTGGGAGATTCCCCTGCTGCCATGATCAAGTGTGATCAGCCCAGCCCAGCCAGCACAGTGCCAGGAGCAGTGGATACTGCAGTAGTGCTGTGATGCGGTGCATCTCTACCACCCCAAGAGCCACAGGGTGTACAGCCTGCTTGGGGCTGGGTGAGATGCTCAGGGCTTGCCCAGCCCTTGGCTGTCACCCTCTGTGTGGGAATTCCCGGCTCAAATTTCCCCCTGCCTGCTCCCCTCAGAGGAGCACAGCTGAGGACCACAAGCAGGGAGACAAAAGGCACGCGGGAGAGTGGCCAGAGGAGGTCCCCAGCCCATGGTGCCCGTCGTGGCGTCAAGATTTATAACTGTATTAAATGGCATGACAGTTGGCCACGATATATCAGCTTCCTTTCTTCCCAAATCACAGACAATAAAAGCTTTGGCAGTGAAAGTCATTCATGAGCCAAAGCATCCCTTCATGGGCTGCAGGATCCCTTCATGGGCTGCAGGATCCCTTGTGGGTCACAGCATGCCCTTGTGGGCTGCTTCCATACGCAGGGTGCAGGGCCAGAGACTGAGACCCCACATTAAATCTGAGCAGGGAAATATGTGTGTTCTCCTCATTAGGGCCTTTACAAACATTTGGGCTTTCTGCTGTCACAAACAGCCCTGTGCACAGTGTACATCTCTCTATCTCAAAAAATCTCCTAAGATGTATGTTCTGCAGTGGAAAATGGACTTGGTCCTGCTTCAGCAGCAAGCTTAAAGGTCTTAAAGTGATGGAGTCATACAGGCTGGGATTTTCCCTGGTTTTTTTGCAGTTGTTTGCCATTATAGACATTTGTTATACCCCGCGCTAGTTGGATTGTCCTTTAAGATACCTTCTCATTAGGGCAGCAACTTCTTTAGGAAAACTTCTTAATGAAATTTTCTTAACGAAGCCTTTTACTTAAAGTTTCCAACAGTCTACTCTTCTTTATTCCTATAGGCAGATCAAATCCCTTTCATTCCTTGCCTTGAGTCCCTACTCCTGAGGGCCTGAGGAACCAGACGGTATGAGAAGTGGAGCTGTGTGAAGCTCATGGGGTTCAAGGCCAAGGGCAAAGTCCTGCACCTCTGTCGGGGCAATTCATGGTTTCAATGGAAATCATGGGTACGTCCTGACTCAAGCCAGTGCAAGAGCAGCCTGAGGGGAAGCATAGCTCCCTGCTGTGCACCTCCTGCAGTTCACCTCCCACAACCTGAAAGCATTGCTGTAATCAGGAGCAGCTCCAGAAGTCTCCACATTGCTCCTCGGGGAGCCGTTCTGGCTTTGCTGGAAGAGGCAGTGCTGTGTCTGATGAGCAACATTTTCCAAAAGCCAGTGAAAAGGCTGTGCAGGATACTCAGATCCGCATTGCTCATCATCTGCAGTGCTGATATTTCTGTGTGCCCAAGAACGCACCCCTGGAGTTCACATCAAGCTGTTCCTAACACAATGATATCCCTGGAAAAGAGCAGATCTCCATATTCACAGATGTTATGACAGTAGAGATGGGAAGAGGAGGCTGGACTCTGAAAAAGGAAAACACTTGTAAAGCAGAGAGCAATCCTTAGGGTCATGTAATATTATTACAAGTAGGTTTACCTGTGGGGACATTGTTAGTGTCACTGTACAGAGCAGAAGAGGCTTCTGCCTTCTGCTACGGCTCTATGTCTTGCAAGGGAATAGAACTGAATCACAGAATCATAGAATTGTTTCAGTTGCACAGGAGCTCTAAGGTCATCGAATCCAACCGCAAATCCCACACTTCCAACTCCACCACTGAACCCTGTCCCTGTGCACTTCATCCACACAGCTTTTAAACACCTCCAGGGATGGAGACTCCACCCCTGCCCTTGGCAGCCTCTGCCAGGGCTTGGCCACTCTTTCAGTGAAGGAATTTTTCGTAATGTCCAATCTAAACCTCTCATGGCACAACTTGAGGCCATTTCCTCTCATCCTATTGCTGGTTACTTGAGAGAAGAGACCAGAACTCACCTCATCAAAACCTCCTTTCTGGGAGCTGCAGAGAACAATGAAGCCACCCTTCAGCCTATTCTTCTCCAGACAAATCAACCCCAGGTCCCTTTGCCCTTCTCAGAACACCTGGACTCCAGCCCCTTCCCCAGCTCTGTTCCCCTCCTCTGGATGTGCTCCAGTCCCTCAATGTCCTCCTTGGAGTGAGGGGCCCAAGACTTGAACCCTCATGTTCACTGAGGCCTCACCAGTACTGAGTCCAGGGCACAATCCCTACCTTGCTCCTTCTCGCCACGTTTCTGATCCAAGCCTTCTTGGTCACCTTGACTCATGTCCAGCTGCTGTCAACCAGCACCCCTAGGTCCTTATCCTTCAAGCAGCTTTCCAGCCACTTTTCCCCAAGCCTGGAACTGCACGGGGTTGTTGTGTCCCAAGTGCAGGACCCAGCACTTGGCCTTGTTGAACTTCATCCTGCTGGTCTCAGCCCGTGGATCCAGCCTGTCCAGGTCCCTCTGCAGACGCTCTCTGCCCTCAAGCAGATCAACACTCCTGTCCAGCTTGCTGTTTTCTACCAGCTGATGGAGGAAGCACTCGATCCCCTCATCCAGATCATTGATAAGGATGTCAAAGAAGACTGGTCCCAACATGGACCTCTGGGGATACAATTTTTGACTGGCCACAAGCTGGATTTATCTCCACCCTCCACAACTCTCTGGGCTCAGCCATCCAGCCAGTTTTTTTACCAAGCAGAGAGTACACTTCTCCAAGCCATGTGTCTCCAAATTCTCTAGAAGAATGCTGTGGGAGGTGGTGTCAAAGGCTTTACTGAAATTGAGTTAGACAATGTCCACAGCGTTTCCTTCATCCACTAGGCGGGTTCCTGGTCATAGAAGGAGATCAGGCTGGTTGAGCGGGACCTGTCTTTCCTAAACCCATGATGACTAGGCCAGATCATCAGGTTATCCTCTATATGCCTTATGGCACTCAAGATTAACTGCTACATTACCTTCGCAGGCACAAATCTTAGACTGACAGGAGTTTCCAGAATCCTCCTCTCGGCCCTTCTTGTAGATGGATGTCATGTTTGCTGATCTCCAGTGAACTGGGATCTACCTGTTTAGCCAGAACTGCTGACCAGTGGTGGAAAGTGGTTTGGTGAGCACTTTCACCATTTCCTTCAATACCCTTGGGTGAATCCCATCCAGCCCCACAGACTGCATGACTACATGGTGTAGCAGTTCCCTAACCATTTACCCCGGTATCGTGGGGGCTCTAGTCTGCTCTCCATTCCTGACTTCCAGCACAGGGAGCTGGGTACCATGAGAACAGCTGGTCCGACCATTAAAGACCGAGACAAAGAAGGCATTCATTACCTCAGCCTTATTGTCATTCCTTGTCGCTACCTTTCCCCAATGTCCAATAAAGGCTGAAGATCCTCCTCAGCCTCCTTTGCTGCTGATGTATTATTTATAGAAACATTTTTAATTGTCCTTTACGGCAGCAACAAGATTCAGTTCTAGCTGGGCTTTAGCCCTTCTAATTCTCTCTCTGCATGACCTCACAACATCCTTGTGAGCCTTCAGAACTGCCAGCCAGAGATCCCTGCTCAGCCAGGCTGGTCTTTCCACTGCTGGCTCATTTTCCGGCACATGGGGACGGACAGCTCCCGCACCTTTAGGATTTCCTTCTTGAAGAACATCCAGCCTTCCCAGACTCCCTTGCCTTTCAAGGCTGCCTCCCAGAGGAGTCTGTTGATCAGTCTCATAAAAATCCAAAATCCACCCTCCAGCAGTCCAAAGTGGCTGTTCTGCTGACCCCCCTCCTCACTTGCCCGAGAAGCAAAAACACCATCATTTCATGATTGCTCTGCCCGAGGGGGCCTCCAACCATCCCATCACCCACCAGCCTTTCTCTCCTTATGAGCAACAGGTCCAGTGGACACCACCTCTGATTGGCTGCTCACCATCTCTGTCAGGAAGCCCTACTCCACACGCTCCAGCAACATCCCGGATGTTTCCTCTCCACTGTGTTGTATCTCCAGTAGACATCTGGTACATTGAAGTCCCCCACTATGACAAGGGCTGGCAAACATGAGGCTTCCCCTACCTACTTGCAGCCTCTTTCATCTGGCTCTTGAACTCCCACGCACTTGTGGCTGTCGTCACAAGAGACATGCAAAAGTGCAAAACCATTTTGTAAGTAATATATCATGCCAGGAAGTTAGATAGTGTCTCAGCTTAGTGTAAAATAACTTTATTTTTAAAATCATCACGGAACTTGATCATTGTTATATTTTATCCCTAGTTTCCTCTATACTGCTGGACCTTCTGTGGTGTTACTTCTGTTTAGTCACCACTGTGAGGTTTATCTGCCCATTGCTTGTCATGGTTCAAGCCGTGCCCAGCCAATGGCTAACCTGCTGCTTGCTCAATCCACTGGTCCTGTGGGACTGGGGAGAGGATTGGAAGAGTAGAAGTGAGAAAACTTGTGGGTTGAGATAAGAACAGTTTAATAATGGAAATAAAATAATAATACATTATAACAATAATAATAATAGCAGTAGTGCTAATACTAATTATAATTATTATTCTTATTTAATGACAAGGACAATAATAGAAAGAGAGAGAGAAGTACACCCCAGGAAAAACAAGAAGTACAAATTAAAAGCCATTGCAACAAACCTCACAAAATTTTTGTTTTGCAAGTAATTCAACGAAATAATTTTTGAGGCAATTTTTCCTGGTGAGAAAAGAGCTGTAGTCATAAACAGCCACATACATAGCTAATACTTAGTGATACCAACACATCATTTTAGGACATAGAGTGTTCCTCTAGAGTGACTGTAACTGTGATTATCATCATGATTCTCCCCATTCTGCTCGTCAATGCTTTGCAACTAAATCTGCATCCAATTTGCCTGAAAAAAAGTTACATGTAGTGATGAAACTGATTCCTTCCTTCTGTTTATTTCATAGTTAGACTGGAAGCACCAGTGTTATTGTGAGTGAGACACTGGGACTCCAGTGGACACTCAGTAACCCTGTTGGGTTGTGGTTATATGGCAACATCTTCAATGTTTGTCATTTCCCTGCAATCTATAATATCTAATCTTTATTACAGACATTTATTGCAACCATTTGGATGCCTTAAGGACACGGAAGTGTCAGTACACACACGTAAGGACTTTTGAGATCTTCTCCAGTATTTACATGTTCTTCTGGAGAGGAGAGCAGCCAAATACGGGCAAGCCAGCCATTGATAAGGAAGGTCAGATTCCAACATGAAAACTGCTCCCCTGCACAGCTGGTCTATGCCTCTTTCTAGCTCCTTACAAATGTGACCTAGCTGAGTAATTCATAGAGCAAGGGTGACACTCTGTGATAACCTAGGAGAAGTACAGGGGCTCTTTTTAAATTAGAATCATAGAATCATAAAATGGTTTGAGTTGGAAGGGATCTTGAAGATCATCTAGTTCAAACCCCCTGCCATGGGCAGGGACACCTTCCACTGCATCAGGGACTCAAAGTCCCATCCAGCCTGGCCTTGAACACCTCCAGAGGTGGGGCAGCCACCACATCTCTGGGCAACCTGGGCCAGGGCCTCCCCACCCTCACAGGAGACTATTTCTCCCTAAGATCTCATCTCAGTCTTGCCTCTTGCAGCTCAAAACCATTACCCTATGTCCTATCCCTACATTCCCTGATAATGAGCCCCTCCACAGCTTTTCTGGAGCCCCTTTCAAGTACTGGAAGCTGCTCTAAAGTCTCCCCACAGACTTCTCTTCTCCAGGCTCAACAACCTCAACTCTCTCAGCCTGTCAATGGTGATGATGATGATGATGGTGAAGCAGAGCTGCTCTGTCCTGCAGCTACAGCTGAATGATGTGCCTATCTTTTGCAGAAATAGGGAGGTCTTTCTGACAGAAAAGTGGCATTTGTGTGATCTCCTTCACTTACATAAATTCAGTTTTTGAGATGTTTCACTCAAATTCGGAAAAGAAATCTGGTATCAGGTTTAATCCTACCTTTCCCTGAGAACAGAGGCATCCCAAAATGATGTGACATTCATACTGACTTTATAAATATCTGCTCTATCTTTATCTGTATCAGCTTGGTGTCACTAATCTTTCCAGATTTCATTGTGAATTTCCGTTGATCATTTGGATCTTACAGAATCAACACAACTGGAGAGCAAAGGGATTTCCTTACTGGGTCTGCAGCTGATTTGCACTTTGCCACTTTTGGGACAGTAGTGCAAAATGTATTTTATCCTGAAATCCTTTGCTCGGTGCTCCCCACTGTTAACGGTACCTGAAGTCCTGTGTCCATTTCTGGAAACCTCAGCACAGGAAGGACGTGGATGTCTTGAAACAGGCCCAGACGAGGCCATGGAGATGATCCTAGGGCTGGAGCACCTCAGCTATGAGGAGAGGATGCGAGAGTTGGGGTTGTTCAGCATGGAGAAGTCTGCAGGGAGTACTTAGAGCAGCTTCCAGTACTGAAAGGTGCCCCAGAAAAGCTGAGGAGGGGCACTTGATCAGGGAGGGCAGGGAGAGGATGTGGGAGAATGGTTTTAATCTGCAAGAGGGGAGATTGAGATGAGATCTTAGGAAGAAATATTTCCCTGTGAGGGTGAGGAGGCCCCGGCCCAGGCTGCCCAGAGCACTGGTGGCTGCCCCATCCCTGGAGGTGTGCAAGGCCAGGTTGGATGGGACTTTGAGCTCCTGATCCAGTGGGAGGTGTCCCTGCCCATGGCAGGGGATGGAACTGGGTGGGCTTTGAGTTTGCTTCCAACCCAAGCCAACCCAGGATTCTATGATTCTATCTCCTTCAGCACCAAATATTTTATTTAACAATCCCATCCCATATTATGCCACATTTCCTTACTGACTTCTCCCCGACTTTTAACATCTCCCTGTACATGTTACTATTTTGAGGGGCTGATGCCAAACTGCAAGGATTTTTCTTCACCCTGTCCTGGGTCTCTGCAACTGCTCCAGGCTGTTGTTGGAAATACACCTTCAACTGCTCATGTTTTTTCATAGAGACTGTTATCTGGGAAGATTGAAGCTATTACCTCCCTGCTGTCATATCTTCGGAAAGATGATAATTTTGCTAAGTAGGAGCAAGAATAATCTGTTCTAATCACCAGCCTTTTTTAATCAGTGGGTACGTTCATGGCTTGTTAGCAGAGCGCTGGGTGCCTCTCTGCAAGCTGTCAGCCTGCCACAGTGGTTTCCTCCCAGCTCTTTCCCTAAACTGCTGTGGGAGAGCTGTTAATTAGAGTGACCGGCTATCCTGGTGGTTTATGTGATGAACTTCCTTGCTGTGTGCAAGTCAAAGGATGTGGCTGTTTCACAGGGATTGTGGCAGCCTTTAGAAAAGCCAGGATGATGTGCAAAGAGCTTTTTTGTTAAAAACAGGCTTTTGCATTTTCTTCCCTCTCATTACATTGGAAGCCAAAAGTCTGAACTTAAATCAGATGGATAAAGAAATGAAAGAAAGACATAATCATAGAATAGTTAGGGTTGGAAGGGACCTTAGGATCATTTAGTGCCACTCCTCCTGCCATGGGCAGGGACATCCCACAAAATCAGGCTGCCCAAGGCCCCATCCAACCTGGCCTTGAACACCCCCAGGGATGGGGCAGCCACAACCTTCCTTGGCAACCTGTTCCAGTGCCTCACCACTGTCGTGGTGAAGAAATTCTTCCTAATGTCTAGTCTAAATCTGCCCTTCTCCAATTTATACTCATTCTCCAATAAATAAGAAATGCCAGAAAGTCTAATGAAGTAAAGGAAAAGCCAAATAAAACTGTAAACAATGGAAGTAATAGTATAAAGAAAAGGTACACTGAAGAAATGTCTATTTGAATATCTTATGAAAGGCAAGTCTTTGTTCTCCCAGGTGACAAGTGATAGGAGGAAATGGCCTCAAGTTGCATCAAGGGAGATTTAAACTGGATATTGGGAAAAGTGTCCTCACTGACAGAGAGATGAAGCCCTGGCAGAGGCTGCTCAGGGTAGAGGTAGAGTCCCTGTTCCTGGAGGGGTTCAAAAACTATGTAGAGATGGCATTTGGGGACAGTGTTTATCAGGCACAGGGGTTTGGACTGATGGTTGGACTGGATGTGCTTTGAGGTCTTTTCAGACCTTAATGGTTCTGTGATTCTATGATTCTCTACTTCCACCCAGCTGTCCTGCTGTCTGTAGCTGGCTCCAGCCTTGATAAAGACACCACTGAACTCCGTTTCTCCATGCTAAGGAGCAGTCACCAAGCCCCACTTTTCTCCTGGCTGAGCCTGTTTCGAAGCAGGAGACTTGGCCTAACTGAAGCTGGCCAAAGGCTTCCTTCTGAACTTACATAGGTTGGCTTGTAATGCCATCCTTCAGGCCACAGAAACATGTCTTCCAGCACTGCATATTGTCTCTGCTAACACATCTTTCACCCTGGTTTCACTGAAGCTTTGTTCCTCTCTGCATAGAAAATGTTTCTGCCTAGAAATCCTGTTTTGCAATAGCTTCTATATCCGTTTGATTTATACCCCCTTGGATCTCTCGTGTTCTTCTGCAAAGCGGCAGTCAGATGTCTGCTGGCTTGTCCAACCCTATTCCCTCTTCCATCAGGCTGCAAATATCTCAAAGATATCTATGTCTTTTCTTCCCCTCTTCAGACGTGGCTCAGGCAGAGCTATACAACCACACAGGCTGCAGCCAAACTGCACTTATGCTGTGGAAAGAAAAGATTACCTGTGCTTACTGCTGGATTATAAACCCCGAGTAAAACAGGCTCTGAAATTCATAACATGCATCCCATTGCCTTAAGGAGGATCCAACAGAAATCACTGTTGTGTTTCTTCTGATAGTTTCTCTGAGGCAAGATATTGAGGCAAGGTTTTTAGTGTTTCATAAATATTTTTATGGAAAATATGGTTAGGAAAGACTCTCTTCCACATAGAATCATGGAATGATTTGGGTTGGGAAGGACCTCAAAGTCCATCCGGTTCCACTCACTGCCATGAGCAGGGACACCTCTCACTGGATCATTTCAATCTTCCCTTCTTTCATCTGAAAAATGTTCCCCCTTGTCCTCTCCCTGCACTCCCTGACCAAAAGCCCCTCCCCAGCTTTCCTGGAGTCCCTTTCAGTATTGGAAGCTGCTCTAAGATTTCTGTGAAGCCTTCTCCAGGCTGAACAACTCCAACTCTCTCAGGGTCTCCTCATAGCAGAGGTGCTCCAGCCCTCACATCATCTCCGTGACCTCCTCTGGACACGTTCCAACAGTTCCACACCGTTATTATGTTGGGGATTCCAGAACTGGATGCAGGGCTCCAAGTAGGGTTTCATCAGAGCAGAGCAGAGCAGAGCAGAGCAGAGCAGAGCAGAGCAGGGCAGAGCAGAGCAGAGCAGAGGAGCAGAATCACACCCCTCTCCCTGCTGGTCCCACTGCTTTAGATGCAGCCCAGGACATGGTTGGTTTCTGGCTGTGAGCACACGTTGCCGGCTCATGTTGAGCTTCTCACCCACCAGCACCTCGGTATGCCCTGTTTGTGAAGACTCCACTACATCTCTTTGAAGAACCCAGCCAGCAGGGACTGAAATGTTTTACAGACACTGATTTTCCTGATTTGTGCCTCAGCAACACAAATGAGCTGCCAGAGCCATTTTTCTTCCCTGGACTTTCTCAGGAGCAGGAAGAGCTGTGGTCAAGAATCTGTATGTCAGCTCTCTGTTACACTCTGGTGCATCTCTGTGCTCCCCGCTTTAGTGGAAGGATTTCTGCTCCATTTGCATAATGAGTTTGTCAGTGCTCCTATGCCCAACATTGCTACATTTCCAAGTCCATCAATGTCTGCGAAAACTTCGTCACATGTTTTATGGGGATTAGGAGGAGGCATAATTTGTATAAGATACAGAAAAATGAGGCAGGGGAAGGAAGAAATTATGTCAGAATAGAAATTAGTACAAAGAGTAAGAATTTGGTTACATTTTTTGTATTTCTACTTTAAGATTTTATATATGTATTTTTGGGCCTCATTTTTTTCTCTTCACTCCATGCAGTACCACAACAATGCAGGATCCGGCTCCGTAAGAGGATGCTGGGTTTGTTGCACAAAGGCTGGGTAACCTGGAAGAGGTATCATCACCATGGCCCTCTTGCAGGGCAGGCCGATGCTGTTGGGAAACAACTAACAGGCAGGTGGATGATTTAATAACTTTATCCTGCAGTCACTTACGCAGAAGAAGAAAGGAAGAGGAGCCCTGCTTGAAGGGACTAAGTATTTGGTGGGGAGAGCACAACTTCATGTTTTTAACCTGAGAAATAAGTACAAATAAATAATTCAGCAAAAGAAAAACTACAGAGCATGTTTTTAAAAACACATAGTACTTTCCCCTGGGACCAGATGGAAACTTGCTGTCTAAATGCACGAAAACATATTAATCACAGAATCATGGGATGATTTGTGCTGGAAGGGACGTTAGAGAAGATCATCCTGTTCCATGACAAAGACAGCTCCCACTGCACCAAGGTCCTCAAAGCTTCATTCAATCTGGTCCAAGCAAATGTATTTATTGCCCAAAAAGGGTTTCTTCACAGGAAAATAGCTGAGTGGAGTCAGCAATGTGTTATGATACAGGAGACATCTCTGAAGTTATCACAGAAATGAAAGCTGGTTAATTCTCAATGAGCTTGTGTGGCACTATTCTTGGGCTGAAAATACTGTGCCCATTGAAGCCTAAAACTCCTGTGCCTCCACTACAAGGCAGGAAGCAAATGGGAGGAGTGTAGGGAAAGACATGAGCAGCAGAGGGCTCATCTGGCTGAGAAACCAACATCCATAAACGCAGACAATTATTCATCAGAGCCCAGTAACCCATGTCAGGAGCTCCTCTGCTACTGTGACTGCTCATGACATACACACTGGCCATTCACTATAGAAGCTGTGCACACAGCAGCTCTGCACAAGTCGCTTGATGTGTCTGCAGTGTGGATCCACCAGGGTTTGTGGAGATCCAGCGAGGACAAGAGAATGTGCTGGGGTTGGTTGTCTTTGAGGAGTCACTTGCACCAAAGCCCCAGTCAGTCCTCTTTCACCAGTGAGTGAGAGCATGGGCTGTCACATTGGTGGGTTTTAAACCAAAACATGACATTCTAAAGTTAATTTGTCTTTTCTAGCCCACTTATGACATTTCAGTGCAACAGAAGAACTTCAGAAAATTCTTCTGGCACCACCTCATAAAAAAATTGCTCTTGAGGAGGCAAAATCCAGCATTGTCTGAGGCTGGATATAAATTAACCACGTTCTCGCATTTCATCCTGCTTCAACATGCGGTTTTCACCTTTGAAATTCCCTTTTGCAGCCAGGCTATATACTATATATCTATCCAGGAAGTTTGTCACAAGAGCAGATGTCTGCTGGCAGAAAGATAAGCATATCTAAAAGTTTTCTAGGGCCATTCCTCTTTATTCAGCTCATTTACAGGTGGGCTTACAAACCCATTTGTGCAGTCACAACTGCTGCTGTACTCACCATGTTTATACGCTGACTACTAATGACATAAAGAAGCAAAACCAGCACAGAAATCTCTTGCCCAGAGCATAAAACTACCAAGGCATTAAGGCTCCTTCATTTCCTGGCTTTGCTGTGGCTGCTGAAACAGGTACACTGCTCTCAGCAGCAGAGAGTCATGGAATGGTGGAATGGTTTGGGTTTGAACGAACCTCAAAGCCCATCCAATTCCACCCTCTGACATGGGCAGGGACACCTTCCACTGGAGCAGGGTCTAAAAGCCCCCTCCAGCCTGGCCTTGAACACCTCAAGGGATGGGGCAGCCACCACTTCCCTGTGCAACCTGGGCCAGGGCCTCCCCACCCTCACAGGGAAACATTTCCTCCTAAGATCTCATGTCAATCTCCCCTCTTGCAGCTGAAAACTGTTCCCCCTTGTCCTTTCCCTGTGCTCCCTGACCCAGCTTTCCTGGAGTCCCATTCAATACTAGAAGCTGCTCTAAGGTCTCCCCACAGCCTTCTCTTCTCCAGGCTGAACAGCCCCATCTCTCTCAGCCTGTCATCATAGCAGAGGTCCTCCAGCCCTTGGATCATCTCTGTGGTCTTCTCTGGACTCTCTCAAACAGATCTGCATCCTTACTGTGGTGTGGACTCCAAAGCTGGATGCATGGCTCCAAATGAGGTCTCAACGAGCATCTGATACTGTTGTGAGGTGGAACCCTAGGCTGTCACCAGCTGCAGGGCTGGGAGGACAAGCGTGTTGATCAGAGCAGTAGGTGCTGTATCAGTCACTCAATCCCCTTGACATGGGGTCAGTAACAGAGGGATGATCTCAGACATAAGAAACTTTGAGAACCCTGAGCTGCCAGTCTGAGGCATAATTCCTTGTTTGTGGCTATAATGTCAATGATTGGAATAAACTTCACCCTGATCCACCTTGAAAAGTACACACTTTATTTCCATGGCTAGAGCGGTGTTTGCTGAGCACCTGTGACACACTGGAGGATGAGCTCACACCCACGAAATATTTCTGTTCCCACTTCTATTGTCCTTTGCAACGGAAGCTCTCACCTTTGTTTTCACTATAAATCCCTTGCAAGAGAGAGATCATCCGCAGTTCTGACTCAGACTATTAAGAGCATATTGAGAAATAACTTAGGTTTCCCAGAAGGCTAATTTACGTCAGCAAGCAAAAAGATAATCACAGCCATAAATCTTTGTCCGCGTCCATATCTCCTGATTGCTTTAAAAATATCAGGGTGTTACTTTCTATACCTTAACCAAGTGCAGCTCTTTGGCTTGTTTTTCTTCAGCATCTGCAGTGTGCGGTTGTTATGCTGTTTTACAGCAGCCTCATTTCCAGCACACTGGAATTAAACACAGTCTGTAAATTATGCATGGCTTCTTAACATTCATGAATCCCATCATTTTACTTTATTGATCAGTTCTTTCCCATAACTGGCAACGGCCCATGAGGAAATGAATGTTCTACATCAGGCAAATGGGAATTTTATTGATGTAGTATTGGGAAAGAAGTAGGCATGCAAAGCGAGCCAAAACATTCGCATCCTTTATGTTTGTTTGAGAGTAATATCAGTGTCCTCCTGCCTGCATTTTACCTGGGATCTTCAGAGGAGTTAAAAAGCTGCTCTATTTAATATTTATAGGGAAGGTAGGATATTATCCTACCTCTCTATTGCCTTTTAATATTAATGAAGAAAACCATATACCCCCATTCTATTAATATTCATGAAAATGAACATATATATCAATGTAGGGATGCTAAAGTTTTTCATGGCACCATTTTTCCTAGGGCTAGCAACCACCTTTTCCTGCTCCAATTCCCTCTGTCTTCACTCCACTCACACCCCAAGTAGGCACAGATGGCCAATGGCAAGACAAGGCTCTTCTGCGGACACCCACAGGCAAAACCTTGCACTTCAGCACAGGCAAACCTACTGTGAATAATCTGGTTCATGAAGGCCATGTGCTCAAACACAATGCATACCCTAGTGTCAGTTATAAAGCATGAGATGTAAGACATGTCAACAGCAACAAAAGTCAAAGGCTGGAGAGAAATCACAGCTGTACTTCTGCCGTCCTTAGGCTTGGATCATGGGAGAAGAGAAACCAATTCCTTTTTATCAAGGGCAAACTTTTAGTAAGATAAAATAAATTTCATATAAAAGTGCTTACTGGTTGGATGCGGTGGCACCAGACCTTTTATTGCTCTTAGCTGTGACCGATGGTCCCATAGCAGGCATTCAGCACAGGAAGGACATGGAGGTATTGTATTGAGTCCAGAGGAGGCCACAGAAATGATCCTAGGCTGGAGCAGCTCTGCTGTGAGGAAAGGCCGGGAGAGTTGGGGTAGTTCAACCTGGAGAATAGAAGGCTGTGGGGAGACCTTAAGCAGCTTCCAGTGCTGAAAGGGGCTCCAGGAAAGCTGGGGAGGGATTCTTGATCAGGGAGAGCAGGGATGGGATAAGGGGGGATGGTTTTAAGCTGCAAGAGGGGAAGATCTGAGGAAGAAATGTTTTCCTGTGCGGGTGGGGAGGCCCTGGCCCGAGTTGCCCAGAGCAGTGGTGGCTGCCCCATCCCTGGGGCTTGGAGCCCCTGCTCCAACAGAAGGTGTCCCTGCCCATGTCAGAGGGTGGAACTGGATAGGCTTTGAGGACCCTTCCAACCCAAACTGTTCCCTCATTCTATGATTTTTTGGTGTCTCAAAAAGGCTTCCGGAGAACAGTCATGGTGATAAAACACATCCCATGGTGATTATGACCTCCCTTGACTCTATTCGTGTGCCTGCGGAGGTACAAACTCATACTTTGAGGGTTGTTAAAGGAATTTCAATTCTCTACATCCACCTCCTGAATCATGTAACCGCATGCTTTGCATTCATTGCCTTCTGTTCTAGGAAAATGCCCGATTCTGCAGTATACTTCAATAAAAGTGATTAGTGTGAGACAGTTGATTCTGAGTCAGCAATTGGGTGTACATAATAAGATCAATTCACTCATTTAATTTCCAGCTCATCATGGAACTTTATGCTTGTTGAGTGCTACTGAATTTGTGTCCACCAGCAAAATGAAGAGACTTAGATTTATTCTAACAAAAACTTATACTAAGGTGAAATTAACCTGCAACAAAAATGAGCACTGCTACAAATTAAAACATGATGATAACTTGAAGTGTGTGTGTAGCAAAAATGCTCCTTGTTAGAGCATAACTTGCCTTTTACTCTTCATTTTTCCCCAGAGTGTGCAACAGAAGAAATAGAATCACTTCAGGGATTTTTTGGAGGGGAGAAGACCTTCAAGATAGTTGAAAAAAAATTAATTGTGCTCTCAGAAGGTCTTTAACTCTCTCATCCCTTGTAAGAAATACAAATCTCAGTAGCCCATATAAAAATAATGAAAACTAACTTGGGAAAAAAGCCATTCCACTCAAATTATCCATCCTAAAATGAAAGTGCAGGGTACATCCAGTACCAGAGAAAGCTTGTGTTATATATCAGCAAGATAAAGCATTTCTCCAGAGATGTTGGAAACCCACAACACACCACAGTGTAATGCTAGCGATAAAGTGAAATGGCAAAGAGAGGTGCAGGCTTTGACGGGTGTGAAAAAAACCTTCCTTCTCTATGATATCCTAGCAGATGAAGTCTATAATTTAGAAAGAGAGAAGGGCTACAAGAACACAAAGCAAAACCCCACTGTTGAATTCTGAGGTGTGCAGGCACTTATTGGTCTCATTTGCAACCTGTCACTATGCTGCGAATGTGAGCAGCCCTGGACACAGGTTCTGCGTCAGCATTGCTGCAAAAGCAGCGCTCACCGGCAGGATTTTGGGGGACTCAAATCAAACATTAATTTGGCTTGTGAGAAAACAGGTCTTTATTACACATGGGATGAGATACATCTTGGTCTCCACATTTTTTGGGTAGCAAGGGAATTCAATGATCATCCAAATGAATTACTGAGTGTCCTCTCGGATACGGGGAATTAAATCAATCTGTTCTTTCAGAGTGCCCCTGTTTCAACAGGACTACCTGACATTTCATCACCACAGCATCCGAGTGCCCTCACCATGTTGCTCGCTTTCTGCAATATGTTTCATCTCTGTAATAAGTTTCTGACTATGCAGTACTCTTCATAAATATTTAATTCAAACTATACTGCAGACAAAGGCACCAGGGAAGAGTCAGAAAGTGACTCACTGTTTCTTAATCAGAGATGAGTGACTAGGCAGCTCTGGCGTCGTGGTGGGAGAGGGTTATTGGTGCTGATTAAATCATCTGAGAATGTATCCCATGTGGTGTTTCTGGGCCATGTCTTGTCTCGAGCGAGTGGCTGACCACGCCATGGTGATGTGCACCAGGCATCTGGTACCTCCTTGCTACTGGTTTGGAGCAGAATGCACAAATAGTCTTGCTCTTTGCACACAAGGGTTTCTGATTTTTAAAACTTTCTTCCTCCTCAGCATCAACTGTGCCTCTCAGTTCTGGGTTGCATCAGGAGAAGCGTAACTAGCAGCTCAAAGGAGGGGATTCTGCCCTTCTACATGGCTCTTGTGAGACCCCTTCTGGAGTCCTGTGTCCGATTCTGGAGCCCCCAGCAGAGGAAGGACATGGATGTGTTAGAACAGGTCCAGAGAAGGCCATGAAGATGATCCTAGGGCTGGAGGACCTCAGCTATGAGGAGAGGATGCAAGAGTTGGGGTTGTTCACCCTGGAGAAGAGAAGGCTGTGGGAAGAACTTAGAGCAGCTTCCAGCACTGAAGGGGGCTCCAGGAAAGCTGGGGTGAGACTCTTGATCAGGGAGTGCAGGGATAGGATGAGAGGAACAGCTTTCAGCTGCAAGAGGGGAGATTGAGATGAGATCTTAGGGGGAGAAGTTCTCCTGCAAGGATGGGGAGGCCCTGGCCCAGGTTGCCCAGAGCACTGGTGTCTGCCCCATCCCTGGAGGTGTTCAAGGTCATGATGAATGGGACTTGGAGCCCCTGATTGAGTGGGATATATCTTTGCCTGTGGCAGGGATTTGGAACTGGGTGGACTTTGAGGTCCCTTCCGTCTCAAACCGTTCCATGATTCCACAATTCTATGACTGTTTGAACACAAGGCTTTCTGATTTTTAATACTTTATTTCTCCACAGCAGCAACCTAACCTACCTCTCAGTTCTGTCATAGAAAAGCAAGACAATGCTTCATTAGACTAAAGACTTCGTTATAATGTATGATTTTCATTACATAAATGTGTACAGGTTTGAGTATCATGGGAGTGAAGTGCCTTCATGGTTGGCAGCTGACTCTGTGAGGCACTTTGCTGTCAATGCTCAAGTGCCAGATCACCTCCCTTCTCTAGCCACTTGGTTTCACAAGTGCAACCTACAGCATTAAACCAGGCTCCTCAGCCAGGCTGGACAGACAGTACACTCTTAGCTCTTTAGGAAGCAGAAATACATGTAATTTAAAAACATATATAGGAAAACAGTGTTTCTTGTGTGATCATCTACAGTTTTTATGAGAAAACAAGCACAACTTGTACAATCTAAATCAGCACACTTTGCTTTAGCAATAAAATTATGGTAAAACCAGTAGAATTAATTTATTTCAGCTTTCAGGAGGTTTAAGGCTGATGGTGCCATGGATGAAAGTAAGAAATAAAAAGTGATCACACATTCAAATAATGGATTGCTCATTAAATGCTTTGTGCAAGGTACAGCTGTTCCAGTGCTCTTCTGGTACAATCTAGTTGAATTCTGCTTACACTAAGCTTTTCTGGAACTGGATTAATGAATCACTTTCCAGCTACAGGTCCTTCGAGATTCAGTTGTCAACAATTTTCCACTGAGTCCAGGGGAAGCTTGTGCCCACGGATGTGTACAGCCTTTGCTTATCTTCCCTTTTTTGTTTGTCCATGTGTGCACAGTCACGTTTGTGTCCTGCAGGGGTAAAGGAGGGATCTGAGCTGTAGCCAGCATCACCCTGCAGTGATGGATGGCATCAGCTCTGACAGCAACTCTAGCTGCAGTAATTCTACTATGGATATGATTTCGCCAAGAGTGGACGTGTCTCATGCACTTATGGTCACCTAGACTGCTCTGGAGCATCTGTAACAGGAGGAGTTTCCTCATGACATGAGACTTTATGTCCCTTTAGATGTACAGCAGGTGACACCAAGATGAGTGAAGCAGTTGCCACACTGGAAGGATGGGATATTATTCTAGAGGGACCTGGACAGGCTGGAGAAGTGGACCTGTCTGAATGTCATGAGGTTCAACAATGCCAAGCGAAAGATCCTACACCTGGATTGGGGCAATCACCTAGTTCAATACAAGATGGGGGATGATGTGATTGAGAGCTACTCTGCAGAGAGGGACTTGGGGTGCTGGTTGATGAGAAGCTCAACATGAGCTGACAGTGCACGCTCACAGCCCAGAAGGCCAACCGTGTCCTGGGCTGCATCAAAAGAAGTGTGGCCAGCAGGTTGAGGGAGGGGATTCTGCCCCTCTATTCCTCTCTTGTGAGACCTCATCTGGAGTATTGTGTCCAGTTCTAGAATCCTCAACGTAAGAGGGATATGGAACTGTTGGAATGGGTCTAGAGGAAGCTACAAGGATGATCAGAGGGCTGGAGCACGTCCCATGCAAGGACAGGCTGAGCCAGTTGGGGTTGTTCAGCCTGGAGAAGAGAAGGCTCCAAGGAGGCCTTACAGCAACTTTCCAGTACCTGAAGGGGCTAGAAGAAAGCTGAGGAGGGACTGTTTACAAAGGCCTGTAGTGGTAGGACGAGGGGCAATTTGTATAAACTGGAAAGGGTCAGATTTAGGCTTGAGATTAGGAAGAACTTCTTCACCATGAGAGTTGTGAGGCACTGGCACAGGTTGCCCAGGGAAGTTGTGGCTGTCCCATCCCTGGAGGTGTTCAACACCAGGTTGAATGGGGCCTTGGGCAGCCTGATCCAGTGGGATGTCCCTGCCCATGGCAGAGGGGTTGGAATTGGATGATCTTTAAGGTCCCTTCCAATTCAAACTATTCTATGATTCTACATGATGCTGCTCTGCTCCCACAGAGATGTCACCAAAGCCTGTCGGAGGGCTCTCATCCTATCTTCAGGGAGGAGACAGCCGTGACTTCCTTGGGCAATTTGGGCCATCACATCCTATCTCACCCTACTGCCTCAGTGAGAAGGTTACAGCCCACACTCACTTGGCCCAGCTACAGAGATTCCTAAGTGGTCTGTGAAACTGCTTGAGAAATGCTGCACTTAATAGTTGTTTTAAAGTAAGCAGGAAGTTGGTTTTTTTGGTCTTAATATAAGGGTCTGGCAATGGCAGCAGGTCAGGAAGTGCTACAGGACATCAGCTACTGCTGTCAGGGTGGCGAACCACCCCTGGTCAATGCTCTGTCTTCTGGGCCATTCTATAAATAGTTTTGAAAATAGACTTAAGGTGATTTTAGGTGCATTTTTCCATAGTTTGTGAAAATTTCTGCTGTAAAACAAAATAGAAGATTTTATTACAAAAGCTGTTACGCAAAGGGCAGCTGAAAAATGACTGATCATTGCTACATCAACACTGCTAAGTTATCCTCATTTTGACACTTTTTTTGGCACATGAAGATTTTTCTCTACTTTATGTACTCTTGTATCTAATTCTGTCTGCAAGAAAAGAACTGAGCATCAGCCCAGGAAATAAATGAAGCTCCGGTCAGGTGTACTTTGCTAGAGTAACCATATATTCTATATTTCTATTTTTTCTATATTTCTATTTTTGGATGAGCCATAATTTGAGTTGCAACACACTCCTGGAAGTTATGGCTGTTGGATGACAGTTATTGTTATGAATTCCTTCTGCAGGTCTGTCAAACCTGCAGGATGATATCAATCCTCAGGAAAAGAACTGAAGGATAAATTTGAAATAAGTTCCAAATTTAATTTTAAATTAGAAGTGTCTTCATCATGTGGAACTGCACAGGAAAGGAATCTCTGCAATTTCACATAAAACTCCCTGATGATTCTGTTTCTTGTTGGTCCTACCATCCTGCACCTGCACCAAGAGTTGGCCATGGTCAGTGCCGAAGAGTTGACCCTTCTCCTGCATCAACACCCTCTTGTTTTTTTTTTCATAGCTCCACTGAGCCACCGAGCTGTCAGTCAACCGTGAAAAATCAGAATTCCTTCAGAAACAGACTGCAAATTATGTCTGAAAATTATAGAATTGTAGAATCACAGAATGGTATGGGCTGGAAAGAACTCAAAGCCACCCCATGCCATAAGCAGGGACACCTCCCACTGGATCAGGGGCTCCAAGACCCATCCAGCCTGGCTTGAACACCTCCAGGGATGGGACAGCCACCTCCTCTCTGAGCAACTTGGGCCAGGGCCTCCTCACCCTCACAGGAGAACAGTTCTCCCTAAGATCCTTTCTCAATCTTGCCCTCTTTCAGCCAAAAAATGTTCCCCCTCATCCTGTCCCTGCTCTCCCTGATCAACAGCCCCTCCTGGAGCTTGTCTGGAGCTCCTTTCCCTACTAGAAGCTGCTCTAAGGTCTCCCCGGGGCCTTCTTTTCTCCAGCCTGAACAACCTCAACTCTCCCAGCCCAACTTCATAGCACAGGTGCTCCAGCTCTCGCATCATCTCCATGGCCTCCTCTGGACCAGTTCCAAAGGTTCCATGTCCTTCTTATGTTGGGGATTCCAGAACTGGACACAGGACTCCAGGGGGGTCCCAGCAGAGCGAAGCAGAGGGGCAGAATCCCCTCCCTCACCCTGCTGCTCCCACTGCTTTGGATGCAGCCCAGGACATGGGTGGTTTCTGGGCTGTGAGCACACGTTGCCAGCTCACGCCGAGCTTCTTATCCCTCAGCATCTCAATTCCTTCTCCTTAGGGCTGCTCTCAGTTTGTGACATGTAAAGCTAATGCATGTAACTAATATTTTATGACTCTGCCGTTAACACTTATGGCTCGCATGCCTTCAGGCTACCATGACAGCCTAGAATGCACTGAAAACACAAACTTTTCATTCCTTTGTAATGCCTCATGAGGCAGAAGACCCTGAGAACAATGGTGTGGGCTAATTTGCCACCCAAGAGGGTGGAAGCTTTGGGGTCAGATCAGCCTTCTGAGAGGCTGTGCCACTGCAGGGGACAATTGCAGACACAAGGACCAGGCAAGCAGATGCTTTGCATCCTATTCACGAAACTCCTGTCTGGCTCGGGGAAGTGCAAAACTAGAGAAGGAAGTGGTTTTTGGAGTGATGACTGCACTGCTCCATGGCCTGTAAGTTTAAGTCTTCCCAAAGCATCCTGATGACACCTCCCTGCCCACCCAGGTGCCTGTGGCCTTGATGCTGTGTAAGTGACTGAAATTGCTTTCGTTGCCCCTTTGTAAGTTCACTCTCTGTCTCTGTCTCCACCACATCCAAATTTCCAAAGCTCTGAAATATCTGAAGCAAGAAACTAAGACATGAAGTCAAGATGCTGCTTTATTTCACAAGGGATGCCAAAGAGGGGGAAATAAGGCCTTATAAATAGCTGCAGGCAGTGTTGTGCTCAGCGCCAACTTTATGATGCTGAGGTGAAGCTGATATGAGTCACTCGTATAACTTACATGGGCATGACACAGAATTTTGACATTCAATATTTTCTTTTTCACTTACCAAAAGTTATAATTACCCCTTGAAAGCTTGGATCCACTTTCTCTCCCTACCATTTAGTCCCTGTACATCTGGCAGATGGCCATTTCTCCAAAGCGTGCAGTCCATCCGGGTGCTCTTCTGGCCCTTACTCCTCTCATAGCTGAGTGCTGGCAGGATTTATATGTTTATATTTTTTCATTCAGTCCTTATCTCATATTGTCCTTAACAATTAGAGACCCAAGCAGTTTGTGCCTCTGGTCACAGGCACTGCCAGAAGCTGGATCAAAGTAGATGTCTCCTGTATTTTGGCTGAGGGATCAAGTCTATGCTTAAGCTCAACCTTCTTTTGAACCCGAGGTGCTTGGAAAGAATCATGATATTTAAGAGATCTTAAAAACAGGGTGCAAGAGAAATCTGGGCTCATTTCACCAGATCCTATCCTGTCCCTTTCGCTTGCTAATGTTTCTAAGCGGAATCTTGTGGCTTAAGAGTAGCATTGCATAATTTTATTATCATGGACATTTCCAACAAACCAAAGTGCAAGCAAGGACAACTATTTTTTTTTCCTATTTTTTTTCAACCCTCATCCTTTTTTTTGATACAAACTCTTACAAAAAAAAGATACTTGCTCACATATTTTTCCTTCCTTTCCAGGGGAGTAAACATATATAGGCACATGCATACACACACACAAACATATGTATAGTGGTAGATAGCATCATCCCTTGCAGATGTTTCGTGGACAACATTGGGCAGATGAGTCTTGGCAATTCATGAAGACTGGTAGGATGAACAGGGAGCTAAAACTTTGGCTCCTCTTCTAGCAAAGCCTCTGTCCCACAGAAAGGCAAAGGTGTCCCAGTGAGGGAGGCAGGAGCAGGTAGGATGAAGAAACACTTCTGAATGCACACTAGCACTTTGTCCTCTCCCACCTGCCAGAGACAACACTTCCATCAACGTGCTCCTGGTGTGACGATGCCCTCTGCATGGGAAGCCCACTGTACGGCATGCTCCCAGCTCTGAATGCGCCAGGGGCGCTACCACCAGCTGCACAGAAACAAGAACAGCAAAACCAGGGTGACAAGTAGCATGAACGTGCTGCCAACAAAAGGCTCTGGACTCGTAACCCAGATGTACAGTGGCTTTCAGAAGTGCAGCATGTCACAGTCTGTAGAGGGCTTTGTAGTCTTGGGGCTATGAGATTGGCTCTCATCCCCTGGGGATGCCTCCATCCCCCTAAAATATGTGCTTCTCCCATTTAAAGAGTTTTCTTTAAGAGAGGTATGTTTATTTAGTGTTAGAGATGAAGATTTAAGCATTCTGAGTTCAGATTTACCTCCTTACTTACTGCTTTGGGGCAGAAGATGGATCTGGCTCCACCAGAGCATCAATCTGGTACTTTCTTTCAAAAGAAAACAGTGAAAAGGTATAACTGAAGGGAATAGAATTTTTTTACTGCAGATGACCCAAAATTTATATTCCAAGTCAAAAGAAATTCAGGAGCTCGTGATCTATATTCCTGGCTCTCCACTTGTCACCATATTTGAATGCCAAAATCTCTTTACCTACTGGACAGTACCACAGGGAGGCAAAGCCGCCCTTCACTAGTGTTTGATATTGAGGACTTTATTGTCCTTTCGTATCTGAAGGCTTGCACGTGCTCTCCCTGGCACATGAGGGACTGAATAATTCTCAGGCGTAGTCATGGCGCAAAGACCCCAGGCCTCTCCGAGCCCTGCAAGCTGCTGCTCTGCTCCTGCCAGGGGGAGGGATCCATGAAATGGTTTGAAGAAAAAGGAAATAAGGTCTCATTTCCCTGACCAAGTCTCTGGGTGCTGCTTTCTCCCCCTTCTCCCTGCACCTTTCCCTGACCTTCCCCTCCCCCACCATCATGGCACCAGCCTTGTGGGGAGCGCGGCCACGTGCCTGTGGGCTCCCAGGAACGTGCAGGTGGTGCCTCCTCCCACAGGAGTTCCTGCTGCAATCGCGCATCTGCAGCGCAGCAGATGCCGAGGGCAGAGTGGACTGGAGGGTAAGCTCTGGGCTTTGTCGCCTGGGGCTGAGAATCCTCCAAGAATGGAGAATGCACAACCGCTCTGGGCAACCTGCCCCACAGCCAGGCTGTCCTCACGGGGAAAGGTTGCCCCTGAACTCCAGCCTCAGCAGCCGAGTTTCAGCCGATGCTGTGTGCCCGCTGGGGCAGGAGGCGCTCTGTGACATCACTGAGGGGTGGGCGGCATCTTCCCCGGGGGCTGCATTGTTACCTCATAGCCCTCAGAGTTTATCTGTAGGCACCGGCCGAGCCTGGCCCAGTCTGCTCGAGCCTGGGCTCCTGTGAAGTCTGGAGAGCCGAGAGAGGTTTCTTGTGGTGCTGGGGGGTGCTTTGGAGGCTGTCACTGGCAGCTCTCGGTGCCCATCCCAGAGCCATTCCCAGTGTTTCGCCAGCCCTGCCTGATTCAGGCACCCGGGCACCGTAGGGTGTGTTTGCATCAGAAGGTGAGCTGTGCGGGGAAATGTCCTCCAGGGGTGGCTGTGGGTTGGGCTACAGGGCTCAGGGAGATAGGAAGGTGACCTTCTCAAGGGACCTGGGCATTTCTCCCTCCTTTCCTATCCCACCCCCGAGACAGCAAGTAACCGTGGCCTCTCTCCATTTCGCAGCACAAAACCACTTCCGTGGCATCAGCTGAGATGGGGAACTACTTCTCATTCTCAGCGCTCTTCAGGCCACCAGAGCGCCAAGACAGCACAACTAGCACAACCAGCACAACCAGCACAACCAGCACAAGCGAGAGTGAATGGTGCTGCCCCATCTGTGATGACAATCCAGAGGAGATTGCCTACATTTTACCCTGCCACCATCAATTTTGCTTCTTCTGTGTAATGTGCTGGGCAAAGGAACACCCAACTTGCCCCCTCTGCAGGACAAACACAGAGGTTATCATGTTAATGCTGAAGCTGGATAATACGGAGACGTATTTGGTATACAACTTCATGCCATGCATAGAGCCATCAGCTGCAGACCAGCAGGAGCAGAGCTCTGTGGAACCAGTGTCCAGGGCTCAGGTGGGCGGCTTCCCTCCTGAGGTCTGGGCAGACTTCTTCAGGAAACACCCAAATGTCTGCAAGCCCCTGCTGGCCTGGGTGCGGCGGGAGCTCGAGACACTCTTCATGAGCCAGTGGTGGGAGGTGTCCAAGAGAGAAGGTGCAATTGTGAGAAACTTGTGCCAGTGGGGGCTGCACGAGGAGGTGCTGGTGCGGGAGCTGCAACCGTACCTAGAAGAGAACACAGAGTCATTCATCCACCGCCTCATCACTGCTGCCGTGCGCCTGTGTGGCAGCGAGATGCGACAGCACCTGAGCCAGCAGCAGCCCCACGCGGCAAGTAGGGCGGACGATAGCTCTGCAGCCAGCACCAGCGACACCAGCTACCAGCAGAGCACTTCCACCCCCCAGACAGCTTCTTCTAGCCCTGAGGAGGTGGTGGAAGGCCCCTCTGCTCATCGCCAGGACAACTTGAATTCTGGGGGCAAGCGCCGTATGAAGAGGAGGACCCCCAGCTGCCAGGACTCTCCACGGCCATATAAGATGCCATGCCGTCAGGATGAGGAAGCTGGAACATCAGAGTCTGCCCTCCATGGGGGTCACATCCACTCCCAATCTGTGCCCAGCCCTGCAGAGCAGGAGCAGCCCCAGGAGGAGCCAGGGGTGGTGGCCGTAGCAGGACCTTCTGCTCCTGGTCCAGACAGCTTGCCTGGAGGGCACCAGCGCCTCCGTAAGAGGAGAGCTCCCAGTCCCCAGGACTCTCCCGAACCATGCAAGATGCCACACTGTCAGGATGAGGAAGCCGGAACATCAGAGTCCGCCCTCCATGGAGGTCTCATCCACCCCCAATCTGTGCCCAGCCCTGCAGAGCGGTAGCAGCCTCGGGACGAGCCAGGGGAGATGGCTGTGGCAGGACCTTCTGCTCCTGGCCCAGACAGCTTGCGTGGAGGCCACCAGCGCCTTAGAAAGAGGAGGGCGTACACTCCCTAGGACGCCTCTGAGCCACGCAAAATGCCACACCATCAGAACGAGGAAGCTGGAACATCCGAGTCCATCGTGCATGGGGATCCCGCCTGCCTGCCATCTGCGCCTTTCCCTGCAGAGCAGCTCCAGCCACAGGATGAGCCAGAAGATGTGACAACAGAAGGTCCCTCTTCCCAGGGCTGCAGCCACAGCCCCTCTGCTTTGGACTAGGTCAGGGAGCGCTCAGCTGGGGGGATGTGGCACCTCCCAGAAACAAAGCTCCCTGTCCCCCAGGACTCTCCCCTGCCTGACAAGCGGCTACTGTGCTGCTGTCGGTAGCAGGGATCCATCAACTCTTCATTCAGAAAAAAGGAAATAAATTTTTATTTCCCTGACATCAGCAATAGTTTTGCATTACAAATAATGCTGCCTACTTTAAAGAACATTTAAAAGCTTGTTTTGTTTATCATTTTCCATAAAACTGTCCTTTTAAAACACTCCTTTCCTTGCAACAGGGTATTAGAGTGCTGTGTGCATCAAGGCTGCTATTGACATATCCAGTGGGTTATTTTTAGCACGGTGGAAAAAATAAAATATTGAGAAAGGTCAGTTCTTTCACTGTGCTAATTAAATTGCTTTGGAAGGAGATTATATCACAATGGTGACCAGCGAGCTTGCCAGAAAATCACTCGGCAGGTAGCCTTGGTGAGAGGGCTGTTGTGAGCATGGTCAGCAGGGATGGACAAGCAGGCTGACAGGTCAGCCCTGAGTCACTCAGCAGAAGATTTCTTTCTTTGATATTTTCATTCCACGAAGTGTGGCAAGTAGATGCATCTCTTAAAACCAGAAATTTTTCATCCACTTTTTGTTAGGTTTTCTGCTAGCTGAGTGCAGCTTTGTGCAGGTGCTGAGTTGGAGGAGGGCATGCCATGATGGATGGAGGCATATGGGGTGATACTTGTTCATCACAGCTGTCAGTGAGCCAGTGTGTACAGACAATGTCCTTCTACTGTAGCTTTTGAAAGCCTGGGGGTGCTCTGAGTAACCAGTGAGACAGTGATTTCTCCCTTGGTTTGAGAATGTCACACAGTCCATGTGTGGTTCATGAGAACTGACCAAACCCATGTGTTTCCACATCATAGCTTTCTCTGGTTCGCTTGGTGGTAGCACATCTAGCTTCCACTCTACTGATGACTCAACGTGTCATCTTCCCTTTGCCACATGAGTCACTGCCTCCAACACCTCACATTGCCAGAGTGGTTGGGAACTCTGGTCTGGGGGATTTCATCTTTCCTTATGTGGGAACCTTGGCCAACAGCCCACTATTCCTTTGGAAGTGCCTGCAGCCAGAGAGCAAAGCAAGTGGCTTTGCAGCCACTGCCAGAGGGGCTCATTTGTCCATGGTCTGAGTGGTCTTCAGGGCAAACTGGTGGCCATGCCAGACTTTACTTTCATCTCTGCAATCCTCTGCACCTCCGTCACATGTATTTTCTCCTTCCAGACCCACCTGCAAGTCTGACCAGACACATCCCCACATTCAACTACCCCAACATTCCTCCTGTAGTCCTACTGTCAGCATCACGTGGCCACCTATGCCAGCACAGCTCTCCTCCAGGTTCCTGTCCAAGGATGGAGTAAAGACTCATTTTTCAGAACATAACTACTGACCTCCTGCCGAGCCCCGTGGTAACTTGGCAAAGACCTTTGCAACTAAAGACAATTTTGGTTGGTGACTAGCTAGTGGAACAACACAGTTTTGATGAGGGAGTGCAGGGACAGAATGAGGGGGATGTTTTTCATCTAAAAGAGGGGAGATTGAAGAAATGTTCTCCTGTGAGGGTAGGGAGGCCCTGGCCCAGGTTGCCCAGGGAAGTGGTGTCTGCCCCATCCCTGGAGGTGTTCAAGGCCAGGTTGGATGGGGCTTTGAGCCCCTGATCTAGTGGGAAGTGTCCCTGCCCATGGCAGCGGGTAGAACTGGATGGGCTTTGAGGTCCTTTCCAACTCAAACCATTCTCTGATTCTATAAGAAATGCCACTTTCTGAGTGTGAACACGTCTCTGTGCTTCCATAAGCAGACAGCACAAGTTGCCTGGGATGTGTCTGTTCAGTCGGGGGGAATCCAAATTCCTGGATGAAACTGTCACTGTCTTTCAAGACACAGATTTAATAAATATCTGTACAAAGCATTTTAACTGCAAACTAAATTACTGCTTTAAATACAGCAATTAAGGAGGGGAGAGGAGGGGAGAGGAGGGGAGGGGAGGGAGCCCACATATCATGTTAAGTGTCATACACTTCAGTAGAGTTCCCAGGTTGGCTGTGATGAATCTGTGAGCAAACAAGTTTGTAGGAAAAGATCGACAGAGTCAAAACCAGGTGCTACAGTCAGGGACCCCAAGAAGGCACGTTACAGCTGGGGAGCCCAAAGGGATTGACTGGGAATTCATTAGTGAAGATTAGATTTAAGATCGCAAGTTACTTATTAAATACTTGAGCACATTATATTTAAATTCAAATTAATTACCCCAATCTGCTGTCAGTGTTCATAGCTGCTGACATTCTTCACCCTCACACAAGAAGGAGGCTTCTGAAGGAAGCGCCTGCGAGCGAGCTTTTGCCCCTGTGCACCCAGGAGCATCGCTGCCAGCGTCACAGGTGGATGGCCTCTGTCCTCTCCAGACACCTTCTCGCAGGCTGTCTGGGTCAGATGTGCAGAAGAATCGCAGCCCAGCATTTCTGAGAGGGCTTCACAGCAGCAATAATTACGTGGTAAAATGCAAACTAACAAGCTGCATCAACTTGGTATTGAGGATTAATGATGTGAGCTTTACTTTTTGCTACCTTGCAAGGCAGCAAATTTCACCAAAATCAGGCTTCAACAAATGCAAAAGCCATAATATGCTGCCTATGCAGACTGAGCGTATATAAACAAATTTCTTACTCTTCTTCCATGTTAGCTGAGACCACACTCATTACTCTGAGCTTCATTTCCCTGAAGCAAAACGAAGACGCAGAGATGCCCTCATCCATGGTACAAACCCTGCTCTGCTCTTCCCAGATGTGTTCTCTTCACAATGAGGGTGGGGAAGCCCTGGTCCAGGTTGCCCAGAGAAGTGGTAGCTGCCCCATCCCTGGAGGTGTTCAAGGCCACGCTGGATGGCACTTGGAGCAACCTGATGCAGTGAGAGGTGTCCCTGCCCATGGCAAGGGGGCTGGAATTAGATGAACTTTGAAGTCCCTTCCAACCTAAACTATTCTATGATTCTGTGTTTCATCCCTTTTCATCAAATCATAGAATACTTTGAGTTGGAAGGGATATGTAGAGGTCACCCAGTCCAACGCCCCTACAGAAGCAGGGACATCTCTAACCAGATCAGCTTTCTATTTCCATGCTGCCTTCACCAGCTCTTTCCCACCACCCTTTGTATGTTCTGCTTGTGGGTGAGACGACGTTGCAGGCCACTCCACACAAAGAACTCACAACCCATTGCTTTCCTTTTGAGTCCTCTCCATTGTGCTACTTTTACACAGAAGATGTGGTGCTTCCTGTATCCTCAGTCCTGGCCAGCTGTCTCAGCCTGGACCTCCCATTTGACTGACAACACACTGGGATTCTCTATCTGCTGGCTCTTATGATGTTATTGGCATCCATCTCCCATCTGCCTTCTGATGTGGAGTCCTCTCGAGCTCCCTGGTGCTGGTTAGATGGGTGGCAGAAGACAACAGCCTTCAGTGGTAGGTGCAGGCAGGGACTTGGCCAGCCAGTTTGCTTCGATCCCGCTCGGTTCACAGAATCACAGCAGGGTTTTGGTTAGAAGGGACTTTAAATGTTTAGATCCAGCCTCCCTGCCCACTTCATGTCCAGGTTCTGAACCTTCTCCAAAGCCACATGCAGGTGCAATGGTAAAGAAGGGAAAATGCAGCTTATCGGAGTATATGGAATGGGGATAAGTATGAAGACACAGACACATCCCTGTGGAGCTTCTGACAAACCTCTCCACATTGCACTTGTGAGGAAGCTGGTCCTGGTCATCATTACCATCACCATCACCCAGCACAGAAAGAGGTTTAGACTCTCATTCTGTTAGATTTCAGATTAAAGAGACTTGTCACTTCAAAGCAAGCCTCAGTCTCTGTGATGGGTACAGAGGCAGCAGTTCTGCAAGCCCATGTGCTGGTAAACCACCTCAAAACAGAGTCTGAGCTCTAATCATGAATGCAACCGAACATATGCTGGTCCACAGGGAGATGTCCCTGCCCATGGCAGGAGGTTGAAAGGATGGACTTCAAGGTCCCTTCCAACCCATTCTATGATTCTATGATTCCATGATTTTATCGTTCTAACATTCTATCATTCTGTGATTTCAGCTAGGGTTTTTCTGGCTATTTTTGTCAAAGCTACCTGAAAAAAATGCACTTACCTTTGGTAGCCACAGCTAAGGGTATTTTTTTTGCATGACCATGGACATGAACTGCGTTGACAGGGCATTGATTCAGTCATCCAATTAGCCCAGCTTACCTGTACTGGCTTTGTGGGAAATGGTACACACACTCAGACCTCCCTGACAGAACCAACTTAATTATCCAGAGCCTGTTTGTTCAGAAAAATGAGGTAGGAGAAAGGGAAAAGTGACATTTCTGAATGCAGAGGGACCTGGGTTGCCTGGGTCACACAGGCAGGATGCTCCTGAGCTGCCCTGTGCTCTGGATTTTGGAATCGCGTCCAGCAGCCAGAATGAGAGTGGTGTATTCCTCTCCTGGACTACAAACCCTTTTGTTAGTCTCGCTCACCAGCTAGGATATCTGTATTCTGGAAATATCCTGAAGGTTTCTTATTATGTCATTTCAGTGGCTGTTTGTGTGAGTGAATCTTACAGTCAGGCGATGCGTGAATGGTTTGGCACATATAATTTACTCAATGTATTCAGATGTGGTGCCCTGAATACTAAGCATTGTGCTCTCATCAAGTGAAATGGCTGATTTTAAATGCTCTTTTTCCCCTCTCTTCTTGGTGGTTGGGGTTATATGTAAATCTTGCACTTGCATGTATGCTTCAAATAAATTGCTCTGTTGGTGGTTTTTTTTAAAGAAATAATATAGCCAGACTTGCAAGGAGAAAACTGTCCTGGCAAGTCAGATTCCAAGGAGAAATACAGAAGGAAGAGAAAAAGCAGCTCTGTACTGAAATGGACTTGTAATCTGTCATCTAAAGGCTTTAAGAGTGCTCAGTGTGTCCTGTCTCACCAGCCCTTGGAGCCAGAACACCCAAGATTTTTTCAGCTCCTGTAAGGCAGTGCTGAATCTCTACCGCTCACATCCAATTCCATCATCCATTAACTGCAGCAATGCCATTAGTATAAGAGTGCCTAGGGCTCTTTCCCTTTGTACTGCTATAAACTTGAAGAGTGATGGCGGACTTAGAATAGAGCACAAGAACCAAGGCACCACACTTTCAGGGACAGGCACAATCTTCATGGTTCCTTGCTGTCTCTAGTTTCATTCTGGGATCATTTGCCTAGGGTGGCTCTTGGCTCAGCCCCTCTGGGATGCAGCCTGGTGTCCCTGCTCAAGGCAGTCTCTTGGTGTGGGTAGTAACGGCTTTGCTGTGCGAGCACCACAGGGCACGGTTTCACCCTGCAGATGTCCGAGGCATGATCTCCCAGCAATATCAGGCATCCCCTTTGCCCCATAGATATGGTTTTGGAAAATCTTTGCTCTCACAGCCACATCTGGCAACACTTCACCTCCCCATCCCTGGGAAGCAGCTTGAGACGTGTTTGCATCCACATTGAGAAATGGAGGGTGTTTAGTATGCAGGAAAGCTTCTCTTCTGTTTTTCTTTTTTTTTCTTCCCCACTCTATTTTTTTTTCTTTTTAATTAGAGAGCCAGAGAGCACTGTAGCGCTGAGCAGCTATTATGCCACAGCCTGTCAGCTGCAGCGATGGCAGGAGGTGTCTTTGGGCTGTGTCCTGGGCTTGGTTATAGGAAGTGTGCACAAAGAATATCTCCCACCTTCATCAGACCCTCTGAACCAGCCCATGGGGTCACTCAGGAGTCAGGGAACAAGGCTCAAGCCATGGCTGCAAGCTTCCAGCTCCTGCCCCAGGAGCAAGGAGGACAGGAGTCAAACCCTAGGGCTGATTTCTAATAGGGAAGACAATGACAGGGTTGAAACAAGATAGCTGCAATTAGGAGGAAAGGCACTACAAAGATCAAGAGAAAAGCTTCTTCATAAGAACACCCTGGTGGTTCTCTCAAGGGGAGTGTGTAGGGGGAAAAGGTGGCTCCTTGAGATATACTGGCTGCATCAATTAGCAGAAAACTCAGTCTACAGACAGAAATCTCCTCCTCTAAGTTCACAACTGATTTCAATGGAATCATTGAAAAAATAAGCTAATATAATTAGTCTGGCACTTTACTTACCAATAAACAACTGCTGTTTTCCTCTGACCTTCCTATTTGGAAAGTAATTTTTAACTACTTTATGATTTTCAGAGATTTTGGAGACAGTAGCAGGCAACTGCAACATTTGACAAGGATGAGACAATATTCAGGAACACAGTAATAGAACTTTAATGGTCTGTCAGGCAGCTGTGGTTCCAATGGGGCTGCTCACAGGGTGATGGAGATAGAATCATAGAATTATTTGATTGGAAAAGACCTTTGAGATCATGAGTCCAGCTGTACCTTTCTGCTATTAAACCATATCACTGAGCACATCATTTTCCCATGTCTTAAACACCTCTGGGGATGGGGACTCCACCACCTCCCCGGACAGCTTCTTCTAGGTGCTGGTAGTGACCTCATGCTATGTGGATGGTTGCCATCCCTGGCTTGCTTTGTTCACCTACAGGGTTCTTATCAAGGAGCTGTCACCCACCTCAGAAATGGATGAGGGCTCAGAGGTGCTGCTCACCCAGAGGAGTGGGGGACAAGGACGAGTGTTAGCTATTTAGTCATGGCAGATGACATCTGAGATGAGGGCTATCACCAAAATTCCTGCTAAATGAAATCTTCCAAAAACCACCAACAGAAGGAGTATGCCACCAGCAGAAAGCTCTTATCAGAAATTTTACTTCACCTTCCTTATTTCCTTCAGTCATAATTTTAGTGTTCCCTGTTGAACACAGTCTGCAGGTTGCTGATATCTATGATTTTCTGAGGCTATTTCAGTTGTAACACAATGTGGATGTGACCTGTTCATCCACAGGGAGCTGGAAATTTCATTTCACTGGAAGAACACTGCTTCAGCATGTGCTGAATGCATAACAGCTGACATTTCCCCAAAAGTTACTTGCAAGCAGCACTAATTATCTAATTTTTCTGAAATTTTACAAGTGGCGTCAATGTTTAAAAAAAAAACAAGACAATCTGGAGAAGAATATTTTGCTGGAAATATCGAGCAGAGCTCAGAGCTGTGGATGTTAAGGTCATGAGAGAAGGGAGAACAGAGGCTGAATTTCTTCTGACAGCCTTTCTGGTGCAGCAGTGCTGAGTATCATAGACAAGCAGAGGTTTCCATCTCTAAAAATAAATTCAAACAAAAGCATCTTAGTAGCACAGAGCAGCAGCGGCTGTGGCTCTTCCCTTGATCTCCCTGAAGATCCAACTGGAAGGATTCAGGCCACTGCCTTTCATATATCATTTAAATTGAAACCCTCAAAACAAACAGCCAAGTGCTTTGACATGAAAACTGGGCTTCAGGGGTTCTGCTATTTCACATGCAATTTTTTTTCCTTTCTTCTTGCTTGAGAATTGTTCTCCATCCCTTATTAAGGCAGGAGCGCAGGGTCCTCTCACAGAGAAGGAGCTAGAGAGCAGTCTTGGATCTCATCTATTTCACATGAAAGAGAAGAGAAGAGAAAAAGAAGACACTACCCAGAGAGAGCATAATGGGTCCTTTAAAAAATAGCCAGGATCAAGCACGTTTTTGTGTTAGAAGAGCACAGTAAATGGACTCACAATTATGCAGCTGCCTAAAGCAGAGACCCCAAATCTGGTGCCATCCTGGTATCTGGTTTCAGGCAGGGAACATCTCCATGGCAGTGCAATTGGACCTCAGCTATCAAGGCAGGTGAGGGGCCACTAATGCTCCTGACGACATCCTTGATGTTGCATCCTCTGAGGAGGGGGAAGGGGTTTCTCTCCTCTCTTTTGGACACAGATGCGCCCACATGGGCAGCACCTGGGACCACCTGTGGAAAAAGCAGGCAGGATTGCTGTCAAAGTGACATGGCCATGAATTTTCCCATTTTTAGATGACTGCTTTCCTTTGTTTAACACGCATTTGGAGGGGTAAATCAAATCCAGGTCACTTTGTCCCCAAAATGTTGCTAATATGTTCAAAGACAGAGATGGGACTTGACAAATCTATAATATTTCATCTCCTGCCCTTAATGAAGCTTAAAGAAGGTTTTTAAGAAACCACAGGAATGAAGATGGAGAGGTACTTAAATTAAAACAAAAACTGGATTTACATTTGACAAAGGCATCCCCACATCCCCACACTGCATGTGTCACCATCCAGTGAGTGTCTGTTGTTTTCTGTGTCATAGAGCATAGTACATGTCAATAACTGGGGTGATGGCAATGGTCTCAAGAGTGAGCTGATGCAGATCTCTGTCTTACAGAGCTATGTAATTAAGAGCTATACAACACATCATCACTCCCTTTTTTGCATCACAGGATCATAGAATCACAGAACGATTTGTGTTGGAAGGGACCTCAAAGCCCAGCCAATTCTACCTCCTGCCATGGGCAGGAACACCTCCCACTGGATCAGGGGCTCAAAGCCCCATCCAACCTGGCTTTGAACACCTCCAGGAGTGGGGCAGCCACTGCTTCTCAGGGGTCACAAATGCTCCTTGTCCACATAAACTTAAAGCCTGATATTTCTTTCAGATGCAGCCTGGCCAGGAGGGAGAAGCTCTGCCACGGGGCTGGGGCAGATAGCCAGTTGAGCCACAATGCCCACCACCATGGTGACATGGACTGCAAGGTCCCCAGCCATCATTCACATCATTCACAAGTAAAGATCTTGGTAAATGGCCTCAGGGCAATTTATGCTGAAGATGTGGTGCAGTAAGGACAGCTTCAGGTTATGTATGAGTTTTCTTTATATCATGACAAATTCTGTGTCTTTCTGTACATTAAATTGTCCCTGAACACTTCCAGTAGGCATCAAAGGGATTTTTGCCCAAACTGCAATTTATTGCTGCTATTTATTGGACATTGGACATTTGACAACTTTTGTTTGGTATCAGCGAAGTGCACTGCAGAGAATGGGATTTAAAAGCTCTGAACAGTGGTGATTGTTGTTCATCACTAAATATTTTATCCTCCTTCTCTCTTCTGAGGGCTAGGGTAAAATGCTCCAAGGAGAAAATTAGGAACATCCAAACTAAGTTTTTTCAGTACTTGAAAACTGACCTCTAATGGCACTGAGGAATGAAAGGTAGTCTGAAGTCTTTATGTTACCCCTCTGCCTGGGTAGAGCGCTGGCCTGGCACTTGGGATGCTCAGACTTTCCCTGCTGTGCAGGGCGTGGTCCTTGGCAAGTCCATCTCCCTTTTCCTCCAGTTTCCCTCTGCCCAAAAAGGGAAAAACAATTCTGTTCCTCACGGTAAAGCACAGGCTGATGAATCATGCCTTGCTAGTGCTAGATCTGTTAACTTATCCTTCTCCCAAAGGAAATTGTGTGAAAGCATCAGAGCACTTATTGAAACAAGAAACAGACCTGGGATTTCTTCTCTTGGTTTTCTTTGCTTTGGTAAGACAAAAACACATGCATTATATTCTTCAGTTGAAACAGAGCTTTCTTTCAAAAGAAAACAGTGAAAAGGTGTAACTGAAGGGGATAGAAATTTTTTACTGCAGATGACCCAAAATTTATATTCCAACTCAAAAGAAATTCAGGAGCTCGTGATCTATATTCCTGGCTCTCCACTTGTCACCATATTTGAGTGCCAAAATCTCTTTACCTACTGGACAGTACCACAGGGAGGCAAAGCCGCCCTTCACTAGTGTTTGATACTGAGGACTTTATTGTCCTTTCGTATCTGAAGGCTTGCACGTGCTCTCCCCGGCACATGAGGGACTGAATAATTCTCAGGCGTAGCCATGGCGCAAAGACCCCAGGCCTCTCCCAGCCCTGCAAGCTGCTGCGCTGCTCCTGCCAGGGGGAGGGATCCATGAAATGGTTTGAAGAAAAAGGAAATAAGGTCTCATTTCCCTGACCAAGTCTCTGGGTGCTGCTTTCTCCCCCTTCTCCCTGCACCTTTCCCTGACCTTCCCCTCCCCCACCATTGTGGCACCAGCCTTGTGGGGAGCATCAGCTGAGATGGGGAACTACTTCTCATTCTCAGCGCTCCTCAGGCCACCAGAGCGCCAAGACAGGACAACCAGCACAACCAGCACAACCAGCACAACCAGCACAAGCGAGAGTGAATGGTGCTGCCCCATCTGTGATGACAATCCAGAGGAGATTGCCTACATTTTACCCTGCCACCATCAATTTTGCTTCTTCTGTGTAATGTGCTGGGCAAAGGAACACCCAACTTGCCCCCTCTGCAGGACAAACACAGAGGTTATCATGTTAATGCTGAAGCTGGATAATACGGAGACGTATTTGGTATACAACTTCATGCCATGCATAGAGCCATCAGCTGCAGACCAGCGGGAGCAGAGCTCTGTGGAACCAGTGTCCAGGGCTCAGGTGGGCGGCTTCCCTCCTGAGGTCTGGGCAGACTTCTTCAGGAACCACCCAAATGTCTGCAAGCCCCTGCTGGCCTGGGTGCGGCGGGAGCTCGAGACACTCTTCATGAGCCAGTGGTGGGAGGTGTCCAAGAGAGAAGGTGCAATTGTGAGAAACTTGTGCCAGTGGGGGCTGCACGAGGAGGTGCTGGTGCGGGAGCTGCAACCGTACCTAGAAGAGAACACAGAGTCATACATCCACCGCCTCATCACTGCTGCCGTGCGCCTGTGTGGCAGCGAGATGCGACAGCACCTGAGCCAGCAGCAGCCCCACACGGCAAGTAGGGCGGATGATAGCTCTGCAGCCAGCACCAGCGGCACCAGCTACCAGCAGAGCACTTCCACCCCCCAGACAGCTTCTTCTAGCCCTGAGGAGGTGGTGGAAGGCCCCTCTGCTCATCGCCAGGACAACTTGAATTCTGGGGGCAAGCGCCGTATGAAGAGGAGGACCCCCAGCTGCCAGGACTCTCCACGGCCATATAAGATGCCATGCCGTCAGGATGAGGAAGCCGGAACATCAGAGTCTGCCCTCCATTGGGGTCACATCCACTCCCAATCTGTGCCCAGCCCTGCAGAGCAGGAGCAGCCCCAGGAGGAGCCAGGGGTGGTGGCAGTGGCAGGACCTTCTGCTCCTGGTCCAGACAGCTTGCCTGGAGGGCACCAGCGCCTCTGTAAGAGGAGAGCTCCCAGTCCCCAGGACTCTCCCAAACCATGCAAGATGCCACACTGTCAGGATGAGGAAGCCGGAACATCAGAGTCCACCCTCCATGGGGGTCACATCCACCCCCAATCTGTGCCCAGCCCTGCAGAGCAGGAGCAGCCCCAGGAGGAGCCAGGGAAGGTGGCTGTGGCAGGACCTTCTGCTCCTGGCCCAGACAGCTTGCGTGGAGGCCACCAGCGCCTTAGAAAGGGGAGGGCGTACACTGCCTAGGACGCCTCTGAGCCATGCAAAATGCCACACCATCAGAACGAGGAAGCTGGAACATCCGAGTTCATCGTGCATGGGGATCCTGCCTGCCTGCCATCTGCGTCTTCCCCTGCAGAGCAGCTCCAGCCACAGGATGAGCCAGAAGATGTGACAACAGAAGGTCCCTCTTCCCAGGGCTGCAGCCACAGCCCCTCTGCTTTGGACTAGGTCAGGGAGCGCTCAGCTGGGGGGATGTGGCACCTCCCAGAAACAAAGCTCCCTGTCCCCCAGGACTCTCCCCTGCCTGACAAGCGGCTACTGTGCTGCTGTCGGTAGCAGGGATCCATCAACTCTTCATTCAGAAAAAAGGAAATAAATTTTTATTTCCCTGACATCAGCAATAGTTTTGCATTACAAATAATGCTGCCTACTTTAAAGAACATTTAAAAGCTTGTTTTGTTTATCATTTTCCATAAAACTGTCCTTTTAAAACACTCCTTTCCTTGCAACAGGGTATTAGAGTGCTGTGTGCATCAAGGCTGCTATTGACATATCCAGTGGGTTATTTTTAGCACAGTGGAAAAAATAAAATATTGAGAAAGGTCAATTTCTTTCTTTGCTTTGGTAAGACAAGAACACATGCACTATCTTCTTCAGTTGAAACAGAGCTAACACTTTGGGCTTTCTTTCTGACCTAAACTTTTTCCCAGGGCAGGCATGGACTCTCCATTGCTGCAGGGGTTCAAAACCGTGTGGCTGTGGCACTTCAAGACAAGGTTTAGTAGGGACAGAGGTGCTGGACTGGTGGTGGTACTGGATGAGCTCAGAGGGCTTTTCCAACCTTGATGGTTCTATAGTTCTATGACACTAAGAGCTGAGAAGATACTGTAAGAAATAGTGGTGGAACTTCTAATCCAAATAGGTTTAAGGGAAGGGAAGGGAAGGGAAGGGAAGGGAAGGGAAGGGAAGGGAAGGGAAGGGAAGGGAAGGGAAGGGAAGGGAAGGGAAGGGAAGGGAAGGGAAGGGAAGGGAAGGGAAGGGAAGGGAAGGGAAGGGAAGGGAAGGGAAGGGAAGGGAAGGGAAGGGAAGGGAAGGGAAGGGAAGGGAAGGGAAGGGAAGGGAAGGGAAGGGAAGGGAAGGGAAGGGAAGGGAAGGGAAGGGAAGGGAAGGGAAGGGAAGGGAAGGGAAGGGAAGGGAAGGGAAGGGAAGGGAAGGGAAGGGAAGGGAAGGGAAGGGAAGGGAAGGGAAGGGAAGGGAAGGGAAGGGAAGGGAAGGGAAGGGAAGGGAAGGGAAGGGAAGGGAAGGGAAGGGAAGGGAAGGGAAATACATAGACCGAGGAGCGGCCACACAAATGAAGTGCTCCAGAACCCAAAAGGCACATTGGGCAGGAGGAGGGCAGAAAGGCTGTGGAATTGTGGCAGACACCATCTCTGACCCACTAACACAGCAGCACAGAGAATCGCACAGAGCTCATTAGAAAAATGTCAGGTAGCTGACACCGTGCTCTATTGCTTCCATGTTTCTGACACCTTACCCTTCTGCTGCTGAAATCCAGGGCTCTTTCCCTCTCTCTTTTTTTTTTTTTTTCCTCTCAGAGAAAGGTGCCAGGCCTGAAATCCCTGCTCAGGAAAATGGTTTTCGAGCTGTCTTCTCTCTCAAGTGTGCCTTTTGTTTTGGAATTTTCTCCGGGAACAGTTTATTCTGACAAGTGTGATATTAAAATGAATGACACAGGCACTTTGAATAGAGCAGCATCTTTCCACCACCCCTTCTCATCTCTGAAGTCAGTTGGGTAGGTGATACATGCACTGCGATAGTGCAAACAAACATCTGCTCCAGTGGGTGTGCACTTACTCACTTCAACATGCTCTTGAATCTAATTGGGAATTTCCAGGCATGCATCTCTCATGCTCTTTCCAAAATAACTTTTATAAGTATAAAGTGGATGAATTAATCATCCTTTCAATCCAGTAAAATCTGTGCTATATCAGCTCAATCACAAGATATTTATTTCTGTCCTGGGTATTTAGGATGAGATATTTTTGTATTTTCTTTTTTTTTCTTACAAGTGCTAAGAGGAATTTCCAGCTTAAAGAAGTAAAGCAGTGGATTTTTGCACAGACTGGCAGTCAGTAGAGAATATGTCTTGGAGTGCAGAAACGGGATGGTGGGGGCATGGTTTTAAGCTGAAAGAGTGGAGATTGAGATGAGATTTTAGGAAGAAATGTTCTCCTGTGAGGGTGGAGAGGCCCTGGCACAGGTTTCCTAGGGAAGCTGTGGCTGCCTCATCCTTGGAGATGTTCAAGACCAAATTGGATGGGGCTTTGAGCCCCTTATCCCGTGGGACATGTGCCTGCCCATGGCAGCGGATGTAACTGGATGGGTTTTGAGGTCCATTCCTACCCAAACCATTCCATCATTCTATGATTTAGTGGAATGGTTGAGGGTAGATTGGCCTGTTTCCATTTGGTTGGGTTAGTCCAGAGCTTCATGCAAGATCGAAGCACACAAGAACAACAGCATGAGTCTCCCACAGCTCAGAGTTTGGACATGCATGCCAGATAGTCAGGACAGTTACTTTACTGTGTCTCCTCAGCATGGCTGGGAGTGAGCAGTATGGCCGTACAGGCACCAGCCCAGGTTATGGGATGCTGTTGGCTGTTCTAGTCACACTATTGGGCATGCTGGGTGATGCAGTTGGTTGTGCTGGTGTGAGGTTTGGCAGGGTGTTTAGGACAGACCTACAATGTGGGGTGCAGTGCAGAGAGCCATGAATAAGGATGACCCAGAGAGGTGTTTGTGGCATAGTTAGTGCCATCAGCATGTCCCCGTCCACAGCCAAGAGCAACTGAGCCATGAGCACACCTCAACAGTGTTTATGAGCACTGGGTGAATGAGTCCATATGGTCTCTGTTCCTGAATTCTACCTGGGCAGCAGCCAGATTCCCAGAGGGAAGCCAGCAATGCCATCTGGTCAATGGGCAAATGCCAGAGGGCCTCCAAACCCATGGTGGTAACCAGGATTGGTATTCTCAGCCCAATGGCAGGGACACAAGTCCACACACATTGACTGCTCTGCCTGCCCTCAGAGGGAAAAGGCACACAAAATACACCCCATTCCAGAATTGTGGTGGCTTGTAAGAGACACAGCTTTGCCACTAAAGTACATGCCGCTAAAGCTGCTGGAGGTGTTGGCATGTACACCTGATGTGCCTGTGGACCTGACCTGAATAGGGTACCTCCATCAGATCCACCACAAGGAGAAAGTATGAGTCACTGAGAAGGAGCCCCACTCCTCTGCACAACCCTTCCCAGGCACATGGGAGCAAGAGTTTTATTCACTGAGTCCTTCCTACTAATTAAAATGTAGTTAAATGCAGGCAAAAGGAGATTTTATTCCATTTTTTTCTGTACGTGGAGAGTAAGCTTTTAAGTTGTTCCTGCAACCGTGTATGTAAGGATTTTTTTACAATACAGCATTTCAGCAAAAGTTTTGGTTGCTGTGATTTGTCTGGAAGAGAAAGAGCTGTATAAATATGGGCAGATTAGTGGGAGGAATCTCTACTGACAGATTAGTGGGAAGAATCTCTACTTAAAATTCAGCCCGTTACACTCATTATTCTGAGGTGGTCATTTGATAGTGGAGGCTGTCTCAGCTATTCCATCAAAATGATACATTTTAGACAAATAGCACAACTAGAATAGCAATTCATATTCTAGAAGATGGTGAAATGCCGAACCCTAGTCACAACGCCATTCCAGATTTTTATGGAAGGAAACTGTTAAAGAGAAGATGTTGCAAGAAAGTGAAATGTCTACAGCAATTCTAGCATAAGCTGGTACGTTTCGCCTTCTATATTGATTCTGCATTCTGCTTAGCAACAGGAGTTCATGCTGGTTGTATAAAAGTACATAGAAACCTTCAAATATGCTCTTGTTGTTTCAAAAACACCCCAAAAAATTATTTAGGATAAGCTGATCTAGAAATGTTGCTGGTATTAGTCTTAGATGGAATTGTTATTTACTTGGAAGATTCGAGCAATAAAATACAAAGGACAAATATTTGATATGTGGGGAAATGACTGGCAGCACTTACTTGTATCTGAAAAAGGCTTTGCTTTTAATTTGATTAAATAAATCTTTACATGCAGTCCTGTTCACACAAATCACCAAGAACTGAAGACAGAAGACAAAGAAGATGGGTTGATGAAAAGCAGCTTAGAAAACTGGGCTGTCCGCAATGGTGTATGTCAGAGAAGAGGCTTTATTAAATGTTACATAAAATTTTGTTATAGAAAAAGTATTCTTATTCATGTAGTTCCATGCAACTTCCCAGTGGTGCTCTGGTAGCTGCCTTTTGGCCTAGGTTATTCTGATTCTGAACAACACCTGATCCAATGGTTATTGCAGGAATAATGAAACATTTGTTTGAGACGATTGGCCTGAAGTTCCACATGCATTTGGTTTTGATTTCACTATTCTGTCTCTTTTTTAATGATACTCTATTGGGTGCATTCCCCAGAAAGCACTTTTTCGCCTGTGGCCAGACACCATTATCCTGGAGGATGCTTAATGTTTTTAGCTGTAGCTGGAATTGATTTATCTTGTTGGGAGATGAATTTTCTTTGGTTACACTATCAGCCTCATTTACCCTGCACGGCTCTCTCCTGTCTCCCCCATCCTACAGCATCGTGCTCTGCTTGAATTGCCTTTTTTTAGAGAAGAGGCTGAAAGATTACTCGGCAGAGGTAGCTAGGGAAATCACAACATGCCTTGTGTACACAGGAGAAGGAAATTTCTGCAACTGTTTGGCATGAGAAAAGTGATTTAGGGAAGATTGCTTTTGACATACACCCTTCTCCTTCCTTTGTTGCTTTCTCCAAACACAGGAAGAGAACAAATCAACCAGTGACATTTGAAGCTACTGTTTTGATAACTTACAAAGCAGATAGTTCTTCGGAGAACCGGCAGTCATCCTGTGGCATTTAATTTTAGGAAAACAGTCACAGAGCTGGGCTCAGGTTACACACTCAGTTTGGTAACCATGACGTTTGTGTGCCTAGAAGCAATTTTCCTGCACGCTTAAAGAACACAGCATCTCCATCCACACCCCACCAACCCAGCTCATCGCTCCTTGGAGGACCACTGGTTCTCCATTGCTTGCAGGGATCAGATCTCTCACATGCCACCATGCAACACTGAGACCTCAAAGATGTGTTTGGTGTCTTGTGCCTCTCCTTGGCTCCTCCAACTTTAACTGCCAATGTTAAAAGCTCTAAATCTCTATGTGCACAATATTTTTGTGGTAATGGCATTTAGAGGCGGGCCAGCTTTGACTACCCTGCCTTTCGCTCTCTCTCCTTTCCTGAAGGACAAAGAGAAAGAAATCAGAGGTAGGTGAAAACACTCATGGATTGAGATAGTGGAGTTTAATCATAGAATTGTAGAATCATAGAATAGTCTGGGTTGGAAGGGACCTTAAAGATCATCTAGTCCCAACTCGCCTATAGTGGCCAGGGACACATCCCACTGGATCAGGCTGCTCAAGGCCCCATCCAATATGGCCTTGAACACCTCCAGGGATGGGGCAGCCACAACTTGCCCAGACAACCTGTTCCAGTGCCTCACCACTCGCATGATGAAGAAATTCTTCCTTATGCCTAGCTTAAATCTGCCTCTCTCCTGTTTATAGCCATTGCTCCTAGTCCTGTCACTACAAGCCTTTGTAAACAGTCCCTCCCAACTTTCTTGTAGCCCCCTTCCAGTACTGGAAGATTGCTATAATGTCTCCTCCGAGCCTTCTCTTCTCCAGGGTAAACAACCCCAACTCTCTCAGCCTGTCCTCATATGCAAGGTGCTCCAGCCCTCTGATCATCTTTGTAGCCCTCCTCTGGACCCGTTCCAACAGTTCCATATCCTTCTTATGTTGAGGATTCCAGAACTGAATACTCCACGCAATACTCCAGATGAGGTCTCACAAGAGAGGAATAGAGGTGCAGAATCACTTCACTCGCCCTACTAGTCACGCTTCTTTTGATGCAGCCCAGGAGGATGCACTTGGCCTTCTGGGCTGCAAGCACACATTGCTGGCTCATGTCAAGCTTCTCATCAAACATCACCTCAAGTCCTTTTCTGCTGGACCACTCTCTATCACATCATCCCCCATCCCATATTGAAATTGGGGATTGCCCCAATCCAGGTCTAGGATCTTGCACTTGGCCTTGTTGAACTTCATGAGGTTCTCATAGGTCCACTTCTCCAAGCTGTCCAAGTCCCTCTGGATGACATCCTATCCTTCTGGGGTCGCAACTCTCCCACTCAGTTTGGTGTCTGCAGACTTGCTGAGGTTGCACTCAATCTGGCTGTCAATAAAAAAGGAAGCAAAAGCTGCAGACACAAACAAAGCAAAATAAAGAATTAATTCTCTACATCCCATTGGCAGGCAGATGTCCAGCTGCTTCCTGAGGAGCAGAGGCTAAGCTCAGTTAATGGTTACTTGAGAAGATAAATGCCATAATCATGAATGTCCCCTCTTCCTCCTCCTTTTCCTGAGCTCTTATGGCTGAGCATGCCATCATACAACATGGGATAACCCTTTGATCAGCTGGAACATCTCCATGTCCACTCCCAGCCTCCATCTCACTGCAGGCTCCTTCTTTAGGGCAGGATGGAAGAGACAGGGAAAGCCTTAATGCTGTGTAACGAAGATCAGCCGTAGCCAAAACATCAGTGTGTGGTCAATGCTGTTTTAGCCACAAAGTGAAGCACAGCATTGTGCAGGCTGGTAGGAGGAAAGGGACCTCTAGCCAGGTCCATGGACATGAGGAAGTGGGACCATGAAGCTACTGGTGAAGCCACCTTTAAACTGGAAGCCCAAAGACACAAGATAATGGACAAGTCATCTGCTCAGAGGGGTCATCTCTACCTTTACTAATTGGTAGTAGGAACCTGTCTCTCACTTCCATCCCCAGAGCTCCTCTGTGACTAGTGGGTAGGTGACTGAGTAGGGGCTTGGGTCTCCATCTCATCTATACCATTCTTAGAGGTGTTTTTGTCCTTGTTGAAACTGTGCTTCTCCAATGGTGTTGATTGGAGGCATGATAAGAACAGGCCAAGCCCCAGCAGAGTGGGAAGAGTTCTCGGTTCCCCTAAGACCAGCATGGCCAGGGCAGCTCAACTGGGATAGATGGGAATGCTTAATTACAGGGTCAAGGGTTTAATCTCATGGAGGGAGGAGAAGGTGTTTTACTTATTATCTTTGCTTCTCACCATCCATCTCTATTTTTAATTAGCAATAAATTATTACCAATTAAATTGAATTAACTAAGTGAAATTAAATTAATTTTCCCCAAGTCATATCTGTGTTGCCTGCCCCAGTAACTGGGAAGTGATTTCCATGTCTTTATCTCGACTCATGATCTATTCCGTCTCATTTCTCCCTCAGCATGAAAAGGAGGGTGAGCGCGAGACCAGTTGGGTGGGCGCCTGGCAGTCATTCAAGGCTAACGTATCACACATATTAATGTATTTAATATCTTTGTACCCTGAATACTTAAGACACTTCTTACTTAGGGTGATATCTTAGAATCATAGGATCATAGAATGGTTTGAGCAGGAAGGAACCTAAAAGCCCGTCCAGTTTCACCCCTTGCCATGGGCAGAGACACCTCCCACTGCATCAGGTTGCTCCAAGATCCATCCAGCCTGGCCTTGAACACCTCCAGGGATGGGTCAGCCACCGCTTCTCTGGGCCAAGGCCTCCCCAACCTCAAAAGAATTCATTTCTACCCAAGATCTGAATTCAGTCTCCCTTCATTCACCTGAAAACCATTCCCCCTTTTCCTACCCCTACCTCCCTTGATCAAGAGCCCCTCCCCAGCTTTCCTGGAGCCCCTTTCAGTACTAGAAGCTACTCTAAGGCTTCCCCAGAGCCTTCTCTTCACCAGCCTGAAGAACCCAATCTCTCTCAGCCTGTCTTAATATAGGAGGTGCTACAGTCCTTGCATCATCTCTGTTGCCTCCTCTGGTCGTATTCCAACAGCCCTGTGTCCTTCTTATGTTGGGGATTCCAGAAATGGACTCAGGACTCCAGGTGGGTTCTCACCAGAACAGAGCAGAGGGGCAGAATTGCCTCCCTCACCCTGCTGGTCCCACTGCTTTGGATGAAGCCCAGGACATGGTTGGTTTCCAGGCTGCGAGCACATCTTGCCAGCTCATGTTGAGCTTCTCAGCCACAATCTGTCTGGGTCTTGTTATTTTGGAATCCTGTTTCCTGAAGTGCAAAAGGTTTTTGAAAACCCCTTGAATCCTCTGGAGAGAGAACTCATCTGTAGAACAGATGCTGAGCCAAACATTACAAGATCCAGGCATCTTTAGCAGGCTGAGTATATATAAAATAGAAGAAAAACATGCTACTGGGCACTCCCTACTGGGATCAGGAGATCTGTAGCAAGCAGAGAGCACAGTCCCATACAGAACAGAGGAAGGTGGATGAACCTTGATTTGGACAGCGTGAGATGGAGTAGAGGTTAAAGGCCATGTGAATCTGCTGCATAAATCTTCATTTTACTGCTGCATGTCTAAAGCATTTTCTAAAATGCATATCCTGTCCTTAAAAATTATGCTTACTCTGGCTAGCACACTGCTTGGCACCAGCAAATGCTTCCAATAACATGCACGGTAGGCATGCACAGAAGGGCTGGCTCTGTATCTAAACAGCCGCTCTGGTCAGGGGTGAGTGGTTCCCTTTGAAATTATATTGCTTTATCGTAGCTGAACCTCAGTTCAAAGGATGTTTAAAAACTCTTCTCCAACAGCCAGTGGTGCTCCAGTAGCTCAAACACTTGCATCTTTCAATCTGGATTTTAATCACTTGATATAAATCAGCACTTGAGTTATTAGATGTAAGCACAGAGGTGGCCCTCAAAAGCATCCAAAAGCACAAAGCGTGGCTGAGTAAGCGCAGGTTGGACAGCACAGACACCTGAAACACTGCACTGTGAAGGAGCAGAGCACCCCTGCCTATTCACAGCCTGGTGCTTCTTGGCTGTACTGGTCAAACTAAAATGTGAACATTTTAATTCCAGTTGAGCATGGTTAGACTTCAATATATTATTCTAATTTCAGTTTGAGAATGGTTAGACTTAAATTTATTCTTCATTGACACTATGCAACTCAATGTTAGGGGTTTTAAACTGAAACAAGGATAGTTGGAAAGGAATTTTCCCTTGTTTGAATGAATCAGCCTGATTTCAGTCATGTTTTATACAGAGTGGGTGCACCTTCTGGTGAGGGGTCCTCAGGTGCTGATGTGGCAGTCAGGTGCCAAGGCATGCAAGGGTGGCATAGAAGATTGATCCAGTGGGACACAAAGAAATCCCATGGGAAGACAGAGGTGAAAGCCACATTCACCCCATGTTCACCTGCACTTGGGGTAATGACCAAAAGGCATTTGGTAGGTGATGGGTGCTGCCATCTTCTCTGCAACAGGCTCACCATCCAGCACCAGATATTGCTCGCCTAGGAAGGGTTGCCAGGTATTGGAATGGGCTGCCAGGGAAGCAGTGGAATCACAACCCCCAGACATATCTAAAGATGGGTGGATGTGGTGCTCAGCGACATAGTTTAGAGATGGGTTTGACAGTGTTGGGTTTACAGTTGGGCTCAATGATCTTAAAGGTCTTTTCCAACCTCAATAAAGGTAGGAATGATGGTGGTGAGGCCCTGGCCTAGGTTGCCTGGGAAGTTGTGGCTGCCTCATCCCTGGAGGTGTTCAAGGCCAGATAGGATGGAACTTTGAGCCCCTGATCCGCTGGGAGGTGTGCCTGCCCACAGCAGGGGGGTGGAATTAAATGATCTTTAAGGTCCCTTCCAACTCAAACCTTTCTACGATTCTGTGATTCAATCATACCACGATTCTATTCTATTCAATGATTCTTCTCCCTTTTCTGTGCACACTGTGGGCCCAGCTCCAACTTTTGTAGGCAGCACCTATAACTTAGTTTCTCACAGTTTTCTTCAGTGAGATTACCTTTTCCTCACACAAATTTTCCTTAAATGTTAACCTAAAATCATGACTTATTGCCACTTTTCTTACTTACTCATAAATTGAAAAAAAAAAAAAAAAGGAAAGAAAGAAGGAATAGAAATATTTTTGTATATAGCTTTTTATATGGCTCTGAGTGGGGTTTGGTCTGTTTACCCATGTGTTTTTTCTCCTCTCTCACTTATTCATGCACTCTGCTCTTTCCCATCTTTTCTCTTTTTCATCACACTTGAAATGGAACACGAAGAGAAAGAACCCTGTACAAGAGCCATTTAAAAATAATTAATCAGTGTACTTAGTCTTCTAAAAAGACTTCTACAAAACCTCCCCCTTTAAATTAAATGTGTAATGAAAATAGTAATTTTGAATTCTCAGTAGTGTTTTCATCAGCACTAAATATTATTTATGCTGTTCTTAAGAAACGTCAAAAACTTATAGATTTATTGGTCCTTGCTTAGGCATTTGTTGAAGAGCTGGCAAGACAATAAAGTAATTCACTGTCTGTAAAACATTAGTAAAGATATAACCTAATGATATAGAAATCAAAAAAACTGGGGTTTATATCTGTGTAGCCGAAGTTGATAAAACATTCCCCTAGAATATTTCCTTTCTTTGATCAGTTCTGTAATCTGGATTGTGAATGAACACGATATGAACTTGTAACCCGGCTTCTTTCTGTTGCCTGCAGTAAAAGACTTTGTGTGGACTTTGTCTCTTCCAAATAATGACATTATTGCTGGTTTTTTCTGGGGTTTCACACCTCTCTTACACTCCTGCCCATACATTTTCTGGGCTTTTTGCCTGAATTGGCTGGAGCCGCAGAACAAACAGAATCAGCTGGGTTGCTACGAAGGGAAGGTCACTCTCCAACTGCTTCCTGCCTGCCCGAACGCATGCAGCGGGCCATGTAGGGTGTCATTAGGCTCCTATTTAACTGTGTGTACAGCCGGCAGGGAATGTTTGTGTTTCGTTTATATAGATATGATTAGCTGTCCTCAGTGCTCATCTGCCGTAACACTGAAAATGTGTCATGCGCTATTACCCAAGCAAATGTAATGCCCCCAAAATAAACATTCCTCGTTAGTTTGCGGGATGTAATTGATGGAAAAACAGGTGTTTCCTATATTCTCTGTGATTGCCCTACACATATGGCTTCTCTTATACCACTGTTCAATTACTTTGTAGTGTCGGCTCCTGCAGAAAAAGAAATGGTGTTAACGAAAAAGTGTGGGTTTCGAGAGTGGTTTTGTTCCACAGCCAAATAAAATACAAGCAGCGCAGCCCTTTTTAGTATTTAAATAAACTACAGCAGCTACCAGATCCACTTTAGCCATCAAACTGTGTTTCCAGCTACTCTCATTTTGAAAGGCCATGCTCTGACTTAGTAAATTAAGCCTACATGGAACGCAAATTCCCATTTGAAAGGTGTTAACACTCCCCAATTGTACCTTTCAAATAGAATCAGTAAAATAAGATCTGCAACTGTGTTTTATCCTGCAGAAGCACTTAGTTCCCAAGAGCAGTGTAAGATCTACTGATCTTGCAGTGTCAAAAACTGGTCGATTTTATAATGAGAAGCAGGCAGAAATGTCAGGTATCAATATTTAGATTGGATATTAGGAAAAAATGGTTTACTGAAATAGTTGTGAAGAACTGGAAGATGCTGCATCCAAAGAAGTGTGGCCAGCAGGGTGAGGGATGTTCAGCCTGGAGAAGAGAAGGCTCTGGGGAGACCTTAGAGCACCTTTCAGTACTGAAAGGGGCTCCAGAAAAGCTGGAGAGGGGCTCTTGATCAGGGAGTGCAGGGACAGGATAAGGGGAAACAGTTTTCAGCTGAAAGAGGGGAGATTGAAATGAGATCTTACAAAGAAATATTTTGCTCTCAGAGTGTGGAGGCCCTGGCCCGGGTTGCCCAGAGAAGCAGTGGCTGCCCCATCCCTGGGGGTATTCAAGGCCAGGTTGGATGGGGCTTGGGGGCCCTGATCCAGTGGGAGGTGTCCCTGCCCATGGCAGGGGATGGAACCGGCTGGGCTTTGAGGTCTCTTCCAACCCAAACCACACTCTGATTCTGTGATGACTTCAGAGATTAATTTGCTCTTTGGCTTTTCTGTTCTGAATGATTAAAAATTAAATCTTATTACATAATACTCTCCTTCATTGTGAATACTCTTCCAGAACAATAAGATGACAAAATGATGGCATTGTGCTGAGTTTTTTTCACTTTTTCTGCAGATAAACTTAACTAATTTCTCTGCCTGTGTTTTTCCTTAGGCTCTGCTCCTTTTTATCTGTGCTCTATCCTTATTTGCCTAAGTATGATGGACAATTTCTCCTCTTTTACGAGGTGCACAAAGATGAAGGAATGCAACTTTATATCTTTATAGCTTTCTGGGTTGCTCTCATTTCAGTGATGGCTTTGCCATCTGACAAGTTGCTGTGTTTCATGCCTGTGCTTCCCACCCTGTAACCAATACGTTTCTTGGGATACCAGCTGTCATTCAGAGGCAGTGAAGCTCTTGAACTCCTGGCCTTCCCCCACGTGGCACATTTTTCCTGAAAGCATTGTTCCAGCTAATGGCATGGGTTTGTGGCCAGCGTGGATGTGCTGAAGACACATGGTACCAGCTGGAGCAGAGAGCAATTTTCACCCTGAGGCTCCTCCCAGGCCCCTGTTTCTATTACAGCCCCCTCTTCTCTACCACATCCCACAGCAGTCAGTGGTGACTGTCCAGACAGATACCACAGCAGCCAAGCAGATACTTGGTCTCAAAAATATGGACTGCAGCCTCAAATAATAATTGATATGTCTAAATGTTTTCATCCTACTAATAAGCAAGGAAATGGGACATTGCATGGAAGTGTTTGGCTTTTCACAACCAGTCTGTCTCCCTTTTTCATGGATGACTTTCTGAAGGATCAGGAATGCAGATACAAAACCACCACTACCACCTGAAACCTTAGTGTGCCTTTTGACAACAAGGAAGAAAAAGACAATCAAGCAAGCTCTTGGGTATGAGAGATATGGAACGTGGAACTTGGCTACAAGGAGGTTAACTTTTCCTGTAGTGTGTAAGGACATTTCCTGTATCATTCTCATCGAGATGTCCTAGAACTAGTTACTGAACATTAACACTATTTTCTTTGAAATACCCATGTGCCAACTGTTTTACAGGGACACATCTGGAGCACACAGAGAGCGAGGTAGGTACTTAGAGCTGCTGAAGAAACATGAGGTTTGAGACAAGACTCCTGCCCCATGGCTTCTGATTTTAAGCTCATTTGCACTGCTGTAATATACTTTATTAATAAAAAGTACTGCCTAGATTACTGATGATCTATACGCTTTTGAGGTCAAAATCAGGACTGAGGGGACTAACCCACAGCTCTCCCACCACTGGTAGCTACAGTCCTTTGTGGGTTAGGATTTCAGAGTCAGTACCACACACGGTGTTGATGGACATCCTATTTATGTGCAAGGAAATATCTTGCTCTTGGTCTACAAGAAGATGCTTCAGCTTGGGAAATGTAAAGGTTCCACTCAGCTACCACACACTGTGAAAAACCCCAGGAACTGCTTTACTGACATTTCTCCCTCAGATGCAAAGAGGTCTTTAGCAAAGTGCAGGTCCCCTACAAGCAGCTCTGTCCTGAATATCATGTTACACTGAAGTTATACACTAGAAATAGTGTTTTTATAATTGATCTTGTGTTTGCTTCTGATTTTACACTCAGGCTTAACACCATTGTGCATGCTAGGGACTAAACAAGTCCTGCTGATAAACAACAAACGTAAATTGTTTATGGAGCATGAAACAATTATCTTTGGCTCCACTTGATGCTGCTGAGCAAGCTGTTCCTTTTTATTGCACTATTATTAGGTGGGAATGTAGTGGATCTGACAGCATCCTTCATTAATGGATAGGATAACCAAGTCTGTGCAACACACAGTTCATGACTGTACACAGCCCATCTCACTGAAGTCCTGAACAGAAGTATACCCCAAGAAATTAGCCCGTCTGAACTAATTAGCCATTTAGAATAGTACTGAGATTTTCAAAACAGTCTTAGGGCTGCAGATATTCTAACCACTACTTAAGACTTGGGAATATGCATTGTCATGTGTACATATGGCTCTTTTAATTTCTGTGTGTAGATAATGTTGCTTAACACAAAAAGTTAAGTTTCAGCCAAATTGCTGTCTCACTGATGAGAAATGAGGGTTGAAAATCCACTTGTGTTTTGAGTAGAACAATAGTGATAAAATCAACACAGGGAAAACCTGTGTGATCCAAGAAATTGCTTGGCGTGACAAGCATCTTAAAAGGAAGACTCAGAAAGGCAGTGCTAAAAATGAAACAGAGGAAGGCACCTGTCCAGGAAAGTGAAGACAATTCTTGGCAGTGAACACTGAGAAAATCACATTGTGAATAAACACAATAAATTAAAATGAACAGAAAGCACACATTCCAGTTGCTGGCTTGACTTAGACAAATCCTGTCCTGTCATTGTACCACAGTGTGGAAAGTGAGTACATGTGAAGACCACGATGGGGCTGTAGTGTAATTTTCTTGCTATTCTACCTTATATTGATATTTACTGGTATTCTATTGGTGTTTATGGTATACTTATTACACTCTCATCATTTTACCCCTTCCCTTGATCCATTCAGATTTCTGTTATTCATGCCTGTTTTGCTGCAATAGTTATGACCCCCTCATCCTAACGAGAACCTCTGGAGGACCTCAAAACTGTGCCCATCCCAGCACAATGATGGGTTAAGCTGAGATTTCAGACACTGAAATGCTGGCAGTTTACAGTATTTTCCACTCCTCGTTGTTTTCTATTTATGTTTTCCAATATCTTCCTATTTCAGAAGGCAATGAAGAATAGAGCAGGCATACCTGTCACTCTGTAACAGACAGAAGGTGGTACTGAAGCTCAGCTCTAACATTTAAAAGCAACTTACTAAAATTTCCAGTATGACATTTGTAAGAATCGAGCAGTTAAATACAGTTAACTGTAAACCGAAGCTGATAGAAGGCTCAGTTTCACAGGGTGAGGCAAGAATGTTTAGGAAACACTAGGAAATTTTTAGAGGCATTTTCTAATGTGTGAGGAGAGTAAAGACAATGAAATGGTAGTAGGAAAGCTAAATGAAACAGAAGGAGATGAGGATGGAAAGTGAAAATGTGGAAATAAATGAGCACTTAACAAATTCCAGTGTTTGCTGAGGAGCTGCAGTGTGCAGACCACTGGGTGTGATCTAAAAAACAGAGATAAATTAAAATTTTCTAAACATGAGTAACTGTGCTTCAGGATGGAGATGTTCGTTACGTAATCAGACGGGGAAGCAGTGCCAATTAATGCAGCATACCTACAGTGTGCTGGAAGAACACATATCCATCAGGCATCACTGCACGGAGGGTCCAGCATAATTAGCTTAATGGAAATAAAATGCGTTATTAGTCCCACTCTGCCCTGGCACTGCAGGAGGGAGGTGGGAGATAGCAAAGTCGGGGATCCTGGTGATCGCAGGTGATGCTTGCAAAGGACACAAAGCCAAGTGCTGCACAGCCCTACACCACCCCCATTCCTTGGGACGAGAACCTTGCTGAGGGACACAGAGAACAGGGCCCCCACTCCCCCCAACCCTGTTCCGAGCTACAGCCACAGAGAACAGGGAATTCTGCCCCCCTGCCCCCCCAGCTCTGTCCTGGGGGGGATGGGAACAACTCCGAGTATCTGCAGGCACCAGGACCCTTGTCCTACTGAGCTGTGGTCACCTCGTGTTGTGACCTCTGTTCCCCTCATCACTGTTCCAGGGGGACAAGAACCCTCCCAAGCCAAGGATGCAGGGAGCATCTATAGGCACCAAGACCCCCTGCATCACTGACACCCCATCACTGATGCCCCATTCTGGAGTCGGGGGCAGAACCCTGCTGAGATGTAATTGCAGGCACCAGGACCCCTGTCCCCACGACCCCTGTCCTGGAGGGAGTGCAAAGGCTCTCCAAGCTGTGACTGTAGGGAGAATCTGTGGGCACTGAGACCTTCACTTTTCTCATCCCCATCCTGATCTGTGGCCACAGCAAATAGGGACCTCTGTGCCCCCCCGATTCCCCTCCCGGAGTGGGGGCAAAATCCCTTTGAGCTGAAGCTTCAGGGAGCATCTGAGGGCATCGGGACCCCCGTTTCCCTCCCTTAATCCCTGTCCCGGAGTTCATGGTTGAGCTGCCGCTTGCGGGCACCGGGACCCCCTTCTCCGCCTCCCCACCAGGAGCATCCCCGCCCCACGGGTCCCGCTTCGCCCCCGCACGTTTCCATCCACCCTCCCAACCTTTCCCCAGGGAATTACCCCCACCCCCCCGCCTCGGGGTCAGGTACCCTTGACGTCAGGATGTCTGTCGTCGTTTGACGTGTAAACACTCATTTCCATTCGGGCTCCGGAGGGTCTGCGCGCCGGCAGGCAGGCAGGGACCCGCGCCGCTCGCTTAGCAACGCGGCTGCATCCCTCCTGTTCCTGCAACCCTCTCGGGCTGCGTCCCGCCCCGCTTCTCCATCCCGCGGCTGCATCCCACCGCATCCCTCCAGGGCCGTATCCCACCCCGCGGCTGTATTGCGCCCCACCGCTTTATCCCTCTCGGGCTGTATCCCGCCCCGCTGCTTCATCCCACCCGGCGGCTGCATCCCGCCCCATCGCTGCATCCCTCTAAGGCTGCAACCCGTCCGGCTGCTGCATCCCGTCCAGCTGCTGCATCCCGTCCAGCTGCTGCATCCCGCCCGATCGCCCCATCCCGCCCCACTGCTCCATCCCACCCGGGGGCTGCATCCCGCCCCATCGCTGCATCCCTCTCGGGCTGCATCTCGCCCCATCCCCGCATCCCGCCCCACCGCCGCATCCCATCCCGCGGGCATGGCCGGCCGGAGCGCGGCTCTCGCCCTGCTGGCCGCCTGCTGCCTGGCCGCACAGCGACAGTTCCTGAACGAGTGGGCAGCCGAGATCCCGGCGGGTCCCGAAGCTGCCAGAGCCATCGCGGAGGAGATGGGCTACGACCTGGTGGGGCAGGTACGGGCGGGCTGCCCCCGACCGCACGGGTCCCTTCCCTCCCGCTCGCTCTTCCTTGGGGATCCCCCAAAGTTGTGCCGGGCAGCTGGCAGTTGCGGCTCCTTCTCCGGTGGATCCGGATCCGCATCGCTCTGGGCTCCCCGCCAGCGCCGTGACCGGGGACGGCTCTGCCCGAGGGACCAGGCAGGGACCGGGCAGGGACCGGGAGGAGTGGGAAGGGACGAGGCAGGAAGCAGGCAGGGAGCGGGCAGGGTGGGAGAGGACCGGACAGGGCGGGAAAGGACCAAGCAGGGTGAGAAAGGACCGGAAAGGGAGCGGGTAGGGTGGGAAAAACCAGGTAGGGTGGGAAAGGACCAAGCAGAGTGAGAAAGGATTGGGCAGGGTGGGAAAGGACCGGGCAGGAAGGGAAAGACAGGGCAGTGACAGGGCAGGGTGGGGTGAGAAGGGACCGGGCAAGGTGGGAAAGGACCTGGCAGGGATCGAACAGGGTGGGAAAGACCGGACAGGGACAGGGCAGGGTGGGAAAGTACCGGGCAGGGACAGGGTAAGACGAGCAGGGACCGGGCAGGGACCGAACAGGGTGGGAAAGAACCAGACAGGGTGAGAAGGGACCGGACCGGGCGGACAGTGACTAGGGAAGCTGGGGAGGGCACCCCGCTCTCCTGAGGGATGGGACAGAGTGGGGAGGGACGGGTCAGGGAGCAGGCAGGGACCGATCAGAGACCGGATAGGGAACAGGCAGGGGTGGGGCAGAGTGGGCAGGGAACTGTCAAGGACCGGGCAGGGTGGGCAGAGGACCGGGCAGGGAACAAGCAGGGAACAGGCAGGGGACAAACGGTGACCAGGCAGGGACCAGGCATGGACTGGGCAGAGACCGGACAGAGTGGAAAGGGACCGAGTAGGGAACTCACAGTGACCACGCAGGACATCCCATCTCTCCCTGAGGGAACAGGGCAGGGAACCCCCGTTCTCCAAAGGGACAGAGCAAGGTCAGGTAACCACTTTCTCCGAAGAGACTGGGCAAGCACCTGCACTCTCCCGGAGAGAGCAATGCAGGGCACACCCTCTGTCCCTGAGGGACCTGGCAGAGTGGGCAGGGGGCACAGATTTTCCCAGAGGGGTTCCTGTCAGGGCACATGGATTTCCTTGAGCAGGCTGGGCAGTTGGGCAGGACACCTCACTTCTCCTGAGGTGACTGGGCAAGGACCAGTCAGAGTGCCCCACCCTCCTTCAGGGAACAGAGCATGAACGAGGCGGTACACCTCGCTCTCAAAGGAGACCAGGCAGTGTGGGCAGGGACTGGTCAGGGCATCCACGCTCTCCCTGAGGGACCAGGGAGGATGGAGAGGGAGCACGCAAGGAGCACCTGCTCTCCTTGAGGGACAGGGTGGGGTGGGAAGGGCACCTTGCTCTCCCTGAGGGTCAAGGCAGGGCACTCGTCTCTCCCTGAGGCACCAAGTAGGGCATCCTGCTCTCCCTAAGAGACAAGGCAGGGTAAGAAGGGAAGCTCTCTCTCCGTGAGATACCAGGCAGGGTGGGTAGGGATCGGTCAGGGAGCTCCTGCTCCTCATGAAGGACCGAACAGGGCAATCTGCTTTCCCTGAGGGTTCAGGCAGGGTAACTATCCCTGAGGGACAGGACAGGGCATCCCAGTCTCCCTGAGGGGACCAAGGAGGTCGCCTTGCTCTCCCTGAGGGACCAGGCAGGGCACCTCACTCTCCCCGATGAGTGTGGGCTGGAGGAAGGCACGGGCAACCCTGGCTCTGGCCCTGTACCACCTATGACCTGGATCCCTTCCATCCCACTCCTCACATCGCTCCTCTCCAGCAGGCCCTTCTGACGTTTTTTTTTTTTGGGATGCCGTGACATCAGCGTTGTCAGGGATGAGTAACTGCCTTTAGGTAACAGCCTCGTCCCACTCCAGACTAGGGTCCTGTGCCAGGCACTGCATCTAGCAGTGCTGGGATCCCAGATCCTCTGCCACAGAGCTGCTTCCCACCCGATTCTCCTCCCACAGCCCTCCTCCAGGAGCAAATTTGGTCTGGGATAGAAGGCTCCTCTCCTCAGGGTGGGGCTGAAGCTGCAGGCAGCTCCTTCCCAGCCTCCTGTCCCACTGGGTGTTTAGGATGGTTGTCCTCATCTCCCGGGCACCATCATGTTCTTCAGGCTCTCAAACCTCAGTGTGATCCCACCTCTGTAAGCCAGGTTTGCTCTTCCTGCCTTTGGAGTCAGTGGGTTTGCCCCCACCGATTTCAAAGAGCCTCTGCTTGGGAAAGGGGAGTGTTTAAAGGCAGCAGGGTGCACCTAGCCCTCCAGCTGCCATGCAAGGGAAAATGCCGGTCCAGCCTGCACAAACAAACCCTGCAGCCAGATTTCCGAGCTTTTTACATCTATTTTCCTGAACCCCAGGAGGAGCAGGTAAAATTGAGACTGTACTTAAAACTTGCCCTCGTTAATATGTCTGTGTTGAGGCATATCCATGAGTATCCTGGTCAATGCTGCGTTACTGAGTACTGCAGTGGCAATGACTGCTTCACTGGCTTAATACAATTATTCCCTTTTTTTTTTTTTTTTCTGGCTGTGATAAGCACTTGTTACCCAAAAGTATTTTAGTTCAGATTAAGATATCTAAAGGCTACTTTCTTGCTCTTCTCTTTTGCCTTTCAAGCAGAACGAATTTGGTCAGGTTGTGATTGTTGATATTTGTTTGCAGTGGGGAAATACCTCTTGATCATTAAAGCATGCCTCTGTCTTACAGATTGGATCTCTCAAAAATCACTACCTATTCAGACATAAAAGCCATCCAAGACGGTCGCGAAGAAGTGCCATTCATATCACTAAAAGACTTTCTGATGATGAGCGGGTGAGTGTGACATTTATTCTTATTCGTGCTCTCTTTATATTCTCTCTTCTTATCGCTGGCTTTGTAATGAGGTCACAGGCAGGCTTTCCTCATTTTACAAGTGTAATATATTCAGCCATCCATTCTCATGATTAATAATGCTTTATTATTCTGTCATCGGGAAGAATCTGACCCTCTCTTACCATATTTTTTGGCAAGTGCTTTCCAAATTGAGATTTAAGTTACACAGCATTGCAGAAGCCTGGAATTTCCGATGTCGATGTGTCGCTGATGAAAATACAAACAAGGATTCAAAGTAAAAATCTGTAGAGGCACTAAGCTTAATCAGCTCATGTCTGTGCAATTACCATGGGAATTGGGTTTGGTTTAAAGTGATGGCATATCAAAAAAAAAAAACAAAAGGGCTAAGGTTTTGCTGGATTTGCTTCTATGACAAGCTAAAAGCTCTTCTCAAAGGATCCACCACATGCTCTAGAAATGCAGTCTTGGTAGGCTGGGTTCCCACTGCTTTTGGAGAAGAGGCTCCCAGGAGAGCCAAGGATCTGAAGCATGATTTGCTGGTGAGACAGGCTCCCCATTTGACTTCACTTCAGAGAGAAGCTTGCCTGCTTGAAAACATACTGAAAAACTGGGGTGGGTGGTGAATTAAAGGAACATACCAGATTGCTCTCAGAACTGATTTCTGGCAAATTTCAGTACAACGAAAGTTGAGTTTGCCATCTGCATCATTGTCAAAAGATGAGCAGTCTCAATCATGAAGTAACCTGAGAACTTAAATGTGAGAAATAGCAGTTTGTCAGACCAGGATAAATCACTTGGGCATGAGTAATTGGCTGACGGAAGGTTTTAGATGCAAATGTCATCTAGGAGGAAATGTTTCATGTGTAGATAGAAGAATTAAAGGAGGGGGTGGGACAGGGTGTTTGGTTTGCCTGTTCTGTTTCAAAACTCTTTGCTGTCATCCATCTCTTTGCAAATGCTCATTTAACAGGTGAAATCTTCTAGGTGAGATGTTCAAACCCACAGCCTTAGTGTAAAATAGTGTTCCAATTTATACTCATACCAATGGTTGGATGTTCAATGCCATCATAGCACAACGTTTAGGAACAGAGTTTGCGTTGCAGTTCCTCCCTTTTTTGGGCTTACTACATCGAATGTGCCTCTTGCACACTGAAGGACAAACATGTTTAATATACCATCCTCTAATGTCGCTGGCAGAATGGAAGCAATTGTCTTACAGAAATTACTGCCAACCATTATTACAGACCTAGCTCCAAAAAGAGCGCTTCAGAGTGCTGCAGGTGATTTGCTAAATTACCTCAATTTCCCTTTTATTTACCATCTAGTATGCAAATTAACTATGTGAATGAATGAGATGTAATTATGTCATTATGTGAGTGTATAAACACAAAGCAGTCATGTAATGCTGTGTAGTTAAACATGGACCTTTGCTCCAAAGAGCTGCTCTTGCTCAGCAACAGTCTATTTAAAAAGGTTTAAATTCAGTCTTTAGAAAGGGAGAGAACAGGGAATCCTGCTTTTGTTTATACAATGCCTTCGTGAATTTTACGGTATGTTAAGTGTGAAAGCTGGGTGAAAACTTGGCTCTAATCTGAGTATTTATCTGCTTCCTATAGATCTCCCAGTGTTTGCAGTAAAACACATAAAGGCTGTGAATATATTGAAGGGATACATTTATCTGGTTCCCTAACTTCTTCATGTGTTTGCACTGGTTTCTAAATCTACTTTCTTGCAAGAGACTTGAATCAGAATTGTTTTTACTGCATTCTTTACCAGGGACTGGGATTTGGCACAGGGCCTTTGGCATTTGTTGTGGGTAGTTGGTTGGAATCTTACCCTACTGCCAAGTGACAAACATTTGGCTCATCTTTCTGACATGTGTGCTTGGTAGTTTTGGCTCATTCCCCTCAGTACAATTGTCCATGTAGAAAAAATAAGCATGGAAGCTGTCAGTTGTTAATTACTGTTGGGTGATGAAGAGGCCAGCTTTGCTGTGAGCAGAGAAGAGAGATAATGGTGATTGCTCCAACTTCTGCTGAAGTATGTACAGCCCTGGATATGAACAGGGCAGTCTGTAATACTCATACGGGCATGACTAAGTACCATTTGTGGGGGTTTAGCACAAAATACACAACAAGGGGGATAGTATGAGAGAGCTTTCAGTAAATGACCAAGTGTAACTTCCACTGTTAAGTCTCTGTGTTCCTTTAGTGAACTTTCATTAGGCTCTCACTAGAAAAAACAGATTTTAATCAAATCAGTACTTCTTATTGTAATTTCTGAGTCACTTTTACTGTTGTTTCAGGATGGATGGGGCCTTTGGCAGCCTGATCAAGTGTGAGATGTCCCTGCCCACTACAGGGGAGTTGGAAATAAATGATCTTTAAGGTTCCTTACAACCCAAACTACCCTATGACTCTACGTGGTAGTAGATGTAATAAACATCAAACCCACTGGATGATGGTAGAGAAAAAGGGTGAAATCTGTTCAGACTTTTAAAGCAAGAGGTTAGATCTGAGGCACCTTCCAGTTGAGGCTTGTTGCAGGACCTTAGCTGAACCTAAGCTTCCTTTGCTTGTCTGGAAACTGGGATGAAAAGCACCAACTGGATCCGTGTCAGAGTGACCATCGAGAAGCTTGATGTGAGCCAGCAATGTGCACTCAGAGCCTAGAAAGCCAGCCTTATTCTGGGTTGCATTCAGAACAGTGGGACCAGCAGGGCGAGGGAGGGGATTCTGCCCCTCTGCTCCACTCTTGTGAGATCTCCCTTGGAGTCCTGTGTCCAGTTCTGGAATCCCCAACATAAGAAGGTCATGGAACTGTTGGAACAGGTTCAGAGGAGGCCACAGAGATGATGCAAGGGCTGGAGCCCCTCTGCTATGAGGCCAGGCTGAGGCAGTTTGTGCTCTTGAGCCTGGAGAAGAGAAGACTGAGGGGAGACCTTAGAGCATCTTCCAGTAGAGAAAGGGGCTCCAAGAAAGCTGGAGAAGGACTTTTTACAGGAGCTTGTCATGATAAGATGATGGGAAGTGGCTTTAAATGGCTTCCCCCAACTTCGCCCCTCCACCCCCACCCCCCATAGGAAAGATGTAGATTGGACATTAAGAAGAAATTCTTTCTGTTGTGGGTGGGGAGGCCCTGGCCCATGTTGCCTAGAGAAGTGGTGGCTGCCCCATCCCTGGAGGTGTTCAACTCCAAGTTGGATGGGGCTTGTAGTCCCTGGTGCAGTGGGAGGTGTCCCTGCCCATGGCAGCGGGTGGAACTGGATGAGCAATTCCCTACTAACTCAAAACGCTCCATGATTCTGTGCTTTGATAACATTTTATTCCTATTTCTAAAAGAAACACAGAAAGAGGTATTGAAATCAGGCTTTTATGTGAACGGGGTTCATTAATGCTTTCAAGGAAACAACATGGGATCCACTTAAAAAATGCAGCCTAGTGGCTTAAAGGTTGCTGTGTCCATGCACAGATGCTGCGCAGCTCATTGTAGTGACGCTTTAGCAAAAAATGCTGGAGTGTCTTGTCTTTCAGTTGCCTTAGGCAGAATTATGCCAGTTATTAAGTTAGTCCAAAGTTCATAGCTCACTAATTGATCACTCTTCAACACACCGCTGGGAAGGAGACATGAAAGTCCAGCTGGGCTGTGAGTAAAAGCATTGTTATGATTGCTAGACTGAAGTCGGGGGTAATCCTCCTTTTTCTTTAACTCCCAGTAGATACAGGCAGATGTGAAGATGCCGGTAGGAGAAAGAAGCAGGCTATCATAGAATCAGAATCATTAGGCTGGAAAAAACCTTTGAGATCATCAAGTCCAATTGCACCTGTCCACTACTATATCATATCCCTAAGCGCCTCATCTACCCATCTTTCAAATACCTCCAGAGGTGGTGACTCCACCACCTCCCTGGGCAGCCTCTGCCAGGGCCCAAGAACCTTTTTGGTGAAGAAATTTTTCCTGATGTCCAATCTAAACCTCCCCTGGCAGACCTCAATGCCATTCCCTCTCGTCCTATTGCCTGTCACTTGGGTGAAGAGACCAACACCCACCTCACTATAACCTCCTTGCAGGCAGCTGTAGCCAGTGATATGGTCTCCCCTCAGCCTCCCTTTCTCCAGGCTAAACAACCCCAGTTTCCTCAGCTGCACCTTTAAATCTTGTTCTCCAGCCCCTTCACCAGCTCTGTTCCCTTCACTGGCAGCGCTCCAGGACATCAATGTGTTTCTTGTAGTGCAGGGCCCAAAACTGAACCCAGGATTGAAGGTGTGGCCTCCTATGTCTTTCTCTGATTGCTTTAGACATCAAAACTGGGTTGTGAGAGGAAACTCCTTACCCTCTAGCGCAAGGAATTCCTAACCTACGGAAGCTTACCTATCCTCTTTCTACAAATATTTGCAGGTGTCTTGGGTGGAGCAGCAGTATGAAAAAAAACGAACTAAGCGTGGCGCCGTGATAGACTCTGCAGAAAACCTTTTCAACGACCCTATGTGGAATCAGCAGTGGTATCTGGTAAGAATTTTTCATTATGGAAGTGGGGATCGTGAATTTCAGCTGTGTTATTTCTCTGGTATCACAGCGATTGCACCGAAGGGAGTGAATGAAGGGTCCTTCTCATTAACCTATGCTATACATATGAGAAATCTCTCTGATAATACTTCAGGCAACCTTCTGTTTTCCTTGAAGTGTCAATTGTGTGAAGATTCTAAAAGCCAGTCCTGGCTGCTGCTTAGGGTGGGGATTGATATTAGAAAGCAGTGTAACCGTTCAAATCTGCTGTAATGATAATTTAAGAACATTTGATGCTGACATGCAAGAAGTCCCTTCTCAGGCCTGAAGCTAACCATGTATCTCTTTATTTAAACTGGCAATGGGGAGAGCATGTTCCAAACAGAAACAAAATATTATGTGTGCATGTGACAGGCGCCTTCATCCTCTTGGATTGGGATTCAAACAGAAGAGGGTCTCTACAGCTCACACAGAATCATAGAATAGTTTAATTAGAAAAGACCTTTGAGGTCATGGAGTCCAACCATACCTGTCTACTGCTAAACCAGATCCTGGGCACCTCATCTCTCTGGCTTTTAAACACCTCCAGGGATGGAGACTCCACCACCTCCCTAGGGAGCCTCTGCCAGTGCCTGAGAACCCTTTCAGTGAAGTTTTTCCTAATGTCCAGTCTGAACCTGCCCTGGCACAGCTTGAAGCCATTTCCTCTTGTGCTATCCTCTGTCACTTGAGAGAAGTGACCAGCGTCTACCTAACCATAACCTCCTTTCAGGAAGCTGTAAACAGTGATAAGGTCTCCCCTCAGCCTACTTTTCTCCAGGGTAAACAACCGCAGGTACCTCCGACACCTTTCATAACCCTTGTTCTCCAGCCCCTTCCCCAGCTCCATTCCCCTTCTCTGGACATGCTCCAGCCCCTCCTTGGAATGAGGGGCCCAAAACTGAACCCAGGATTCAAGTTGCAACCACACCATGATCCTTTCCCTGCTCCTGCTGATCCTTTCCCTGCTCCTGCTGATCCAAGCCAGGATGCTGTTGGTGTTCTTGGCCACCTGAACCACTACTGGCTCGTGTTCAGCCACTGTTGACCAACACCCCCAGGTCCGTCACCTCCAGGCAGCTTTCCAGACACTCTTCCCCAAGCCTGGAACTGCATGGGGTTGTTGTGTCCCAAGCACAGGACCTGGCACTTGGCCTTGTTAAACCTCATCCCAGTGGTCTCAGCCCATGGATCCAATAGCCTCCCTGCCCTTAAGCAGATCCACAGGCCAGCCCAGCTCAATGTTGTCTATGAACTTACTGAGGAAGCACTTGATCCCCTCATCCAGATCATGGATAAAGCTATCAAACAGAACTGGGCCCAGCACTGAGCCCTGGGTACACCACTTGTGACTGGCCTCCAACTGGATTGAGCTCCATTTACCACCATGCACCAGATGTGCAAAACCTCAAGGAAAACAGATTCACTAAGCTCTGTAGTTTCTGTATGCCTGTACCAGCCCAGAGACACAGCTGATCTTTTATGATTTCTTTTGAGAATCTCTGTTTCGACTGAACATACAGCTGTACATTCAGTCTAGGCTTCATCGCTTTCCCTCAGAGCAGGGATGGCATTAAAGGCAGCTACAGCAAATCAAGAAGAAAGGTCAAGAACACACGTGGCTGAAGTGGCTGGAGATACCTTTCTGTTCTTCAGTTCGAGTTAGAGAATACAGACCAGACTTGAGGTTGCTTGTATAAATCTTTGCTCTCTCTTTCCTTTGTTTGAGCTGGGAAAATATGAACTGTATAGCATAAAATGCTTCCATGAAGGTTCCTGTAGACTTTTTTTCAGTATAAAAATTGGTTATCTTTAAAAATTTAATTTTTTTTTTGAAAATGAATATGTTTGCTTCTTTTCCTGTTTCCAATTGGAAGCAGGAGATTTCCAAGATGTCTGTAGTGGACAAATAAAGAAACACAGAGTTAAAAAATGCAGTTTCCTGGAGACATAGCTCCTTTTTGCACCTTTTCTCTTCTTCTCCCTGTAGCCTTCCCACCTGAGACACAGAAACATAGTGTTTGCCCACGTTTGCTGTGCGCATTCAATTTTTTCTGACTAAATACATAGAAGTGTTGAGTATTTTCTTCCAAAATATGTTCCTTGCCTCGTAGTAAGTGACTTATTATTGCAATTTGATGGCAACAGTTTTTTAGCCCTATTCAGTGTACCTTCACCCATCATCAGAGAAAATGGTTGTTTGATGGATTCTGGGGAACAAAACCTGAAAACCCACATAATTCCCTGAATGCCAGCAGTCAGAAAAGAAAGCATCAAATGAAAGAAAGGTCATTCTCATAACAGATTTCTTTCTCTAAGCCTCATGCAACATTCCTTTGGAAACAAAGAAATGAAAAAACTGCCATCAACAGATGTAATTAGGCACAAAGCAACAGAAAGAAAATGCTTTCATTTGCCATCTTTTTTTTATGGAGGTTGTAAGCAAGTCTTCTAAATTAGCTGTATGCGCTGCAGATTTAATACCAAAGAGGAAAACGACCCATTTAGGAGCCGCTCTTCGAAGAATTTGCTGTGGAAGGGAGGGCTATGGATGATTCATGCTTCCAGTTGATTTACCACAGGGACAGTAATAAGGGTAGTAAATAGAAAGTTGTGATTCAGCAGAGTTGTTCCTAGCGAAATGACAACCTTAATTGTTTTATCCATTAATTATTTTGCTCTGGCTAACTTGAATGTCAAACACATTTAGAGAAAGCACAGCTAGCTGTGCTGTGGGGTGCTGCCTTGGCTTCTCATCAAGCAAAAGAACAAACATTAGCAGGTCTGATGATTAACTCAAAGTTAATCTATATTCCAAGGTCCAGCGGCACATCCCTACCATTCCCATGTTTCTGCTCCCTACCTCTGATAAATACAGGATGTTCTTTTTTCAGAGAGTGTTCAAGGCTCTTCATGTAACGGGGTAAATCTCTCAGTGCTACAACCATTTGAAGAAGCTAATATTTGTGTTACCTTTGCAAAATCTGAGCACAATATAGGTGTTCAGGCTGGGATGATGTAGAACACCTTTAAAATATGACTTGGGGACTGTAAGGGATAAAAATGTTGACATATTTCAATCCTTTCTGTCCCCCAGCAAGATACAAGAATCACTCCATCCCTGCCCAAACTGGATCTCCATGTTATTCCTGTATGGCAAAAAGGGATTACAGGCAAGGGAGTTGTCATCACAGTTCTAGATGATGGCTTGGAATGGAATCACACTGACATCTACACCAACTATGTAAGTGTGAGCACTAGAATGCTATGGAATAAATGAATCAGTTGTTGATGTAAGGCACAGACAGTATCCTCCAGCTAGCAGTCTGTCCTGTAAGTCAGCTCCCACGGAATGGAGGCTGAAATATCTGCCTCAGGCATAGTTTGGAACCTGGTCTGTGTCACAGGATGCCGGATGTTACTTAGCAATGATCATGGGGTGTTTTTTTGTTGTGTTTAGTTCCCAGGCATGTTTCTGTACAGTAGTTTCATGATGAATTATTAAAACTCTTTGAAATATTTATGGAATTGTTAATGACCGCCAAATCCTCCCTACTTGGTTGCTCTCCACTTGAGGACACCAAATTAGTAAATACACACTCTAGAACCCATTTTGTTTCATGTTTCAAAATGCATTTCCTAGGCATGCAAATTAATTTTGTTTTGTTTCTTTTTAATGTAGGATCCGAAGGCAAGTTACGATTTCAATGACAATGATCACGATCCCTTTCCTAGATATGACTCAACAAATGAAAACAAGTGAGTAGCCTTCACGTTGTATGAAGAGAACAGAACAGCGTGTTATTGCTTTGTGTGTTATGCAGGTGCATAAATATCCATGTATGTCCCCTAAGACAGCTATATTCACCAGAGATGGGGTCGTGCCCCTGGACTCAGTACTGGTGAGACTGCACGTTGAATCCAGGGTTCAGTTTTGGGCCCCTCTCTCCAAGAAGGACATTGAGGCACTGGAGCATGTTCAGAGAAGGGAACAGAACTGGGGAAGGGGCTGGAGAACAAGTCTTACAAAGAGGGGCTGAGGGAAATGGGGTTGTTTAGCCTGTAGAAAAGAAGGCTGAGAGGAGACCTCATCACTGTGTACAACTGCCTGAAAGGAAGTTGTGGTGAGGTGAGTGTTGGGTCTATTCACTCAAATGATAGGTGATAGGACAAGAGAGAATGGCACCAAGCTGTGCCAGAGGAGATTGGACATAGGGAAAAATTTCTTGACCAAAAAGGTTCTCAGGCTCTGGCAGAGGCTGCCCAGAGAGGTGGTGAAGTCCCCCTCCCTGGAGCAATTTAAATATGGGTAGATGAGGTGCTCAGGGACATGATTTGGTAGTGGACAGGTAGGGTTGGAGTGGATGATCTCAAAGGTCTTTTCCAACAAGTGATTCTATGATTCTGGGATATAATAACAGAACCTTGCGATAGTTGAGGTTGGAAAGGACAATTGAGGGTCATCCTGTCTGAGTGCCTGCCCATTACCATGTTAAGATGATTTTTGACTCTTTCAAAGAACGGAGACTCCACAAACTTCCTGGGAAACCTGTGCCAGTGCTGGGCCACTGTCACAGTGAAAAATGTTCCTTGGTGTTCCGAAGGAGTCTCTTGTGGTTCAGTTTACACAAAAATTTGCTCGTACATCAGCACAAATACTGGAAATTAGGGAAATTAAATTCCCAGATTAAGAGCTTCATAATTGTGATCTTCCTACAATTAATTTCTTCATGTCTTTGCATATGTAAGGTGCTGATGTGTTTCTGTAAGCTGAGGGGAACCACCCATCGTGTCACTGTATGTGTTTATAGAATGACACTTCTCTAGCAGATTTTTACTCCAGTTCTCTGCTTTGCACTGGAAGAGCCTTAGAGGAAGCTACCAAGAAGTCTTTAGCTAGGGATGTGGTTTTCCAGTTGTGGCAGTATCTTTTAGACCAGTAGAATGGCTTCTAGCTCAGTGTGCACCATCATGGGTGAAGTTGAGACCTTATTTGGCCTAAATGTCCTCAAGGTCATAATCTAGGAAGTTTCCAAAGGCTTGAACACAAGACAGAGAACCAGTTCATTTGGTGGATTGTGAGTCTTGGAAGGAGAGAGGGATTTTCTCTGATGTCCTCTTTAGAGCTGCTTCTTTGATATTCTGTAACATCTTGATGGGTCCCTCACAGCCAAGGATATCTGTAGAAATCTGGGGGGGGGAGATCTGTCAGAAAGTGCAGAGAATGAACATCTTTAAATGCTGGTACATAGAAGGAATTTCTTAAACCAATTAGGATGCTGCCACTCAATAGAGTTACAGTAAGAAATGGATGCGCTGGTTCCCTATTGTCTATCAGTCAATAAAATATCATCCACAACATAAATCAGTGCATGGGGAAAAAACAATCAATCACAGGATAAATGTCCCGTGAATAAGACATTTGAAAAATGATGTTTCTACTTTCTAACAGCGTTATTTAAGAGCAAGAAGCTGTTATCCTCTTGTACCAATGACATTATCTCTTATATCTACGTGTATCAAGTCTAATCTTTATTAATGAGTAAATGGAATTCAGCCCAGAAGCATTCAAACACTTCATTGAATAACAATATGTAGTATTAAATAATACAATTTACAATTATATTTACATGAAAGTTTTCTGTGCTGTGGAACGCGAATCACCTATGGCAAAAAAACAACTGCCATGGGTGATGGCATACAACCATACAACCATACATAGAAAATGGTCGTATAAAAAAATAGCAATGGTAAGGATACTTTAAAGGTATTCTCTGAAATCCTAAATAAATGCTGTCATTAAAAAGAGTATCAAAATGTAATTAAAAATACTTGAGGATCAAAATGTAGTTAAAAAAGGCTTGTGTCATATTTCTACTGGAAGAAGTTTAGCAGATTCTTAGGCATATGGTTGCTCAGGAATGGTTTAGTAGTGGACAGGTACGGTTCGACTCAATGATGTCAAAGGTCTTTTCCAGCCTAGTGATTCTATGATTCTTATCCCCGTAATTATGTGCTACTTTTGCATTGTGCTACAGCAGCTCATCAGGTTTCTCACTGGTTTACTGACTTCAGTGTGATATAATTGAGGTACTTACCATCTTATCGCAGTGATCCTTTGATCATGTAGTAGGTAAAATTGAGTTGCTTAAAGCCTCAGAGAAACAAGTATTTTTGCATCCTATAGAAACAACTCAAAAGCCGTTCAATACCTGCATGGCATCCATTTAAAGGAAGACTTCCACCAAGCCAAGGTGGTCATCCATGGTCCTGTGTGCATGTTACATGAAGATGTTATAAGACCTGTTTTGTTCTTGTATTTATTCAGGCACGGGACACGCTGTGCAGGAGAAATTGCCATGCAAGCCAACAACAGAAAATGTGGAGTTGGAGTAGCCTACAATTCCAAAGTTGGAGGTAAGGAAATGAAAATAAATAGGATGCACAGTGCAAATGGAACCCAGCTGGATCCTGTGGAGTGCTGAGTGTTTTCATCTGCCATTAATCTGAAATACAAATAGTTGGTCATTCTCAGAAAACACCAGTTTTGCCGTGTTAGAAACCTTGTCTAGCGATCATGCAGGGTGTTACATCTGTATGACAGCATCTCTGGAATGCCAACATCCTCTCTGGAATTTGATTATTGGTTTAATACAGGTAGAATGTGTAACAGCAACAACAAGATAGCTGGTGGTGAAAATGATAAAAACAACAGTAATAGTAATTGCAACGACCTACATTGTATGCAGAGGTAAAACCATATCTTTTAAGGGATGATGAACTCACTTGTGATAATTGGTTATCCTGGAGGAGGTGGCATGCGGGAGGAGAGGGTTTGAGTAGAATGAAAGGACAAATATATATGTTCATACCCTCTCTTGCTTGCAGCATCTTCTTTCCATCCACACAATTACATTCAAAAGGTCATGTCAGTCAAGGTACTTTAACTGCTGTGGGTTTTGTCTCAACAGCTTACTTCTCTGCTACCATCATAAGTTAATTCTGAAAATAAGTAGAGTCTTGCTTGCCCATCAATCAATATTGCCATTTTTGTGAAGCGGTGACTAGAAGTTTAATCTATCAGAGGTTTATGATATAGTCATGATCAAGGTATCAGTTGAAAATGGTTATTTAGCTCAGAGAAAAATGCTTGTACAGCCCTAGTTTTTCCATTAGTCCCTGTTTTCCTTTTAAACAAAGGGATGATGAGTGGCAATTGACACCCATAACCAGCATTCCCACCA